>NC_045427.1:590613664-590961164 GCF_902635505.1 Sarcophilus harrisii | reverse complement strand
CCATAATTATAGGGATTCCTAAATACCTATAGCCAAGGAAGGACAGGTATGCTCAGAAAGTCCCTTTCCCCAACCTCCCCTCCACCCTACCCCAATCCCTTTCAGACTCATAGCCTTAGCCAGACTCTAACCTTAGGAAGATGGTCTCTCCTGCTGGAGAACCCTCTGCCCCTGTACTCACTTTGCCCTTTAGGGAGAGCCGATGTCTCTCTTTCTTGTTGATGTGCCGCTCGATACTGGTCTCCCCACGGCTGATGAGGACAGCGTGCCATACTGTCAGAGCCCCTAAGGCCAGTGCCACAGAGCTAAGAGATGGAGAAGGCCCTGGTGTCTGTTCCTTGTAATGTTTCACAAAGAACACTCAACAGTAAAACCTATACCCACTGTAGGACAGGAATCTTCCCCCTATAAAATTCAGCCCACACCCAGTACCTCAAGTCTTTCATGAATTTAAAAAGAGATTTCAAAGGACCAATCAATGAACTGCCTCCTACTCCAGAAGAAAAAGGCAACATTCATCCCTTTATCAAGGAAGCAGATGGGGAGAGATCTTGAATTCCAGTGTGTGTGCCAAATTCTCTTGTGAGAACAGCCTCAGATTTGACTGGACGATTAGTGCTAGTGGGCAGCTGGATTTACTATACAAATTACCAACAAGAGCTTTCTATCCTAGGTGGTTTTTTCCTACCATATCCAACTCATAGTTCTTGAGAATTTAAAATGAAATCCTAGTGTCTTAAGCCTGTATTCTTGTACAGTAACACTGTTTCTACTTCTAAACAAGAGAAGTCTTAGGGGATACGCATCGCCCAAGTAAAGGGTTATCAGTGAAAGAGGTAGGAGACTTGGTCGTCTTGGCTTCAGGTGCCAGAACTAGCAGCAATGAAAAGAAGCTGGAGAAAAGCTGGAAGTTTCAGCTTGATAGAAATAAGAAGTTCCCTAAAAGTATGAGCAGCTATACATAAAGTGAAGTGAGCTGAGGTCTGAAAATAGCCAAGTTCTCTACAGCCAGAAATCTTCAAACATGGGCAGACTTTAGAGATATTTGTTCAATGGGTTTTAAGACCCTTCTCTCTCTGAGAATGTCTGCTTTTAGATAGAATTCTGGCCAGCCGGGACTGCCTACACCATATCTAATGCTGCTTCAGGAACAAGGATGGTTTACTCGGCATGGCTTCTTAGATGTAAGGTGTTTAGTAAGCCCCTACAACTATTTGTCCTGGACATCAGAATGTACCTGTACAGATTGGGGGGGTGGAGCTTGGCTTGCTTCTGGTTTTCACCTGGCTCAGAAAATTGCTTCTAATGCAACCAATGCCAGCCTGTTCCCAAGAATGGCACAGGTCAATGATACATCTTTGGCTCTAGGGAGTGTGCTGGGCATAACTTGGCTGCAATGAGTGGGACGGGTGGATTTGCTCCTCTGAGCCATGGAAAGGCTGGGGGAAGTGTGTGTGGGGGGGGGGGGGTGTCAGCTACCTTTTTTCTCTTTACAGAATTGAGTTCAGGGGCCAAAGAAGAGCCAGATTCTCCCAGGTCTCTAGGAGAAACGGGGCTGAGTTTATTCCTGTTTACGGTCCCCTATCAGGGAACAGTAAAGTGAGTTACCTGCACAGGAACCATAGGTAAACCAGGCTTTTGTGAGTCATCCTTTCCCGGAAGGAGAAAGTGGGTGGTGGGGTCTGGTGATACGTCTGAAATAAAGGGCAACAGATCCTGAGTGTTTGTCCCTTCGCCCAGTGCTGCTACCAGCAGAGGCCCTGATTCCCACAGGCCCGGCCCTGGGCCAGGAAGAGACAAAGGTCAAGCTACAGATGAGTGGAGAAAGCAGCCAGAGGGGTGGATGGAGCCCGGCAACATCACCACAGGGACAACACACTGGCTAGAGCAGGGCTGAGCGAGGGTGAAGTGCAGGGAAGAGCCGGGCTTAGCCAGGGAGGTTTGGACGACAGGGATGGGGCTCCAGGGAAGCTGTCTTGCCACCCCTCCCCCTTTCTGCCTCCTCCACCGCTGATCAGGACCCATACCCACTGAGTTGCCTAGGGTAGGGGAAGGCACGACCAGGGCCACTAAGGTATGAAATCCAGTGGGAAGGATTCTTGCTGTGCTGAGGTCTGAGCTTGAGGAGGGGGCAAGATCTGCTCAGGATAAAGACCAAGGAGAGCAGAAGAAGGGGAAGTTTCCCTATGGGGCAGAGATTACCCGAGCTAAAGACCAGATTAACCTAGTCTGTTCTAGACCCTGGAACCCCATTACACAGACCAACAAAGACTCCATGCTGCTCAGGCCAGCGTCAAAGCAGAGCCCTTTTTAGTATGAGGACCAAATAGTTAGGAAAGTGAATGGAAAACGGTCAAGTGTTAAACCAATATCATTATTTCCCTAGGAATGGCACTGCTTCCAGGGGCTAGAGCCCCAGTGTCCTGTGGCCAGTGCAGAGGCCTCCAGAGGCCCTAGAGCTAGCCAGGCCAAGGTCACCTTTCTAGACCTATAACCCCAGGCCTGAGCAGCACGAGGCAGTGAGTGGGACGGCCCACCTGATTGGCAGCCACCTGTAGTTTGTTCCTGTCGAGCTGTTTCATTTTCTATGGGGATGGAAAATAGTACCAGTTATATTTTCTGGCCTCAGGAAAGCTTTGCCAACCCCACTCCAGAGGGAGAGACTTCTCCTGTACCACTGTCACCCTTATCCTAAGGTTCCTCCATCCCCTCAGACTCCACTGCTCACCTCAAGGGCAGCATAAGCTTCCCGGAACATATCCCAGCTGCCAAAGCTGCAGTAGACACAGCCCAGAGTCATGAAGAAGCAGAAGGAGAAGAAATACCGGTGGTTGTAGTGGCCCACACAGTTGTTCAACCAAGCTGGGAGTAAGGACTTAAGGATCAGCCTGACCAGCAATCTCCAGAGGGTCCCAGGGTACAGGGAGCAGGCTGGGCATAGCTGAAGATGTGCCACGCTCACACAAGCAGCAGCTGAATTCTGGAGGCCAACGCTTTGCTGAAGCCACTTGCCACCTGCTGAGGTAGGCTTCCGAGTCTCCCAGAACTCACATAAGCCCATTGTGCCATGCTGGGAATGGCAGGGCCAACTGTGCTGCCACTCAACTGGCTCCAGGACACCAATGATGGGAAGTATTACTGAGCACCTGTGCTAAGAAGGGAAGAGAGCTGCAGTTGTAGCACGCCACAGCAGCAGCATTTTTAATCCCTTCTCTAGCTACATCTCTATTAGTACAGCTGAACTGCCTATAAGGCTTGGCCAATCCCATGTTCATGTTTGTTCTCAAGGAAATAATTAGCTACCAAGCCTTTTTTCCTCCTGTAAGATGAAGTTAAGAAATAACAGTTGAGGCTACATTTCTCCAAAGCCTCCAGGCCCGTTTTTTCCTAGTAAAGGACCATGTTCTCCAAAAAGTATCCTTTAGTCTTCCTAAATGTTTTAAAATACTTTGGTAGTGGTTGGGGAGGGAGTTGAGAAAGAAGATATAGGAGGGGACTGGCTGGTCAGCATTGACAGATTCAGGGAGTCTCGGTAAAAGGATACGGCAGTGGTGATCCATTTTCAGCACACACCTAGGAGGAACGGGGCATGGAGACGTTAGTGCAACTTGTGTTCCACAAGAGTGGACATTTTGGGGGATTAGGTGAGCTTGTCCCCGATTTGCCTGACCCTAGGAAAAGGGCAAGTGAACAAGGCCAAAAACAACACCAAGGAAATAGGAGGGAAGATGAGCAAAGCCGACCTGTTGCAGATGCTGCAGTGGTGTGTTCGTGCTGGTTTGGGGTAAATGCACTTCTTGCAGATGGATACAGTAGCAAGGTCAGTCTTGGCCTGTATCGGAAGAGAATCAGGCAGGGCCTCAAAACATTATAGTTGCTGATGGGGACCTTTTTGGAAATAAGTGGCGACAGAATTCTTAAGAGTTCTGCTACCCCTTTGTTAGAACTCCAGCTTCCTTGTCCCATCACTTTCCCCTGGGTATCTAGTTGAGCCTTACCTGGGGAGGGTATCCAGGAGGTGTGGTGATGGCCTGATAGTAGTGGAAGACAATGAGGATGAGGTTCCAGTGGCTGTAGACGAAATGCCAGCAGATTCGGGGCACTGAATAAGTATGGAGGATCAGGGGCAAGACACACAGGTAGGCAATGGCCACAATTGAGCTTGTCAGCACAATCACCAGGGCCACAAAGACCTGCCAACGACAGGAGGTCAATACTCAGCTCAGATGGAGTACAGGCACAAGAGGAAGAAAAGGAGAGGCTAGACTGGTAAAGCTTGTTGGGAAGTTTTCCAAGAAAGCTGTCTTTCTCTATCCTTCCACCCAAGAGCTCCCACAATCTGCCATGCTAATCCAAGCCATGAGAACAGGCGACACTCACCACCCCAAACCAGCGGATCACATTGTCCACAAGCCAGTACACAGGCTCAAAAGCAGAGTCAATGGCAGTGTCACTGCCCCCAAAGGAGTTGTAGAGTAGAGAACGCAGACAGACTTTTCCATAGCGCCAACGAAGCACAAGATTCCTTAGTACTGGTGGGCATCGGCGTCTGTAGCCCAGGAGGAGAAGCAAACGAAAGCATAGACGTGCTGGCCCCAGCAATAAGGACCGGCGGCTTCGCATGGCCTCCTATAGCAAAATAAATACCTGGTGAATACTCAAACTCCGTGAAAATTAAGGACCTTCTCACACTCAGCCTTCCCCTAATGACTCACCTATCCCAATTACCACAGGCTAGAAATCCTAGGTGAAGGTTTGAAGAATCAAACAGCCTATTTTTTAATGCATAGCACTAAAATTGGAAACTTCACAAATGTGAATTTCTGTAAGTATTTTCATGCCTTCTTTGCAATGAAAGAAACAGGCTTGAAGGAAGTAGTTTGACTAGAATCACATCTAAGTTAGGATTTGAATCCAGACCCAAGTCCAGCTTTTTTTTTTTTTTCATTACACAATAAGGGCAAGCAAGTCTGGCTGTTGAATGAAATCTCTTGCAAAAAGAGGCACAGAAAAGAACTGCCCAGCCCCAAGCAAAATCTTACTCTGTGTTTCTCTGAATAGGAACCAAGACATTAAAGGAAGCCTTAAACAAAAAGGAACAGCAATGCTGACACCAACAAACCTACTCAGGCACACTACCATGCAAGGAGAGAGTATGACAAAACCTGTTGGCTTCAGCAATGGCAGAGCTGCTGAGAAAGCTGCTTATGATCTCTCCCCTTCCTGCTCACCACCTATTTCTAATGCTTCTCCCTCCTGGACTACCGACCCTTTTTGGCTAAAACTAGCCACATCAGGCTGGGAAACCTTTCTGGAGTGGATCTTGTTCCTAGATCTTTGATGCCATCTATATCCCTGGAGAGAGTTATCAGTTTTCATCTTCAGGACTGCTATTACAGGCTCAGAGACCTCAGGCTGGCAGCACTGAATTCCCAAGCTTTGCACCTTCCAATGTCCTCAGTCAGTCCCAGTTATCACGTAATGTTGTAACAACTCATATAAGGCTTTGTGATTGTAATGATACATCTCCTTTGGTCCTTAAAACATCCCTATAAGGTAGACAGATTAAATAATTGTCCCCATTTTACAGATGAGAATATCATCTACTTAAAAGTGATTTAGGTCCCATTACTCAGGTATAGATCCTTCTTGAAAACATCTGGCCTGTGAAGTCTAGTCCTTTCCAGTTGGAAATTAACCAAGAAAATCACTAAGTTAGGATTTGAATCCAGATCTAAGTCCAGCATTTTTTCCATTACACAATACTTACTCTTAATACAAGAATAACGTTAAGTTTAGTTGTTAAATATCTCTTGCATTAAGAGGAACAGAAAAGAACTGACCAGCCCCAAGCAAAATCTTAATTCTGTGTTTCTTTGTAGAATATGTTTTCTCTACTGTAATTGTCCCTCACAGACTGCTGTTTAGCTTCTCAGCACTCCAAATTCTTTAATACCTTTAAATGTCTTCCTTCTCTCTAGCTGTGGCACAATAAATAGCAATGGAAGGGGGAAGGAAGCCTAACCAATATTTTAAACTGGAGACCTATGTAACATATAGATCAACTTTGTAAATAAGTTTGTCTATTATCAAAGAGAAGATTATCTGATTTGTCACATGGGAGGTAGAACGGTACTGCTTTGCTCCCAACTTCTGTTTATTTATTTAGTATGAAGTCTGAAACCCATAAGAAACTGGAGGAGGTCAATGCACATCTAGGCACAGTTTCAATTCAGTAACTGGATCAGCATCCCTTACTTCTACCCAAGAAAAGCCTTTCAAATGTTCCATCTTCTCTTCCTGTACCTGCCCAAAGAAAAGTTTAAGACAATGAAGGTGGAAAGGAGAGAGAGAGGGAAAGGCAGAGAGAAGTGGGGGGAGGAGGAGAGAGAAAGAGAATGATCTTCTGATCACTCCTTGACACCAGGACAATCAGAAATAAAATATGGTTATATAAAAAATGCTGGAATTTTGAAGCTCCTTCAAGACAGTTTAAATCCCATCCTCCTAGTCCCCTTAGAACTCATATTACAGAGAATTATAATTACTCTTCTCTGCTTCCTTCTGTCTATTCTGTTTAAGTCTCAAAAGTGCCTTGATATTTAGATGGATCTTGTATTAGAACCTGAGTTCGTAGGGAGCAGGAGCATTGTTTTTGCCCTGTATCCCCATCACGGCACAGTGCCTAAAATATAAGTGCTCCGTAGATACTTATTGACTAATTGCCGCTATTGTCATTTGGTTTAAAGTACGAATTTCCAGAACAAGCAGGCATATTCAAATGCAAAAACAAACAAACTTCTGCATCTTGAAACTAAGTCAAAATTTTAAAACTCATGTTTCATGTATATATAATAGAGATTTCATTGATATGGATAATCACAATTGGTCTGTATTGTCTAAAATAACTTTTCTAAAGCACTGGTGACCTTCCTAACGGGAATACATTGTAAATTAAGTAGCATCACCCTAAGACTCTCCGGCGCTCCGACCTCAGGGGGAGCAGAAGCTCTCCTCCCGCCTCTTGACTCATTCTCGGACCTCTGCTCGCCGAACCATCGTGCCTCAGACCTAAACTTGCGCTCCTCCGCTTACTACCTGCGCGCCCGAAATCACAGGCTGGGGGGAGGGGATGACGGCCTCGGAACTTTGCTAGGTGACCCCGGACGCGGCCCCCAGACGCGCCATCGGCGAGGCGTCTGCGCTCTGCCTGCGGGGAGCGGGCCAAACTCGGGGGGACGCCCGCGGGAAGGCAAACCGCGCCGGGCACGACCGCTTAGGCGAGCTCAGCCGCGGGGGTTCCCTCGCCCCAAGCCCGCAGCAGCCGAGCCCATCCGCAGGTGGGGAGGGGAGGCAGGTGCAAGGAAGCCGGTCCCGAGCCGAGCCGGGGAGGAGGAGGAGGAGGAGGGGGCGGAAAGGAGCCCCTCCGTCTCACTCTGTCCCCCGCCCCCGGAGGCGGAGGGAATCCCGGAAGGGCGAACGTTCCGCGGAAGGCTGGCGCGCCCTGACCCCTCTCGCGCCCCGTACTTCCACGCCCCCCCACGGCTGGGGGCCCGAAATCCCGAGAGGAAGGCAGGAAGGAGGAGGAGGAGGAGATCGCCACCCCGGAGGGCCCCTTACCTCCTGTCTGCCGGGCCACGACCCCGTCCCGCCCCGAAGCCTCCGCGGCTCACAGCAGCCTCTGCCGAAGCCGGCCCCGGCCCCCCTCAGTCAGGCCGATCATCCCCAGCCCCAACCGGCAGCGGCGCCAGGACCGCTACCCCCCGGCGTCCCCTACGGCGCAAGCGTGGAAGGCCCGGCCCCGCCCCTCTCCCGAAGCACCCTGGGAGCTGAAGTTCTGGCAGGAGGGGAAGTCTCCGCGGTGGCCCTGTGCGAGCCGCGTGGTCCGCCCGCCTAGTGGCCACTCTGTCCCTGCGGCCTTCGGCCCTCGTCGTGCTGATGGACCGACGCCCGGCTTCCCAGAACGGCTCTTGGGAAGCGGTGGAGGCGGCGCCGCCGTCGCGGTACTGCATCCCGGGTGAGCGAGGCCGCGCCGGCGCGCGGGAGTCCGGGGGCCTGGCGCCCCCTCCGGCGCGCGGGAGTCCGGGGGCCTGGCGCCCCCTCCGGCGGGAGGGAGTCCGGGGGCCTGGCGCCCCCTCCGGCGGGAGGGAGTCCGGGGGCCTGGCGCCCCCTCCGGCGCGCGGGAGTCCGGGGGCCTGGCGCCCCCTCCGGCGCGCGGGAAGTCCGGGGGCCTGGCGCCCCCTCCGGCGGGAGGGAGTCCGGGGGCCTGGCGCCCCCTCCGGCGGGAGGGAGTCCGGGGGCCTGGCGCCCCCTCCGGCGGGAGGGAGTCCGGGGGCCTGGCGCCCCCTCCGGCGGGAGGGAGTCCGGGGGCCTGGCGCCCCCTCCGGCGGGAGGGAGTCCGGGGGCCTGGCGCCCCCTCCGGCGGGAGGGAGTCCGGGGGCCTGGCGCCCCCTCCGGCGGGAGGGAGTCCGGGGGCCTGGCGCCCCCTCCGGCGGGAGGGAGTCCGGGGGCCTGGCGCCCCCTCCGGCGGGAGGGAGTCCGGGGGCCTGGCGCCCCCTCCGGCGGGAGGGAGTCCGGGGGGCCTGGCGCCCCCGCCGGCGCGCGGGAGTCCGGGGGCCTGGCGCCCCCTCCGGCGGGAGGGAGTCCGGGGGCCTGGCGCGGGGAGGGGGTGGTGGCGGAGGCAGGGACACGGCGCTTGTCCCCGCAGGCGAGCGACTCTGCCACCTGGACGAGGCCAGCCCCGGCAGCGGCACCTACACCCGGCACGGCTACATCTTCTCCTCGCTCTCGGGCTGCGTGGTGAAGACGAGCGACAACGGCGAGGTGAGGCCGGGCTGTCGGGGGCGGGACCCCAGGTGGAGTCGGCGGCCCGGACCCCCCCCCCCCCCTCTCCCCTGCCCCCCTCCCCGTCTCTCCCCCTCCCCCTCCACGTGGCCCCCGGGCCCCAGGCCGGGAGCTGAGCGCGCTCGTGAACCTCCTCTCGGTCCCCTCCGCAGCTGCCTGTGGTGTCCGTGACCAGAGAGACCGAGTCCCAGATGCTGCCGGACGTGGGAACGATCGTCACCTGCAAAGTGAGGCCCGCCCCCCCCCTGCCCGGCGCTGCCGACCTTTGCTATCCAGAGAAGTTGGGATTCCCTGTTCCGAGCTCCCAAAGCTCCGGCTTTGCTCCAGGGACAAAAAATGAGCCCTTCCTTCCTCTGCGGGGCGCTAGCAAAGTGCCGTCCCTGTTGAGGCATTCTTAGCAAAAAGAGATAAAATGCATCTACTCCAGCTGCGGGAGCAGCTTCAGTCACTCCCGGAGGTGGGCGGCCCCTCCAGCTCTGAGAGGCTCCTGTCCCTAACCCTCAGTAACTCAAAGCTTCCCTAAGACTCGCAATTAAAATATAATTTCACACATGAGAAGCTGGCAAACACCATTTCAGAGTTTTAAGCCTGTGATTTTCGTTCTTTGGTGTCCCAGAAGGCCCCGCAGTGTGCCGAGATGCTCTATGCCTTTTTACTTCTATTATGTTATTTCTTTTGAAATAGGGCAGATATTACTTTCCCCAAATTATTAAGGAGAAAACTGAAACAGAATAAGGGACTTGCCCAAGTCGCCCATCTGGTTAGGTAGGAGATAGCTAAGAGTAGAACCTGCTTCTCTTAATTCCTAATTTTAGGACTGTCTATCCTGTTACCAGGATTTCTTTATCTGACAGTTACTAATATTTTGAATATATCCTTTATCTTCTCTATGGCACAGGTCTCCAGCATTAATTCTAGATTTGCCAAAGTACATATCTTATATGTGGGATCCACACCGCTCAAGAACTCCTTTAGAGGAACTATCAGGTAGGAAACTTTTCAGTATCCTTCATTTTGCTTTAAAATGGCCTGGAATTTCAAAAAAAAAGTTACAGATCTATATGTACCATGTTTCTTTTACATATTTCTGCCTTCCTTGCTCTGTGAACTCTTTTGTTTCATAGAGAAAGTTTGAATTAGGATAGCAAATTTGACTGAAGTATGTGTTTGGCGAGCATCAAGATATGTGCCCAAACAGAGGTGATTTTGAGTGTCAGTAGATACTTTTCCCTTAAAGATTACATGCACTACAGCTGTATAGGTCAATCCTGATGATTATTAGAAATGGAACAAGTTATTGGGTGGGGTTTTTCCTGAATTTTCCATTGAAAAGAGAACAGAAATCATTTTTCAGGAGGCAAAGTAATTTATTCTTGGATCTCTGGAAGTCTTTTCCATCCTGGGATTCCGTTTAGCTTGGCAGTCATTTTCTGCCAGCTCTTTCCTGAAAGAGATGATGTTTCCTTATATCTTCCCATGCTTTAGCTGACCTGAAACTTCCTTCTCCCCAGACCCAGACCTGGAAACAATCAATGGCTATTCTATGTGGGCCTTTTGTGACAGGGTAGAGGTCTTATCCCAAGCTATAACTGGGATGTGTTTCTATCTTGTACTTGTGGTGGAAGCTAAATAATAACTGTGACTTGTCCCAACTCCTGCTCTTCCCCCAGACAGGGAGGGTTCCAGCAAGCAAGCAGTTGTTTTCTCTGGAAGAATTAACTTTTTATTATTTTTATTACTATTATTTCCTTGTAGGAAAGAAGATGTTCGAGCTACTGAAAAAGATAAGGTAACAATTAAGAAACTTATGGATGGGGAAATCTCAAAGTTCCCATGTTCCTAATTAATTTCAAAGGCCATATTTGAAGAGTGAGTTAAATAAAAGCCCAACACTGAGACTAAAGTAGTCATCTTTCTGCTATTATAATTTCCCCTCTTCCCATATTGATCCTTCAAGTTCTTTTCTCCCTGAAGTTTTTGTTTATTGACCAAAGAGAGACAATTTTCTCTATCTTCTAGCTTAGATACATTTTCCTCCAACAATTTATAAGCCAGTTGTGGGAGCTTTTAGCTAGGTCAGAATCCTAAACCAGCAGGCTAAAGCTGCAAATTTCTAAATGTATACTTTGTTTCTTTAATAGTAAAAGGGATTAACATGAGCAAATATTATTTCTACTCTCTGGGAGGGAATAAGTTGAATTCAAGTGAAATGTTAATTCCAAAGCAAAATAAATAAATCCTCTTCCTACCTCCATGTAGTACTTGCAGTTTCTTGGAGTTAAGAAAATCTGTACAAAGATGAGATTCATTTATTCCAGTGAACGGAAACACAACTGATCTGTGCTGTGCTAGAATCCTGTTAACAAGTCAGACAGCTATACAGCCTTTGCAAGCTTCTGGAAACCTTACTTGCCTTTACCCCAGATAACCCTACAGCAACTCTCACTTTGTCCTGTTTTCTACTTGCAGTATCCTTACTCCTTGCCTCAACACCTATATCCTCACTCTCTGTTCAGATGAGTTTCCATAAAGGTCTACTCTGATCATGTCACTCCCCTGTTTATAGTCAACTTCACTGACTCCCTATTGTCCTTAGGATGAAGTCTGGCTTCTAAAACCTTTTTCCAACATTATTCTACATTTTTGCCTTTCCTCACACACTGAAGTCCAAGAAAACTGGCTTTGTTGTTATCACAATACTCTCACCCTTCTCCATCCCTTTGCACAGACTGACCATTGTCACCTGGCCTTCAGAATTTCTGCTAAAATGCCATCTGTATGAAACTTTTTCTGATAAGCAGTGGGTAGCCAGTGCAAAGCTAGTGCTTTCCCACCAAATATTATCTTGTGATTATTATTTTTTTAATATACATGTCATTTCCTCCACTGCTGGAATTTAAGCTTCTTGAGAATAAGAGCCATGTCATTTTTATTTTTGTAAAATTTTGTCCAACATACAATAGGCACTTGATAAGCTGTTGATAATTTCTCTTCTTGCAGGTCGAAATATATAAGAGTTTCCGCCCAGGTGACATTGTGCTGGCTAAAGTGGTATCCTTTATTCCTGTACACATGTCAAGTGTTTTGTAAAGGGAAGAGGAGAGTTGTAGTCTCTGGAAAAGGATGCATCTGTTCCAACTGAGTGAAAAAGCCTTTTTGGCTTGACATTTTCCTTAACCAAACACATATAACTAGATTTCCCTAGGTGATGCACAGTCCAACTACCTGTTGACAACTGCAGAAAATGAGCTGGGGGTAGTGGTGGCTCACAGTGAATCAGGTAAATCAGCACTGCTTTTTCTCACTTAAAACAATGCCCCTTTATCTTTTTGGAGCAGAGGTTTGGAACAAAAAAGAATGTCTTGCTCTCATCATCTGCCTTTTGAATTATTCAGCATATGGTACTGGGTAGCTGTTTTTGCTATTGTGGCAAATCCTACTATTAATGCAAAGGTACAGAAGCCTTTCACTAGAATAAGTAGCATAGAGATGTGTTTGCAGTTGCATGCCCTGACTGACTCAGAACTTTTCTTTAGCAGGTGTCCAGATGGTACCCATCAGCTGGTGTGAGATGCAGTGCCCTAGGACACACACCAAAGAATTCCGAAAAGTAGCACGTGTACAGCCTGAGTTCCTGCAGACATAGGTAGCTACATCCTTTCCCCATATTGGGGGCATCTGTTTCCTACTGTCCATGTGATCAAAAGACTTTCCAGAAACCACATTTGGAAATAACTGCCTGAAGCTTCCACAGTATGTGGGGGATTATTCCTATGATTTCACAAATGAACTTTCCCCTTTGAAATGTCAGCAAAAAAAAAAAAAAAATCATCCGATATTAGAAGTGGCCAAGAAGGTGGTTTCTTTTACTACTCCTTTGATAGTGCTGTATATGTGGCTTATTTGTTTTCCTTAGGGCAAATAAAGCGTTTTTACTAAAAAGATTCTTCTGATTTTTTTATGAGGCAGCGGATAACAAATTAACTTGGCCACAATGGAAAGAATTCATCAGACAAGGGAGAAAGTAGTCAAAGGAAAGCATTAGAAGGCTATTGCAATAGTCTTTAGTGACAGATAGTTCTTTCCTGAATAGATTATGACAGTGGGAATGGATACTATTATATATAAACACAAGTTTTTTACTTTCTAATCTTTTTTCTATATTCCATGAAAATGGCAGCTCCATTTGAATCTTCCCAGGATACTATTATCCTTCAAGTTGTTTCATGGCATAATTCTTGAGGGTGTGGCTTGTTTCATCAATTAGATCTTAGATTGGTAGCATTGATATACCTTCTGGAGTCACCATAATGTCATTGGTAAACTCAAGCAATCTTCCTAAAGCAGATAGGTCTGACCATGTCAACTCTACACAGTAAACTGTGGCTCCCTTTCAGTTATCTGCAGTTTTAATATAAAATCCTGTTATGAATGCCCTTCATAACCTTTTCCTATCTCTCTTCCACCCCAACCTTCAGCCTCTTTTTAGTTTTCTTACAATTTACACTCCTCCAAATTCAATGCAGTGACATTGGCTTTTCTGTTCCTCCAAAAATCAAAAATATTAATTCCCTGCTCCTCCTCCCAATTGCCTGCATTTCCTTGGTTATCACCCACACTTGGAATACTCTCCCTCCCTCCATCTACTTTTCCAAGTCCCAGCTAAAACCCCGCTTCTTACAAGAATCTCTTCCAACTCTTTCTAATTCCAGTGTTCAACTCTGTTACTATTTCAACTTTATCCTGTAGCTTGTTTGTACAATAGTTGTTTGCATGTTGTCTCCCCATTTGATTATGACCATCTTCTGCTTTTCTCCATTGCTTACAGTGGCTGGCATATAGTTAGTAGGCACTTAATAAGTGTTCATCATTGACTCTCTTAGGCCCGTGCTTTTCCACTGTGCCATGTATTCTAGGGGTAAAACACCTAGAAATAAAAACTACGTGGTATGTTAGGCTTTGTGTCAAGTTGGACACCGATTAATCTGTCAGTTCCCTACTTATATTTTAGAATGTATTTTAACTACTACATTGAGGAACAATTACTTTTTTTACTTAGTCCCAGAGGGCAAGGGGTGGAAGTCAACACAGAATTTTGTCTCAAACTATGTTTATACTTTCCATCAAAGCTTTCCCAGACTAGAATGGGCTGCCTTCCCATCTCTAGGTTTTCCAGCAAGACCTGGATAACACCATTTGTCAAGATTAAAGGATTTCTGTTCAAATGAAGAGCCTCTTAAGATCCCAACCCCAAAATTCCATTTAAGAAAGGCTTACAGTCCCAATGGTCTTGTGATAGAGCCATCTGCATCCAGAAAGAGGACTGGGGGGGAGAGGTGTGGGTGTGCAAATCATAATATAATGGGGGGGGGGGAGTCACAATATAGTATTTTCATCTTTTTTATTGTTTGTTTACATTTTGCTTTCTCATTTTTTTCCTTTTTGACTTGACTTTTCTTATGATGTACTATAATTGGAAATACATATTATAATATATATTATATAATATAATATAAAATTGGAAATACATATTGCACATGTTTTAACATACTAGATTACTTACCATCTAGGGGAGGGGTGAGGGGAAAAAAATTTGGAACAAATTTGCAAAAGTGAATGTTGAAAACTGATCTATGCATGTTTTGAAAATAAATAGCTTTAATCAAATCAATTTTTTAAAAAAGGGTTTAGTAACATTTGGATTATTTCTCACTTGGGACAAGTCAGGGATCGAAATTACCAGGCTGTTTCTTGTTTAATGAACAAGGGATCAAAAGGAGAGATCTCTGCATTTTATCTCAAACAGGTCAAAGCCCTGCTAAGGGGAAGCTATGAGACTTGCAGGTCCAGAGATTGTCAAAGCCATAATCTGCTATATAAAATAAATGAAGCCTGGAATGATGAAGAGGGTTAATTCATGCTAAAGCTTTTCTGGGAGACAAGAGACACCACATGGCACACAGAAGTATTGCACATCACTCCTTTATTATAGTGAACAACAAAAAGTGTGGGGGGGGGGGGGGGGGGGGGGCAGGGTTAGTACAGTTATGCTAAAATTGATGAGTACCCAGGTGATTGGACATGAGGCGAAAAGGCAATGGAATACTTAAAACACAATTTCAACATGATCTAGGGACATCTCACTGCCTCAGAAGAGCAGGACTATAAAATACAGTAGGATGTACTTGGCCACCCCTTAAGTCAAAGAACTCTTGTGATGTGGCTTGAGATGCCTGATGACTACCAAGTGGGACAGTTTAATTTAAAAAGCCACTAATAACCACTCTGGAAGAGTCCTTTATGAACGTAAATGCAACAAGAAAACATGACATAATCTCAACCTCCCTGATCCAATTTTTTTGGGATATGGAGGAAACATTCAAACAAGACTTCATGATTTATTAAATGACCACCTGGGTTATAGGCAGCTTCCTACAACAGCCCCTGAGAGGGCTGCCCTACTGGCAGAACTGGCTCATAGGATTAACTGAAACAATTGCTTCTTTCAACTCCCCTCCTTGGTCACTTTTTACTAAGTCCCTATAACCCCTAACAGGTCCTTACTGAGCCAAACCACCCAGGAGGCATTTTGACTAATGTGCTTGCGGGGAGGGGCAGGGCAGAGAAAGAAATTGGTCTGAAATAGGAAGAAATGAGGACAGGAACCATCAGTCCCCCACCTGCAGCTATGAGTTGTGTTCCCTAAGGCGATGGTCAGTGTGTGGAGCAGGCAGGGGAGAGATGTGGAGACAGAAGGGAAGGACCTGGCTATTGCTGGCTGGCCCTGGTAGCCTGCTTTCACTTCTTGACTTTGCCTTGGGCTGCCACAGCCTCCATGGCTTTGCGAACGGTCTCTTCATCCCCAAGGAACTGCATGGGCTTGATGGGTTTCAGATTCTTGTCCAATTCATACACGATGGGAATGCCAGTGGGCAGATTCAGCTCCATGATAGCTTCTTCAGACAGACCTAAAAATGCCCCAATACAGAATTAGAGGCTGAAAGGAATCTTAAAGGAACCCAATCCAGCTCCTTTCATTTTGCAAAGGAAACAGATCTAGTGGATGTAGTAATTTCCTCAAAGACCTAAGTGGCTCTTCCATTAACAAGACTTCATTCATCTCTTAGCACCAGGCATTTTCTCTGGCTGGAATGCTCTCCCTTCATCACTACCTAGTAATTCGGTGGTTTCCTTTAAATCCTAAGAGTCCTATCTTCTCCTGGAAGCTTTTCCCAAAAGTCTTCATTCTAGCGCCTTCCCTTTATAAGCTCATTTGTATATTGGTTCCCCCTTAGACTATATGCTTTTGGAGGACAGGGACTGTCTTTTGCCTCTTTTTTTGCATCTCCAACCTTAAGAATCCTTGTTTTCATCCAAGGCCAAATTAAGTGCCAATGCCTCAATGAAGGAATATAGTAATGATTCTTCTCCTCCCCCTCAATATTAGCCCTCCACTCTCTTCAATACCCCTTAGAATATTCTTGTATATATTTTTGTCTTGTCTCTCCCTTCCAGATTCCCTTTAGTAGAATTCTAGAGTTGAGAGCAGTTTTTTTTTTTCAAATTCTCACAGGGCCTAACATACCAATGACTCAATTGACAACCATTTATTTATTTAGGGAAACACAAAAAAATTAAAATCTTACTCTTGAAGACCTTACATTTTATGAAGAAGATTGTATGTGGGTTTTTTGGTCACCTGTGAATTTTGGCTGCAGCCAAACATTGGTATGTATATATAAACTAATACAAAAGTCAGGTTAAGAGAGGGAGGGAAAGAATTAACATTTGAGGCAGGGATCAGGAAAACGAGGTAATTCTAGGAGGTTCAAAAGAAAAGGAGCTGAAGGAATCAACCAGTATTTATCACGTGTTGACTATGAGTCAGGTATTGCACTAACTAAATACAGCAGATAAAAAAGGACAAAAACAGTTCCTTCCTGCCTTCAGGGAGCAACCTTTATAAAGAAAACACCACCAAGCAATCAACTGTTAGATAGTCAAAGTAAATGGAAGGCAAACCCAAAGGAAAGGCCCTGGGAAGGAAGCCAGAGGTGGTGATGAAGAAGGGAAGATGGCCAGTACAAAGAGGGGAAAGAGTGCCAAGACTGGAGAAAAGAAAGATGACCAGTGTGGCTGGGTGCAAAATACAGGAAGGGCCGCAAGGTAAAATCAGGCCAAAAAAAAGACTGTGCAGGTCTTAAAAAGACAAAAAAAAAGGAGCCCAGAGTTGATCCTACAGGCAACAGGAAGCCAGTGAAGTTTGAAGGAAGTAATATGGTCAGACCCTAGCTTAAGAAAAACCATTGGCAAGTATGTAGAGGACAGATTAAGGAAGGGGAGAGACTGTAGGGGGGAGATCTTTAAGTCATTGCAACAGGGGGCCTGGACCAAGATGGTGATTGTATGTGGGTGTCTAAAACTGGGATCAGATATATAAGATGTTGCAAAAGGACAAAGGGCAAAGCATGGAAACTAGCTGTTCCCGTAGGGTGAAAAAGAGTCCCAAACAATGAACAAAAATTTGAAATGAATCCTCTCATTTTACAAACGAAGAGCCCAAAACTCAGAGAACTGAAAAGGCTAGCCCATGGCCATGGCACCATAGTAAATTCAGTCCTTCCTTCTGAAAGTTCTGACTTTTTTTTTTTTAATGCTAATTAAGACTAGAATGTACCTTTGAGGGCACTGCCCTATGTCACTCTTCCTTTAAAGGTTTCACTTAACATAGGTCCTCATGTACTAGTACTTCACAAAGTTCTATCTCACCCCTTCAATCCACATCCAGAGATCTAGTCCCCCTACTGCAAATCTACCTACCCTCAAGATGTTTGACAATCCCTCGAAGACTGTTGCCATGGGCTGCAATCAGAACCCGTTTTCCTTCCTTGATCTGGGGGACGATTTCCTCATTCCAGAAGGGAAGAGCGCGAGCAATGGTATCTTTCAAGCTCTCACAAGAGGGCAATTGATCCTCAGTAAGATCTGCATAGCGTCGGTCCTGGAGATATACATTAATTTCTCATAAAAAGGTCAAAGAACTCTTATCATTCCATATGAATTTGATCGATTCCAAGACTATTCTTTAACCCCAAAGAGCCAATTGTCATTTGTGCCATTCTGATTGTTGTTTGTCCTCTGTTCTCAAAGCGAATTGTTTGAAGTGAGGGAGGGTTGTGCAAACTCACCTGCCTCACTTTCCCCTCCAGAGCCATCTGAGTCCAATGGCAAGATAAAGATCAGGATGACAGTAGATGGCCCTGAGGTCTCAGTTTGAGCCAAGGACCAATCAGTGATTAAGGTTAGGTAAGAAATGAGACTGAGAATGGCCTCTTTTATGTAGTTAAAAAATATGTCAATCTGGGAGTTGCTGGAAAAAACAAAAACAATTGCTATTCACTAAGTGGGTCTTTGGTCTGGGACCTATTATTGGTCAATCTACGAGACACTGCTTGACCCGATTTCCTAATGTCAGTTAAGTGTTTAAGAACAGATCAGGGATTCAGAGGAAGGGACTGAAGGAAAGCCAAAAAGGATCCAATTTTTTGCACTTATTGTTCTAAAGTATAACTCTTGTCTTAATCCCAGATTCCAAAATACCCACATTTAAAACTTGTTGGCAGGCAAAGGGAATTTCTGAGATTCCTAAAAGGACTTCAATCAATCAATCCATTCCTTGTAAGGTCCTCACCTAGCCCTACATAAATAAGGCCAATGATTCTTTTCTAGCCCTGTTAAGATGTTTCTTGGGTGCCAATTTGCATAAATTTGCATCTCCAGCCCTAAGAATCCTTGTTTTCTGTAGAATATTTCTGAAAGTATTACACTAAATTACACTAGGTATTAATTCTTCAGAAATTATAATACTAATATAAACTCAACCTTTGAGAGCTTTAAAAGAAATCACTTAAAAATGTAGTAGGCAACTACTTCATCTGATATTATAAGTACAGTGAATACACACATCTATATTATTTGCAGGGTACATCCATTTGACAGAGAGGAAATCCCCATAAAACACAGTAAACTAGAATACAGTCCTCTTAAGATTGATGCCTGGTCCTAAAGTAACAGAAGAGTTGTTTGAAAATGGAAGAAAAACTGGACAGGAACTAGGAATTAATTGTCACTTCTCATAATACAAGTTTTCAAAAACTGTAAATAGTCATAGCTAAGCAAAAAAACTAGGGGGGGGAGGGGGGAGGTGGTGAAGAGTGCGCCAAGTCCAGTTAAAGAATAATCCAAGTTGGCCAGAGTTTTGACTGATCTGGTCACTTCTAAGTGCAAGAAGAAGAGTATAAATGTTAATATGCCACTGCAATAGGAAATTCCCCAAAGAATCCCCTTTCATTTGTCCAGACCGATATGAAAAAGAATGTCTGGATTTTTCAACTCATTTGTTCTGGTTAACATGGTTCAGCTAAGCTGCTGTTTCTAGACGTTCCAGTCACCTGAGCTGTACCGATCCAGAATGCAGCGAGGCAAACCTGGGTCAGTTCCTACCTTGCTGATGTTGCTGTAGAAGGGGTGGTCAGGCTCCATCGGAGGGGGTGGGACATCGTAGGATCGTCGCCAGATCTTCACCTGAGCCTCGCCGTGCTTAGCAGCTGTCTCTGCTTTATTGAGGCCCGTCAGACCTCCATAGTGCCGCTCATTGAGGCGCCAAGTCCTCACTACAGGCAACCACATCTGGTCAATGGCATCTAGTACTGTCCAAAGGGTACGGATTGCTCTCTTCTGGACAGAGGTGAAGCAGATATCAAACTCATAGCCAGCATCTGGAAGAGACCCAAGTGAAAGGTCAGAAAGAGTGCCCTTAAGGCTCACACACTTTTGTCCCAGAGAACACTGTTCCTGAATTCCTCATAAATGTTAGTCTTCCCTGCTCCCAATATTCACTTTAAAGAATAGAGGTTTCTGTACACAGTAAATATTTAATCAGTTGACATTACAGGTGACAATTCTTCCTCCCATCAATATTTCACTGATTGTCAATTACATGCAAAGGGTATAAAGGGCTTGGGAGTCTAAATCCCATCTTTAACATTTACTAGCTATGTGAATAAGCAAATTCCTTTATCTTTCCGTTTCCATCTGTAAAATAACAATACTTGATTTACCTATACAATGAGATTGTGAAGAAAGTACTTTTTGAAGTAGGAAATGCCAGATTGAGCGAGTTATCTATCCCTCCTCTCCAACACAACTTTTTTTTTTTACTAGCAAAAAGGTTTGAACTTTTCCTTCTTCCCTTCCCAAACAAAACAAATGCCCTCGCTGGGAGGTTGCTAACCAGTCTTGCTAATTCAGTCTTGCAGTACACAAAAGGAGAACAAAAGAAACAATTATTTCCTCCTGTATAGTTGCAAGACTCTTTAAGAAATATATAAAATTCTCCTGGATGTTGCCTCACATTGAGGTTGGTAATAAATATGTATGAAATTTAATTTCCTGCCACTGATTTAACTGAGGGTAGAACCAATGAAAACTAGAGATATAGAGGAATGAATGAGTCACAACTGAACCCTTCCAGCGAAATAATGACATGTAAATGTAGCTTGGGTTAAGTTCTTTTTCAATTCCACACCTTCAGCCTTCTCTCTACCAAAAAAAAAACAGTACTGGTTAGTAACTTAATTCAAATTCTTACCAGAAAGACTCAATATTTCATTATCAAAAAGTACTGGTTTGCTTTACCACAATTATTTTCATTAGGAACAGAAAATCTCAAGGTAGAAGCCTGGGTACTAAGAGCCCCCAAGAAGCAAAGAACCCACACAAAGTCATTTCTCCCCCCAACAAATCCCTCATCATACAAAAACTGAAGCAAAATGAGGTACAGGGGAATAGCCTTAAAGAACAAAAAGCTAGACTTTCATTCATTCCATCCTCTCCCTGCCTAGGATAACTTCGCTGCTTGGCTGAAATAAGACTGCATTCTGGAAGGGAGTTTCAGCTCTGACTGGCCCCACCCTCAGTATTAAAATGAAGGAAGGTGCAATCCATTCCATTCAGTGTAAAATAGGCAAGGCAATGGCTAATGAATCATAGCAGTACTTCTCTCTGCCAGATCTAAGGATCATGGTGCCAGCCTCCAATTTCTCACAGCCAGAGCAAACTCTCAGGCCTCTCCCATCTAGAAAATGCTGGTAAGGTCATTTCAGACCCATCCTAATGAACGTACACGTCCCACTTCGAAAGCAGGATTATTCCTCAGATTTTTCAGAACTCTCTTCTCTTCAAAGTATCTGCTATGGAGACAAGAACTAATGGAGAGAACAAGGAACCAAATGACTGCTCCAAATACTACATCTCCATGTATCAATAACCCTTCTGAATAATACTCTCCTTTGATGAAGCGTGAAAAGAAACCGTGATACAAGAACAAAGATCAATGGATGCACACAGGTCTATACCAGCAGTCTTTCTTGCCTAGGAATTTAAACCCATCAGTCTGAACTCTTTAGGGATTAGGTACTACTTTATCCCTAATACAGGGCCAGGCACATAGGAAATACTTAATAAATGTTTCTTAACTTAAATTACTCCTTGAATTTCTAAAGCCATAAGAATATGCTAATAATCCAAAGTTACATAGAAGCGAGTCTTCTGGAAGGAGAAAAACCCCATGTGAGCACAGAAGAGCCTGCCACATCCGCCTCTGCCGACTGTCCTTGACAAAAGCTTCTTCCTAACAGCCAGCCTTCCTCCCCCAGATAACGGGAATCAGGCTGCAACTGCTGCCTGGATCACCTTCCCTGACCTAGTACCACCACTTTTCAACAAAGGACCTGTACTGAGGAGTGGTGACTGCACTATACTGGACCTGGATTCTATTCCCACTTCTACCACAAAATGGCTGTATGACCTTGGGAACTTGGGACCTTTCTCTGGGCCCGTTTCCTCACCAGTGAAATAGATCACAGCGTTGTCACATGGCCCTGTGACTAATCAGAACCTCCCTGGATCAAAGGTCTGGTACCTCTACCCTCTTCCCAAAGGCTCCAGGTCCCCCTCAAAGTTCATGCACTACATGAAGTGATGGATCCCAGGATCGTTGCCTCTGGGGTCTGAGAAAGGGTGCACTTAACACCAAATCCCAAAATGAAGGGGCTTAGCTCTGGGGGTGAAAAACCAGCCCCTCTTCTATCTCAGGGTTGGTCGATTCAGTTTCTCCATCCATAAAGATGACCTGGTGGGAGCACTTAGAAATGGGAAGGAGAGATATGAGCTTCAGTTTTCCTCATCTCTATCTATAAAATGAAACAGCTCTTAATATATGGCAGGGAGGAAGGAGATATGGAAATTAGGGAGAGGGCTCCTATTTCCTCAATTACTCAATCAGTAAAATCAAACAGTTTATAATCCCTGGAAGGCCCCAGAGTAGAGGCAGAAATAGAAGTGAAAATGAAGATTCAGTTCTCAGGGCCTCCAGATCTATAAAATAAAACTGTCCATTACCTAAGGGAAGAGGGCAGAGATGAGAGTGGGAGAGGGATGATTCCAGTTTCCAGTTTCCCCTAATAACCAGGAGGGGCATATGATGGAGGTAGAGAACGGAGGGAAAGGGGCAGCTTTCCCATCCATACAATCAAACAGTTCATAATAGAGGCCCTAGAATAAAGGTGGTTTGGAGGAGGGGAAGAGGGAGGAGATATAGTGGGAGATGGAAATAATAGGAAATGGAGGGTCCTTCCTTTCCCCACCTATAAAATGAAGTTTAGGGGTTATTAAGATGGAGTTGGGATAGAGATAGTAGGGGAGGGGGAGAATGGAGAATGGGGACTTAAAGTTTCCTCCGTTTTCCCATCAGTAAAATACATATCCCAGGACTCAGTTAAGGCCTGGCACGGGGATGGTGGGAAGAGGGAATAATGGAGAATAGGGGAATCATGATTGGAGGGCTTCAGTTTCCTCCATTTCCCATCTGGAAGGTGCACAGGTCTTAAACACTCAGGGGAGGCCTGGGATGGGGAAAATGGGGGAGGGGGGATAATGGAGAATGGGGGAATCATGGTGGGGGGGGCTTTAGTTTCCTCCATTGCTTCATCTGTAAAGTGCACAGGCCTTAGGCACGGGGGGAAGCCTGGGGACAGTGGGGGAGGGGGGAGAATGAGAGGATCATGCTGTTGGGGAGTTCAGCTTCCTCCATTGCTTCATCTCTAAAGTGCACAGGCCTTAGACACGGGAAGCCTGGGATGGGGACAGTGGGGGAGGGGGAGATAGGAGCAGGGGTTGGACGGTGCTCGGGAAATGAGGCGCCTCAGAGGCCGGGGGAAGTGGTGGGGGGGTCCCGGGATGGGGGTGCGAGGGAGCTAGCGGAGGCGGAGGAGCGGAGCCCCTGGGTTTTCTCCGTTGCCCCGCTGGGAGGACGAGCAGCATCTGGGGGAAGCTGGGATGGGGATGGGGGGGGGGTCGCGATCTCCTTTCCCTCCCCAGGCCCTGCCCGTACCTCGCAGCGCCCTGGCCACCGCGCTTGGCTTCCTCGTGCCCGGCGGGGCTCAGGTCCGCGTCGTACCAGCCGCTGAAGCGGTTCTCCAGGTTCCAGGCGCTCTCCCCGTGGCGGATCAGCACCAGCTTGTAGGCGGCCATGGCGGGGCAGGGGCAGCGGCAGCGGCAGCGGCAGCGAGGACAGCGGCGGACTGGCGGGCGCGCACTGAGATTCCGCGGCAGCCGGCTTCTCAATCCCGACGGCGCCCCGCCCGCGCCCCGCCCGCGCCCGCCCTCCCCGCCTGCGCGCCTGCGCGCGGGGCCTTTCCGCCAGGCCCCGGCTCAGGCGCGCGCCCTTCCTAAATCTTTCCATCTCTCTCCTCAAGCCCGCGCCCCGGCCGCTCTGCGCCTGCGCTCCCACCCTCCCCATCGGGGAACAATCTGCGCCTGCGTCCCTCCCCATCGGGACAATCTCGCCTGCGTCC
The DNA here is from genome assembly GCF_902635505.1 of Sarcophilus harrisii. NCBI lineage: Eukaryota > Metazoa > Chordata > Mammalia > Dasyuromorphia > Dasyuridae > Sarcophilus > Sarcophilus harrisii. The sequence goes on along the minus strand of NC_045427.1, from coordinate 590,937,405 downwards.
TCCCTCCCCTCGGAGACAATCTCCGGGCCTCCGAGGGGAGCCCTGCGGCGGCGGCAGCACGCATGTGCGAAGGGATGGTCACGGAGCGCACGTAAGCTCGGAAGGACTAGAGGCCCTTCGGTTCCCAGAATGCCGAGGGGCGGCCATCCCATAGCGAAAGCCTCCTCTCTCTGACCCCTCCCCCAACCTTGTGATTATGAGCTTGAGCATGTCCTTTCCTTCCGAGACTCAGTTTCCTCGTTTGTAAAATGAGAGAATTGGGTCAGGGTCCCAGCCTGGTGGGGGGTCCCCGCCCCCCCCCATACATGCTGCACAATGGCTCACCCTCTCTGCAGTCTCTTCCCTCTGTAAAAAATGGGAAGAATCGTCCCTCTGAGAACTCGGTGATGCCCTAACTATCGGCTGCTGTGGGACCTGGCGCCCCAGCGCAACCCCTGCCTCAGACGCTGACTGGGGGGTGATCCTGGGCAAGTCACCACCCTGCTCGCCTCAGTCTCCTCCTCTGTCACACGACCTGGAGAAAGAAAGCACGAACCATCCCAGTGCTTTTGCCAAGAAAACCCCAAGCGGGAGCAGGGAGTCAGACAAGACTGAACAACGATAAAGAATCTAAGATCCAGATGAAATTCTACCCATAATATCAGTTATTAATAGAATTCGTTTCTCCAGGGAAGGCCCCGATCATTCATGCTCTCTTGCTCCCAGTAGGAAAGTTCATTCACTATTTTCTGAAATATTCTAACCTATGTAACTTCTCTGATTTCTGCTTGAATAAATGTTTACTCCACATCCACAATGTGTGTGTGTGTGTGTACACGTGTGTAATAGCATTTTACAGAAGGAATCAAGCTTATAGATGTCAGCCTTTCCCTCTTTAAAGAATAGCGACCAGGAATGGCTTAAATCAAAAAATAGTGTGTTAGTACAGTGATACATGGAGGAGAGGAGGGAAGTTAGGGTGGGGAGACATAATTTCAGTCTTGTAACTGTCTCAGAATAACGCGACTAGCCTCTAAACTCCTTCTGTTCCTCTCTGGGCAGGAATCAAAGTATCTCTTGGAGAGGAGTTTGCATACCTAGGTGCTTCAAGGACGTGTCTGTGGAGCAACCAGAATAACAGAATAACCTAAAAGAGATACTCTGTAGCTACCCTACAGTAATTAGTAACAATTGGAAGCCGCAAAAGAGTGGGAGAGAGTGAGAGAAGATTAGTTCAGCAACTATTTCAGAATTAGTCAAGGAGGAGCCTTTAAACAGTTACTAAATAGATAACCACTCTCCCTGTTTATAATCCTGGATGGCTGACAACTGAAAATATCCTTCAATTACTAGAAATCGACAGGAATACAGAGGTACCTGAGTGATTATTTACATGTAGCTCATTATAGCAAGAAGATGAGAAGAGCAAAGAACAAACAGGTTCCATTTTGAATGGGCTAAGCCAGGGGAGCTCCCACAACAGCTAACTTGAACTGTTTTACCTCAAGGCTTTTGGGATAATTCACATTTGTTTGGGCAAGAGTTAGCTAAAGATTTGAGAGACCTTGAGTTGTCCGGCAGCAGTCTTATCCAATATGTGGATGATATTTTGCTCTGCAGCCCGACCAGAGAGGAGTCTCTGACAGAGGCCTTTAAAGACCTTAAATTTCCTAGCCTCGAGAGGTTACAGGGTCTCCCTACCAAAGGCCCACATTGCCTGCCAGTCTGTCAAATATTTGGGATACAATCTCACCCCCACCTCTCTCTCTAACTGAGGAGAGGAAGCAGGCTATTTTAAGTCTCCCAGACCCTGCTTCTAAGAAACAGCGGAGAACCTTTCTAGGCATGGCTGCTCAGATGTTTCTGGTGGCAGGAAGCTCTATGATGGGATTAGGGGATGCCTAGATATCTGCCTATTCAAAGTTAGGATGTGATTAGGAGATTCCTATTCAGAAAGTCTTTGGTATAATGTGATTAGGAGATTCAACCTATTCAAGGTTGGCCTTATGTGGTTGTAAATTAGTGCCAGCTCCCCACAGGTCCCCCTTTTTTCATTTATATTAAAAGAATCAAAATGTAGAATTTTTCATTTCTCGACCTGTGCCTGGCTTACGTTGTTCCTATGGGGAAAAGCCTTACCCGTCATAGGAAGGATGTACAGAAACGTCTCTTCCTGGCTTAGGTCGGCTAGTCCTTGAGGAATCTTACCTGTCATTGACTAACCAGGTCTTGATGTTTGTCAAAAATTTCTATTGCTCATATGAGCATCAAGGGGATCATCACCAGTCTCAAGGCGGTGATAGTGTACATGAATGGGTTTGGCCAACTCACTATCTACTTGGGATTTTACAAAGGAAATGATTTTCCAGAAGGCCCAGGGTCCAAAAGACAAAAGTAAAAGAAGGCCAATTAAAGGCCCTTTGAACTTCTGAAGTACTAATTAATTCTAAAGCTTAAAAAAATAATCCCCAAAATTGAGTCTGCCAGGGCAATTTTAACAAAATAAGGGATTCTAAAGCTAAAGCCTCCAAATTCAATCTGAACTAAAGAGATAGGGGGTGGGGCTGAAGTGCCTAAGGCAAAGTGAATAGGGGTTCCCATTATTTCAGGTATTTTGAAAAAATCTACCAATTTTCCAAATATTCTATCCCTTCCTCCATTTTTTTTTTCCTCACGGAAAGGAATCAAATGACTACTCCCCATGTAAATCCCAAGAGTGAATCAAAATCCCTATACATAACAAGACTAGTACAGTGGCATTTCCTAAAAATCCCTCAAACATAACAGCAATTTACACAGTTTTAACAAATCCCCTCCCAAATCTTAAACACAGAGTGATAGATGATCCAGGCAAGGTTCAACAGTCAGTCATCAAACATTCCCAAAGTCCCTCATATCAGTCCAAAGTACAGTAGATGCAGGGTCCAGTCCATGGTCTCATTTTAAAAACTACTGCTTCAGGCTGTGAAGTGATAGGAGACTCTCATTCCATGCAGACTGGGTGTGCCATGCTGACAATCAAAGCTGATCAAGATTTGAAAAGCAAGCCAATATCTGTAATTTGATCAGTCTCAGATAGAAAGACTCAGTTCACCAGATTGCTGCAAAATATGAGGAGGCCAAAATAAATTGTTTCCTATGTGAAGAGATGAGTTTGCTTTACAGGCCAGGCAAACGGCTGCTGTCTTATTTATCCCTGTTATTATCCCTGTTAATTGTCCTCTTATCATGTAGAAACCTTAAAGAAACAAAACACAAATATCCAGTAACAGACAGATGACCGGGCAAAATACTTAAGTTGCTCAAGCGTTTAGGATACAATGATTACATATAACCAGACTGAAAATAGCAAGGTATGACATAATTGAATTATATTAACAATTCCATTGATCATTGCTCTGATCATAGAGATCAGTTACAGGAGGAAAAAGTATAACACATAACATAAGCAGTTAAAACTCAACCTTTAGCACATACAGGATAAAATAGCCTTAATCCAGTTTTATTCCAATCAATTGTCCCAATAACTGTCAGAGGGTGGAGCTTTAAAACTCCCAAATAGCATTAACTAATTATAATTCCAAGAAATTTTACCTGCAATAACAAATTCCATTAATCAAATTTCTGATAAATCTTAAAAGACTTATCATAACCTTATAGTAATAACAGGAAGAAATTTTGTCTAAGTTCACAACTTAAAAACAATTATCATATCTAGGTAGATGTTACATAAGTGAACGTTATACATACAAATCATTTTGCTTTTAAAATGCCCAATACATAGAAAAATATCCCAAATTGCATATTGCCCATAACAGAAACATTTCCCAAAAGGACAAAGAAAAAATTTTCAGAGGCCCTTTAAATAACCTCAGGATGACCCAATACAATCAATTTAAACTTATACAGACTACCCAATTCCATTATAAGAATTCAAGAAGTTTCTTGAAATTAGTAATTTAACTTTCAGAAATATTCTTACCAAAGAATGGATCACATTTATGACCATATTCCTCAACCAAGAAAACTTATGTATCAAGAAACAAATATTCAATCAAGTAACCTAAAAGTAAGCATGTTCGTTTAAACCAGTTTGCTGCACTGTGGGGAGAGAGGAAAGTAGAGGACTCCCTTCCCCCACTCCTGTCTCCTAGGAAAAAACTCAGGTTCTCCGCTCAGTGTCCTACATAGGGATCCTTTACAAGATTTAGCCCATCAATTCTATTTACTTTCTTCCCAAATCTACCCATTTCCAGTTTTCTCTTTCTCCCTAGCTATATACCTGAACACTCAGACGCTCCTTTGGGCCGGGCTCTGTTTCAAGGGGAAAAAAAGTTTCCTGTCTGTTTAAAATATCTAAATTCCATTAACTTACAAAATTAGTACATCAGGTTGAAAGTTTTAAAATCACAAGCAGATTTTCAAATAACCAATTCCCAAATTCCTTAATCATTGTTCTTAAAAACTTAAAAAAGTTTTTACATCAGCAAACAGACTAAGGGTTGTTTCCAAGACCTCCGCCCTGGGGGAGAAGTTTGTTTCACCTTGAATTCCCTTTTTCCCTTCCAGAATCCAAAGAGTCTTCTATGAACTTCCAAGCCCATTTTGTGCCTTCAGAGAAGGCCTAGATATTCCATTTAAACTTCTTTTCTTTAAATGTTAGCACACTGCTCTTCTAGATTTTTTTTTAACTTTCCAAACTTTCAAATCCCCCTTTATTTTATTTTATTTATTTTTATTTTATTTATTTATCTATTTATTTTATTTATTTATTTATTTTAAATTTCTTCCCTTCTCTCCCTTTTTCTCAGGCTACTGCAGTCAGCCAGAGAAACACTCAAACACATACACACACACACACACACACACACACACACACGAGAGAGAAGAGATTTTTCAAACTTCTTAATATTTTCTAAGCCTGCAACACAGAGGCTGAATTCTTATCTTTACAAACTTGCTAACTTTTAACACAGACACACACAGACACACATGGAGCTCCATTTTACTAAGCACAGTTGCAATGGTGTACTTAAAAATTTTTCAACCAACAAAACAGACAAATCACACAGAACATAGAACACAGTTACTACATTAAACATATAACATATACCCAAAGGATATTTTCCAGCGTCCCAGAAAATACCCGTTTCAGAACTTTACCCAGAACAGAAGCAGAATAATCAGAACCAGAACCAGAACCAGATGGGTACGCCAAAAGGCACTCAGACAGACTTACTCTCCCAAATGCCCAATCAATATCATTGTCCACTGTAGGCCTGATTGAAGCTGAAGAGCCGCTTCCTTCAAGTCAGCGGAGCTAAAGGCTCTCACTTGGGGAAACTGAGGAAAAGCCATTGAAGCTTTGGGAGGAGGGTCATACAGAATCCTTTTCATTGTTTTTGGGAGCCTAATTTGAGCCTAGAATTGGTGTGCTTAAGGGTACCTTTTAAGAAAGAGGCATTGTCCTGAATTACATAAAAATCATTAAAGCAATCTCCAACTCTTTTTCACCTTTTCTCATCAATGGTTCCTTCCTGCGGGAACCATGGGCAGACATCTTCTAAAAACTTAAAAATTTTACAAATTCATTTTTTCTTAACCTTTACTCTACGTGTCCTTAATAAATCCTTGAAATCCTCAACAAATCTATCATATACACTAATTTCTTCTCTCTCTTGGTATCGAAACCTCTTACCACACCCAGATCTCTGTTCCTTGGGGCAGGTGGACCTGTGCAATAGTACAGTTGTATATAGCAGTAGAAAAGAAGGCAGGGTTATTCAAACACAGTACAGGGTAGGGGTCCTAGACAAAGGGTTGGTATCCCGCCCAAGGATGAGCTGCTCAGATGTTTCTGGTGGCAGGAAGCTCTATGATGGGATTAGGGGATGCCTAGACATCTGCCTATTCAAAGTTAGAATGTGATTAGGAGATTCCTATTCAGGAAGTCTTTGGTATAATGTGATTAGGAGATTCAACCTATTCAAGATTGGCCTTATGTGGCTGTAGATTAGTGCCTGCTCCCCACAGATGGGAGGCATGGACAGGCATTGGGAGTCCTTACCCAGCCTCTAGGACCTGATCCCAGGCCCATGGCTTATTTCTCAAAGAAGTTGGACTCGGTTTCCCTAGGATTGGCCTTCCTGTCTCTGAACAGTGGTTGCCATAGCCCTTTTAATTGAGGAAGCCTCTAAACTGACCTTGGATCTTCCATTAGAGGTTTTAATCCCCCACAGAGTCCAAAGCATTCTAGAAGCCAAAGGGCATCAGTGGCTCTCAAGCGGGAGGCTTGCTAGGTACCAGGCTCTCCTGCTAGAGATCCCTGACCTAATTCTTCGAGTCTGTCACACCTTAAATCCTGCCACCCTTCTTCCTGACATCTCTCAGCCAGGAGAGATTGTCCATAATTGTGAGGAAGTTATAGATTCTGTCCTCCAACAGATCCGACCTAAGGGAGATCCCCCTTGAGAATGCAGATGGGTCTAGCTTTCTGGAAAATGTGGAGAGAAAAGCAGGCTATGCTGTGGTATCTCTTCATAGCATTCTGGAGGCTAAGCCATTGTCTCCTGGGACTTTTGCTCAAAAATTGGAACTCATTGCACTAACCAGGGCATTAGAATTGGGGAAAAGGATGAGAGTCTACATCTACACTGACTCCAAATATGCTTTTCATATTTTGCATGCTCATGGACCTATTTGGAAAGAAAGGGGCCTGTTGACAGCACAAAACTCTCCCATTAAACATGTGGGGGAAATTCTGCACCTATTGCAAGCTGCCCATGATAAGGTTTAGATTTGGGATGCCCAAATGAAATTAGGGTTTCTAGTGGTCAGGGAGTTAAATGAATTTTAGTGGCAGGCTCGGGGTTCAGGGAATCAAATGGAACTCCCCTGCAACCCCCTCAGAATTTGGTGCAAGAGTAGGGAATTAAATGAGGTCTAGTGGCAGCACAAGAGTCCCCTGTAAAGGAATTTACAGACCCAAAAACCTAGATTGATAAGAGGTTTATTATGAGGATTGGAAGTAAGGTTCAAGTCTAGTTAGTAAAAGGTGTTAGGTAAAGAGAAGTTGGCACTGAAAACAGTATTCCAGTGGGCAGAGGCTCCTTGGGATGTCAAGTATGGCATAGCTGAGATGTTTGGAACCTCTGCAAAGAGAGAGTTTTAGTTTGGCTCCTTTTATAATGAGAGATTTAGTTAAAGGGGGCCTGTGGGTGGAGTTCCAAGTTGGCTCAGATCCTGTCCTGGCTGGGACAAACCTGGATCTCCTATTGGAATTCAAAGGGATGCTTTTGACCAGGATTGGTGAATCAAAGGTGCAGGCTTCCTGAACTGCATCAGGTAGGAGGGACTGGGAGTAATCTGAATCACAAATTGTTTTCTTAAAGGGACCACAACCTGCTTCATCCATGAACCCAGAGAGGTCTCGGTTATATTCTGTAAAGGACATCAGAAGGGAGATTCACTTCAAGAAAAGAAAAACGGGCTTGCACATTCAGCTGCTAAAGCTGCTGCCCTTTCGCCACTGATGGCATCTTTCATTCCTCAGCTCCCTGATTCTTTTACTCCTTCCTATAGTTCACAGGAAAAAGCTCTTGCAGAGGAAAGGGGGTACACCCTTTCTCCTCTGGTTGGTTTCAAACGACCTCAGACCATCTCTTAATGCCAGAGGCAGGTCCCTGGAAACTGATCTCTGGTCTGCACCAGGCCACACACCTGGGGAGAAATGCTCTCCAATCCTTGGTAAAATGCATTTTCACTGGCCACAAGCTGGGAGACACAATCAGGGAGGTCTGCCAGGACTGCCCAGTCTGTGCCCAGGGGAATCCTGAGGGAGCTGTTAAGCCCCCAGCTCTCCTGAAGCCAGTTCAGAGGCACTTACCCCAGTGAGGATTGGCAACTAGACTTCTCTCATATGCCCCCTTGTAGAGGTTTCAAGTTGCTTCTGATGTTTGTTGACACATTCACTAACTGGGTAGAAGCTTTTCCTTCCAGAACTGAAAAGGCCCATGAGGTATCTAAGTGCTTGCAGAAGGAGATCTTTGCGGGTTTTGGCTTGCCCAGCTCTTTACCCAGGGATAACGGGAGGGCCTTTACCTGAGAAATCAGGTAACTCAAGCTGTAGCCAAGGCACTTAAAATCACTTACCACCTCCACTCTGCCTGGTGTCCTCAGGCCTTGGGGAAGGTGGAGAAAATAAACCACACCCTCAAGCGAATCCTCACTAAATTGTGTTTAGAGACTCGTGAGGACTGGATAAAAAATCTCCCATTAGGACTTCTTAGGGTTAGAATTGCCCCTCGGGAGACCATCAAGCTAAGCCCTTTTGAACTCTAGTATGGAAGGCTTTTCCTAACTACTGATATTCTTGTTGACCCAGAGCAACATCTGGTCACTCAGTTTGTTACACAGCTTGGTGCGGTTCAGAAGGCCCTTCCTGAATATGCATATGAGCACCTCCCAAAACCTTCAGATGTTCATGCTCCGGTTGACTCCTCTGTAAGTCCTGGGGACATGGTGTATTTAAAAACCTGGAAGCCCCAGGGGACTGACCCCTGGGTGTAAAATGTTAAGGCCCATACAAGGTCATTCTGACCACTCCAACTGCAGTTAAACTGGAAGGGTCCCCCAGCTGGACTCATTTCTAGAATTAAAAATGCTGCTTCTGTTTCAGATACCCCAGTGTATTCCTGTGAGCCCATAGAGGACCTGAAGTGTCTCTTTTGCAAGACTCCTGGAAAAACCCTGGAGAAAGAAGACTCTCACCCTACTTTCCTTCCTTCCTCATTATGAGGATTCTACTCCTGTTGCTTTCTCTCCAGCTTTCCTGGTCTTACTCTGTGGGCCTTTGCCAGTGGGTGACAACTTCCTGGTCAGACTAGGGAACTCTGTGGGGACTGGGGATGTCCAGGATTGCTAGGTGGGCCATCACCACCCCTAGGGTGGCCACAGGTGCGGCCTAATGCATTCTTTGCAAAGATCCCATTCCCACAGGCCACCATCTCCTCCATGGACACCACCCCTTTTGTACTGGCCAACCCCTAGAGGAACTACTCTGACCCGACTGTTCCCTGCGTTCTGGCTGGGAAGAATCTCATATCTACACACTACAGAGACAGTGATTGTCACCGCATAATGGCCACGTTCACATCCCTGATGTGGGGACACTGACCTGAACCACCAATACTGTGGGTGCCAGCGAGTGTGACCCCTCTCAAGCCTGCTGCAATTTCATCTCAGCAACTTGAACCAGCTGCATAGGTGGGACACAGGCCAGGAAACCTATGACTATGGACCTCCCCAAAGGTTAACTGTAGGGAACCCATTCCAGGATTATCTTGGCAAGCTCACCCACAATGCTTCTACATCACCTTTGAAACTCCTGCATAACCTCCTGAAAACTAACATGTTATGTGATTATATTCATCCGTGGGGACAAGCAACCAGGAGACTGTTATAGAACCTGACATCAGGTACCATCTGTGCACCTAAGGGATATGCTTTTCTCTGAAAAGTAAGTGCTCCATTCCACCTTAATGTTTCTAAGAGACCTGTTAGGAGAAATGCCTCTGATTGGGACCCTCCCCCACCTGTAATTCTCTCCACTTGCTTAGCACCTTTTAAACACCACGGGAACTGCACCCTAGGCAACTTAAGCACCCCTTTCACTCTACATAATGCCAGCACCTCTGATCCCACCCCCTCAAGGAGACAAAAGGGGATTTTGGGAAAATGTTCTATGGTACTTACAGAAGTACACAATAAAAATGACAAAGGTGAGGCCTTCACAAAAATAACACAAGGGCCAGATGAACCCTTTGCTGACTTTGTGGGACGTTTGCAGACTGCTATCACAAGAACTAATGGGGAAAATTCATCAACAGATGTTTTAATAAGGCAACTTGCTAAGGAAAATGCTAATGAGGTGTGCAGAAGGATTATACTAGGACTGTGCAAGGATGCTCCTTTAGAGGAATTCATAAGACGCTATGCCACAGTGGGCACAAATGCCTTTTATAACCAGACTATGATGCAGACTTCCCAAGATCCCAACATGGGTAGACAGGGTCCCTTCTGGCAAGGGACTTCTAGAGAGAGACGTCAATGCTTTCAGTGTGGTAAAGTAGGGCATCTGAAAGCTCAATGTTGGTATAGAGGTAGAGTGAGAAAACTGGGTGGGAGGACAAGACCCAGTACCCCATGTCCAAAATGCAACAGAGGCTTCCATTGGGCTTCAGAATGTAGACAGTTTCAGGGAAGGCCCCAGGGCCCCAGGCAAAAAACACTTGGGGCATGATGGCAGCCAATGGTGCACCCAGAGGTGCCTAGACGGGCAAACCCCTATGACCAATCAGCCAGGAAGCCATATGGGGAGAAAGGGATTACACAACAACCAGCCAGGAAGCAACCTGATGGGAGAAAGGGATTCAATTAGGGAGAAAGTTGTATGCAGCTGAGACAACTGAAACCCCTGAGAGGGGGAAATTGCCTCTCCAGCCATGGATCCCTTTGCCCCAGGCAAGTAGGTTGACCATTTTACCTCCTGAGGTAGTACAAAAAGTGTCCATCCACACCTGATGTGGGAAATAATGTGAATAATATCCCAGTCACCAATAAGGAAACAATGTGGACTTACCCCAGGAGAAATAGTAATGGTTTACTTATACAGAACCTTAAACCTTTATGTCACCCAGATTCTATTTCGATCACAAATCCAGAAATATACAGCAGCTTAACAACTGACCATATGCTCAATCTATATAAATGGCCTTCCAGAAGGATTGGTGACACTGGTGCAGATTGGACGCTTGAGAGCCAATTGGTCCAGTTACTTAAAGATTAAAGCAGACACCCTGTCTGGTTGGAGAATCAATAAGCCAAAGTTAGTTCTGCCCCCTATGAGATGGACTTTTTAAGGCAAACAGAGTTTTTACCCTTTATAGAAGAAAAATCCCCATCAATCTGTGGGGAAGAGAGTTTTACAGAATTAGGTTAAAAATGAGTACTTGGTTTTTTTACAGGGCTGTTGAAGGCCTCAAATTTTCACCTGTTCATCCAATGGAAAACTGATACACCAGTGTGGATAGAAAGTGGCCCCTTAATAACGATAAAATTAGTCCTTATTAGATATAGTAAGGGAAACTTGACCAAGGAACTTAAAACCTTCTTAAGTCCTTGGAATTCCCATGTTTGTTGTAAAAAAGAAATCTAAAATGGAGGATGTTAATGGATTTAAGAAAAGGAATGAAAGATGGAAACTATGGGAACTCTTCATTTGACTTCATCTCCCACTAGTTGCCTAGAGAATGGCCTCTTGGGCATAGATATTAAGGATTGTTTTATTTATCCTCTGATGGAGGATATGAAAGATTTGCCTTTTCAGTGCCCAGTGGTAACTTATGGTTTTTGATAGAATGGACAGTTTTAACACAAGGAATGAAAACAGCCCTACTATGTGTCAAAATGTATGTTGTTGCTGCTCTTGCTCCAGTAAGAAAAGATTCCCAAAAGTTATTAAATTACATTACATGGATGATATCTTGGATGTATGAGAAAAAAAAGAAGCATGTCTACAAAAGACCATAGAAACACTAAGGAATTAAAATTATATATAGCACCAGAAAAAAATTCAAAAATGTCTTTTTAATATTTAGGATATGAAGTATATCCTAAGGTGCTTACAATTCAAAAACTGTCCTTAAGAACAGAAAAGCTAAACACCAATGTGTTTGATTGAAACACCAATGTGAATGATTTTCAGAAATTGATAGGAGATATCCAATGGATGCGACCAGTGTTAGGTTTGACTACCTATCAGTTACAACCGTTATATTACATTTTAAGGGGAGACAGTGCAAATTCACCAAGCTTAAAAAGAAGTCAAAGGCTTTGAGAAAGTTGAACTGTTATCCAATGGGTTGAAAGAGTCACCAAAACCCTTGGAGATACGTTTTTCACACAAGAGGACCCCGGAGTCCTTCATCAAGGAGACAGTGTGATAGAGGGTGAACCTCCCCACAACCAGAAAAGCCTTAACCCTTTACCCAGTGCTTGTTTGAATTTTATTAAAGGCCACTAAGGAGCAGTACAAATCTAAGACAAGACCTGAAAGATATACACCTTTTATACCAATTGCAAATTAATGTGTGTTGGGAACCATCCCAGAGTGGCAAATTTAAATTAGCATGGTCCAAATTTTATACATGGGTCCCATTAAAGATAACTAGACTATTACATAATTGGCAATGGACTGAAGAAAAAGTTTCTAAAGTTCCTCTTAAAGGACCAACTATCTTCACGGATGCATCTAAAATAATATTTGTGGTTTTATTTCAGATCTAACTATAAAGAGAGAGTCAGAACTCCTTTTCAGTTCACTCAGAGAATGAATTGTAGCATCATTCTAGCCCTTACTTTTATCCAGGAGACAAAATATAATCTGGATTGCCTATTCGAGGGGTGGTACAAAGAATTCCACACCCAAATAAAATTTGTAGTTAATATATCAGCTTTAAGAAATTCAAGAGCAAGGAGAAAATCCAGGTAAGATCTATATATTAATGTCCATTCTCAAGGGACTTCCCAGGTCCCAAATATTTGATGGCAATTAAAGGCAGATACCTTCTAACTATGTTTCAATACCTCTTATTCCAGGAAGCCCAGGATCTATTCTAAATGTCATCAGGCTGCTCGAGTTTTAGTTTAAATTTGAATAAAAGGAAGAGGGAAGTAAAGCCTTGAATGGGTTCTTCCTTTTCCACGCCCTACACTGCCTGGGAAGAACCTTGGTTTGAGACCCAAGAACGGCAAATGGATTGACCCATTATAAATTTTTTGGTTGTCGTCTTTTCATCCTTGTTTGGTAGACACCTTTTCGGGATTCACTTTTAATACCAGCAGCAAAAGAGACAGCCCTAGTGGTCACTGAATTCCTATTCAACATTTGCCATTATGGTGTCCAAAGAAAAAACAGATAATGGTCCTGCTTATACTTTGAAACATTTTGACACTTTTGTGCAAGTATGATTTTTCACACCACGGGCATACCTTTTAATCCTCAAGGACAAGCAATAGTAGAGAGGAGAAACAAGATATTAAGACGCCCCTCCAAAAAAAAAGAAAGGGGGAGCCACAGGTAACCCTAGAGAACCTAAATCTATTTTATACTATTAACTTTGATTTTTGAAAAGATGCATGGCCCGGCAGAGGTTATAACCACCGGAAGTTCAGTGTCCAGTAGCAGCCCACTATCTTTAGATAATCCCAGGATGTGGAGAGACCCAGAAAGTGGGGAATGGAAAGGACCAGAAGGGCAACTGTTTTGGGGAGAGGGTTTGGTTGTACCTACAGGTGGAGAAGGAACGATGGATAATGAGCTATATTCGCCTTTGTCCATCAAGAGAGATGGAGCAAACTGAAAAAAGGAGACACCCAAAAAACGGTGGTTCTGTTTTATTGTGCTCACCATTGAAAAGCATGGCAGTTTGGCATTTGACTCATGGACATAAAGATTGTTGATTGAAAACCCTCAGGAATCATTGATTTCTGAGACAAAGATTGTTGTAGGATTTGCCCTCAGGAATCATTGACCCAAATAGGATTTCAAAAACCCTCAGGAATCATTGGATTTCTGAGACATAGGATTGAAAATCCTCAGGAATTTGGATTCTCTGGACATAGGACTTGAAACCTCAGGAATCATTGATTCTAAGAAATGATAAACCTTACAGGTCTTCAAAATCTGCTGGAATCTTGGGACCCTAACACATAAAAAAGATTTTTAGGACTTCAAAACTAGGGGATACTGATTCTGAATGGAAGCATGGACAATAGATTGGTTTTGGACTATCTTCTTGGTTTAAAAGAAGGTGTATGTAACTGTTTTTAATCCTCCTTCTAGACTTGGTGATCTTTTCCAACACCATGTTGATTATATTGTTTGTATTCTGCTCTTGTACAATCATGTTTGTTACAACATCGGCCTGATTAATTGGGGAGAGTCATCCAAAGCCTCTGGTTTTATTGCTTGTGTTCCTCCCAAGCTGATGGGTTTGTGCATAATAAGACTCTTCAGTCCAGAAACCCACTAGCAACCCCCACTTCCCTTTGGTGCTTTTCATCTCCCTTCCTGAGATTCAGGGAAGGTGTGATCATCTCCTTTTTTGTGCTTTCACCGCCTTTCCTGAGAAGTCAGGGAGGCTGTGATCACCTCCCCTTGGGGGCTCTGACCTCCCTGAGGAGTCAGGGATGGCATGACCACCTGTGTTCTAAAATAAAAGAAAGCGGGAGATGTAATGGGCTGAGGTTTGAGTTGATGCACTGAGGTCCCAAGTAAGTGAGGCTAAATAGTAATTGGGCTATACTCTATTAATATACATGATTGGATAAAGAATGGTCCCTGCCCACTCTCCCTGCAAGTCCTGATGTGTTGTATAGGAAATGACTATTTTGATGGGTGGAGGCAGAGAGAGAGAGGAAGAGAAGCTGAGGGAGATTGTGCCTGGGTTTGATACTCCTAGCCACTGGTCGTGTGGCTGCTGGTCTAGCTAGCTTCTTGACTCAGCTGCACATATTGCTATCGCCGATTCTCTTCCACCTCCGATCCTTCTTCACTGAAAATAAAGACTGACGAATTTCCCCTAACCTGAATTCCTGACTCCTGCTGATTTAAAAATACACGGTCTTCACAACCCCCCAACTCACAATAGTGTTCGAGACCTCTTGATTACTTTCAACTTGGTTTAGTTCATCTGCCAAAATGGTTTACCCAAGTGTGGCAGCTGTGCATGCTGCAGCTTCTTGGAGCATTCAGGAAGACTAGTCCTCTGGGGTAAGGGCTACCAGGTCTTTACAGGCCTGCTTTCCACCTTTGGTGTCTGCTTGATCTATCTCATTCACCATTTTGAGTCACACAGTTAGGGTCAAGTGTCTAAGACCTAGTTTGAACTCTGGTCATCCTGACTCCAGAGCCAGTGCTCTATTTTCTCAGCCATGTAGTTGCCCCTATCATTGAGTCTTACAGTTGGAAAGGACTCTCTCTTCACTCACTCTTGGCCTTTGGATTCCCACTTTGTGGGGGAATCCTAGAGCTGCTATTTAATAGGACTGCTATTAATAGAGCTGCTAATTAATAATGAGGTCTTGTGTGACCTCAGTCAAATCATGAGCCTCAGTCTCCTCCTCTAGAAGAGTAGGGGGTTGGATTAACACTGTGTATGACACTTAATAAAGGTTTATTGAATGATGGACAGTTTGAAAAAGAAAATGATGATCATTAGGAAGCTGTGTTGATTCACTAAGAACACAATCATTTCAAACTAGCCTCACAGGCCTGCTAGATCCAATCAGAAATATCCATCACTTTCCTATCTCCCCCATAATCTTGTCTTACCTTAGCTAAACCTTCCCAGTTCCTTCAACTATTCTTCATGTAACATTGGCTTTTTTTCCTATGTAAATATTATTTCCTCCGCAATTATATGTAGAGATTTTCAATATTTATTTTTTATAAGATTTTGAATCCCAAGTTTTTCTTTTTCCCTCTCTTCCCTTTTGCCCAAGATGGTGAGGAAACTGATATAAGTTATACATGTAGACAAATTTCCACATTAGTCATGTTGTAAAAGAAGAAACAGAATGAAAGGAAAAATACCAAAAAAAACCCAAAAAACAAAAAACTGAAAATAGTATGCTACCATCTATATTCAGGCTCCATAGTTATTGTTTTTGTTTTTGTTTTTTTTTTTCTGGATGTGAATGGCATTTTCCATCATGAGTCTATTGAATGGTCTTGGATCACTGTATTGCTAAGAAAAGCAACATAATGTTGCTGTTTCTGTGTACAATTTCTCCTAGTTCTGCTCCATGTAACATTTCAAGTCCTCCAGCCTTCCTAATTGCTTTCCTTTGGAAGCATGCCAGTCTTTTAATATCCCTCTTAAAATATGGCACCTAGAACTGAACAGAGAGATCAGAGGAATGCTATAGACACAAGATAATCTAATTTTAGTAAGGCATTTAACAAAGCCTCTCATGATATTCTTATAGACAAGATAGAGAAATGTTGGCTGGATGTTAGTCCAATTAGATGGATTCATAACTGGTTGAATAACCATGCCCATTTAGATAAACCTAAAAGAATGAGAGCCTATTTTTCATCAAAATTTTTACCAATGGTTCTGCTAAAGATAGAGTTGTGTGTGTTTTTTTAATTTACTGGTTACATAAAGATATCAGGATTAACTAATATAATAAAATGAAGATCCAAAAACTTCTCAAGAGAGTGATAAAAATGATTCAAATCCAACAAACTACAATTTAACAAGGATAGATAGAAAGCCTTATGTCTATCTTTTTTAAGATATGAAAATTATCTTAAGAATATTTTTGATTCTTTTTTTTTAAAAATCAGATGCCTAGGTATATGATAAAAAAGATCTATCTTAACAGAAAAAGATGGGGAAAAGACTTAGGGGATTAAATTTAATTTTTACTGAATGAAAGTTCAATATGGATCAGTAAATAAATTTTGTCTTCTCAAAAAGTTAATATACTCCTCAGCTGAATTAATGGAAATACAGCATTAGGAAAAATGACATAATAGTGGTATTGCATACTGCATAATCACATTTATAGTACTATCTTCAGTACTGGATGTCATATTTTAAAAGGGATATTTACAAACTTGAGTTCATCCAGAAAAAGACAACAAGAAGGACAGGAAGACTTCAGACAATATCACATGAGTAATAGTTGAAAGAACTGGGAATGTTTAAACTATTTAAGACTTATAGAGAATAATAAGTATATTTAAAGTGCTTGTATGACTCTGCTATAGAAGTAGGACAATATTAATGCTGCATAGCTCCAGATGGCAGAATTGAAACGAATGGGCAGAAGTTAGAAGGAGGCAAGTTTCAGCTCAATGTAAGGAAACTCTTTTTTTTTTTTTTTCCCAATTAACAAGCATATATATTCTTCCCCTCCTTCCTCATCCCCATTGTGAGGGGGGGAAAGGAAAATAAAAACAAAGACCTTGTGACAAATATACTAGTAAAGCAAAATAAATTCCCATATGAGATATGTCCCAAAAGTTATGTCTCATTCTGTATCTTTTGTCTATTATCTCTCTGTCAAGAGATAGAAAACAATGCTTCTTCAGTGGTTCCATGGAATTGTAATTGGTTATTGCATTGATCAGAATTCTTAATTGGTTCAAAATTGTTTCTATTTTCAATGTTGATGTCCTTGTATAAATTGTTCTCCTGGTTTTGCTCACATGAGTGCATCAATTCATACAAATGTAAGGAAGCATTTTCTAGCAGTTAGTGCAATTCAAAAATGAAATCAATTGTTTGATGCCTGAGGTAGTAAATTCTCCATTCCTGGAAATGTTCTGGAAAAGTCACGATGACCACAGGTGAGGGATTCCTGCTTTGTGTGGATGATTGTTTCCAATCCTTACATTCTTGGTAGACTGATCAGATACAGAAGTGAAAGAGGTAATTAGGTAAAAATGCCTCTGAGGGTTTGCATTTATGTGACAAAGAGAAAAGTAGTTTGGAATTCCAATGAAGTTGGAAGGAGAGTGAATTTAGTTCTGCACATGTTCAGTATGGGGTGAGAATGGGATAGGCAAATGAAAATAGTTTTCAACATTCACCTTCGCAAAACCTTGTGTTCCAATGAAAACTCTTCTTTCCCCTTTTCCCTCTCCAGACAATCTGATATCGTTTAAATGTGTGCAATTCTTCTAAACATATTTCTATATTCATCATGCTGAGCCAAAAATAAAAAATCCGACCAAAAGGGAAAAATATGAGAAAGGAAAAACACAAACAAAAAAACAACAAAAAGGTGAAAATGCTATGTTTTGATCCACATTCAGTCTTCATAGTTCTCTTTCTGGATGTGGATGCCATTTTCCATGACAAATCTATTGGAATTGCTTTGAATTTCCTTATTGTTTAAAAGAACCAAGACCATCATAGTTGATCATCACATAATCTTGTTGTTATTGTGTACAGTGTTCTCTTGGTTCTGCTCACTTCGCTTAATGTCAGTTCATATTATAGTCTTTCTAAGCTTTTCTGAAATCAGCCTGCTCATCATTTCTTACAGAACAATTCTGCAATACTCCATAACATTCATATACCATAACTTATTCAGCCATTCCCCAACTAAGGGGAATCCACTCAATTTCTAATTCCTTGCCACTACAAAAAAGGCCTCTACAAATATTTTTGTACTGTTTTTCCCTCTTTTATGGAATACAGACCCAGTAGAGACACTGCTGGATCAAAGGGTATGCACAGTTTGATAGCCCTTTGGCCATAATTCCAAATTGCTTTCTAAAATGTTTGGATCTTTCCACAATCCCACCAACAATGCCTAATGGGTAGAACAAGGTTATTAACCAATTTTTTGTGTCATGGCCCTGTTTGGTGGTCTGAGGGAGTCTATGAATCCCTTTTCAGAATTATGTTCTTAAGTGCATAAAATAAAATAAATAGGAACAACTAAATGGTGCAGTGGATAGAGCATCAGCCCTGAAGTCAAATCTGACCTCAGACACTTAACAATTAGGACCTGAATTCAAATCTGACCTCAGACACTTAATTAGCTGTGTGACCCTGGGCAAATCACTTAACCCCAATTACCTCAGCAAAAATAAATAGATAGAATTATAAGGGGAAATAATTATGTTGAATTATAGATATAAAAGTATTTTTTAAAAGAGTTTATGGATCAACTACAATTCCATGGAAACAGCAGGTTAACACTTGCTGGGGAAACATAACTTGCTTTTATTAGAATCTAAACTGTAAGTGTTTAAAAAAAATTTTTTTAAAGATATAAATTCTAAAGGGAATTGAAGAAAAAAACACATGGGTCATTAAGACTTTGGATTTGACTAGAGAATATATGAAAATGAACAATAAGACTGAATATTTTTAAGTTTTAAGTCTTTGAATTGGGCTGAACTGTGTCCTCTCTTTTCCTTTAGCTTAAGACACAACTTTGGATATCACTTTTTTTTTTTTTTGGAGCCTTAATATTTTGTTTCTCAGGTTTCTTACCTGCACATCTTAAGAGTTTGATTTAAAGTTCTTTGACAGGATCAAGTAGAAGCTATGTAGGAATTATTGGAGGGGAAAAAAAGGTGGGGGGAAACAATGTGTTTTCAAGTATATAACCGAAGGCTGGGGTTATCCGCAAGGGTTGTAATCTGTTGTGAAAAAGGAGAGGAAATTGAGTAATAACCTCTTCTCCCGAAGAAAGAGGAAGCAGTATGGGTATTGAAGCACAGTTACAACTTTCATCTGTGTGGTGTTTTCTGATCACAAAATATTTTTGCATATGTGTGTGTGTTGTCTCCCCCATTAGACTGTAAGCTCCTTGAGAGCAGGGACTATCTTTTGCCTCTTTTTCTATACCCTGTGCTTTAATACCCTGTGATCAATAATTGATCTAATTGATCTTCTGAGCCTCACAACAACCTAAACAATTGGTTAGTACAAATATCATGATTTTCCCTTTTATAGATAAGAAAGCTGAGGCTTAACTGACGCCCTCCTTCTGAAACTACCTACATTTTAATTGATTTCTACATATTTGCATTTATATTTATATATATTAAATTTATTTGTATGCTATTTATATTTAATTCTTGTTTGTTGCCTCTTCCATTAGAATATAAGATTTCTGCAAATAGGAATTGTCTCTCTCTTTGTATTTGTATTTCCAGCACCATGTTTGTCCAGCATGGCCTTATAACCCCAGATAAGTGGGAAGATGGTGTCATATGGCTCCTTTGAAAATACAGGTTGCCTTTTTGTAATGTCAAAAAACTGGATACTGAGTGGATGCCCATCAGTTGGAGAATGGCTGAATAAGTTATGGTATATAGATATTAAGGAATATTATTGTTCTATAAGAAACAATCAGAAGGATGATTTCAGAGAATCCTGGAGAGACTTACATGAATGAAGTGAGCAGAACCAGGAGAACAATGTACATGGCAACATCAAGATTATAAAAAGATCAGTTCTAATGTATGTGGCTCTCATCAACAATGAGATGATTCATATTAGTTCCAATGGTCTAATGATGAAGAGAATATAAAGGAGAGCCAGAGAGAGGACTGTAGGAACTGGATCACAACATAGCATTTTCACTTTTTTGTTATTTGCATTTTCTTTTCTTTCTCATTCTTTTTCCTTTTTGATCTGATTTTTCTTGTGCAACAAGATATTTGTGGAAATATACAGAGGAATTGCACAAGTTTAACATATATTGGATCCTGTGCCAACTGGGGGGAGGGTGGTGGGAAGGGAGGAAAAAATTTAGAACATAAGGTTTTATAAGGATGAATGTCAAACATTATCCATGTATACGTTTTGAAAATAAAAAGCTTTAATTTAAAAAAAAGAAAATTCAGGCTGCAATCCTCAGCCCTTTACATTAGTCCTTCTGACACTTCTTTGGAAGCACAAAGCACCTCTCTCTTTTGTCAAGTGAGATGTTCGGGCCAAGAAAAGGAGAACTAGCTAAAAGGAGACAAGAAAGAAAGCTTAGTGTTATAATTTGGCTAAGAGGAACAGCACAGAAGTAGTTTTCTTGGCCTCAGAGGGCAGAAGGAGAAGGGATCAAAACCAATAACTCATTGTGGGATTATCCACTAAAACGCTTAAAGTCCTTCCCCACACCCTCAGCCAGTATTTGAAGTTTAGTCCCTGACCTAAATAGTCTATAGAAGTGGGGCTAGCTCTCAGCACATTGTCATTTTTACCTTCCCATTTCTACCTTTAATCAACTCTTCCCTTTCTGTTTCTTTTTCCTTCCCTAAAGATGTCAAGTGTTGTAACTTCTGTCCCTGAGCTTTTCAGGTTTCTCTCCTCTGGCATTATCCTTTAACAGAACTCCATCTTCTGTTCTTTTTTTGTCTCCAACCTCATAATTTCCTAACTTTATATCCCATTTCTTTGGAACCTTAATGTCTAATTAATCTGAGCATGGCAATACTGTCATAGAATGTCAGGTTCTTAGAATCTTTTGGAGGTGCTCTAGTCTAACCTGTACTTGAACAGAAATTCCTTTTACAATACCTCTGAAAGTAATAATCTAGTTTTTGCTTAAATGCTTTTAGTTTTAGGGGACTCATAATTTCCAACACAATCCATTCCTTTTTGGAGGTTTCATTGTTAGAAAGGCTTTCCTTATGTCCAGCCAGCATTTGACTCTCTGAAACTTCTTCCTATTTTTATTTCTGTTCTTTATGATCAAGCAAAATAAATCTAGTCATTTTCCCATATGAAAGTCTTTTAAGTACTTGAAGTCAGCTAAAACATCCTGCCTAATTCCTTCCTTCTCCATATTAAAATCTGATTCATCTTATGCTGAAAAATCATGGTTTACATTTCACTTATTATCTTGGTTGCCTTCTTTTGGAATCATTTCAACTTGTCAACGTTTTCCCTGAAATGCGATACTTAGAATTGAACATTCCAATAATACTTCAAGAGTATTGTGACCAAGGCAGAATACAGTAGACTATTTTAGATAATATTCCATAGTCTAAAATAACATTAGCAAGATTAGTGTGTCACAGTGCAGAGAAAAGATGGAGGAAGATTTCACACTTGGAATTCCTCATACTGATTTTATCAGTAATACACTGCTAACTTATTTTGAGTTTATAATCAATAGATTATAGAGTACTGGGTCTTTTTTTTATGAACTGTTGCCTAGATTTGTTTCTACAGCCCTGTATTTGTGTATTTGATATGTTTAATTCTCTTGTTAAATTTCATCATACTTGATTTGACCTTTTTTTAGGCAAGATATTTTTTAGATTATGAACATCTAGTGTTCTAGCTAATCCTAAGGCACAACTTCATGAAATCTGAAGATTTGGTAGTCTCATTAAGTAGCAAATATTCATTTTCATGAATTTTGGGAATTCTATAACATGAACTGTTATGGGCCAGAACTCTGTACTTGAAACAAGGATTCTTACAAGATGTTAAGTCAGTGGAATTGATAAGACAATGGTTATCTAGTTTAGCATGGTGCTTAATAATTCTCTAGTTCAGTACATGAACTTAGTACTTAATATAGTTCTACAAGATTAATACTTATTCTACAAGATTCACACGTATGATGATGTAATTATAATAGAGTATATAAGAAGCCAACAAGGACAGAGAAAGAGACATTCCATCTTTGGCCAGGTTCCTGGTGGCTCTCCTGAGAAACTGATTCAGACTCAGAGGGGCCAGACACAGACTCAAAAGGGCTCGGAGACAGAGTTGGAGAAGATAGAGGGCTGGAGCTGGAGCACAAGCTCTTGGACTGAGACAAACTTCAAGACAGAGACTGTGGTGGCTGTCCTTCTGCCTCCTCGACAGAAACCAAGATACATTCTGGAGGACCTCCAGAAAGCTGGCCCGGGCCCCAGGCAAGGAAACAAGACTGTGAAGGAGACAATAAAGAATTTGTACTTTATCCTTGGCTATTCTTGTGGTGATTACTCTGCTGAAATGAAGGCTGGTCCAGAGACCTCCAGAAAATGAACCAGAACATTATAATAATCAATGAGAATGATACCAATAGTGGGAACTTTGCTAGTAGTAGTAGATTTGTGGAGAGAAATCTCCAGTCAGTCTAAACCTCATGATGGAATCCATAAAAGAGATGAGATTTTTGTGTACTATATCAATGGAGAGATAGCTTTATGAGAAGTTACTGAGAGGGCCCCATTCATCACAACACTCAGCAATCCAAAGAGAGGCCCAGTCATGGGTGACTAATGATAATTGGTGAGGAAAAAAAAGTACTAGATGGTTGAGAAAGCTGCACACATAAGCCCATCCCACTGGGAAAGCACACAGAACTTTTCTTTTATGTTGATCCAATTTAAGGTTGAAGTTATCCCTCTTTCTCAGTTTGTCCAGCTTAAGGTAACATATGCCTAAGGTTAGACCAGAATGGGGTTGGAAAAGGGATCACAGCTTCCGATACTTTTAGGTGAATCTAGGAGGATTCACCTAACCCAGGTGAAAGCAAGTCCGGTGTTTGAGCCTATGTGTGTGTATGAGAGGGAGGAGGAGAAAAAAGAGAGAGAGAGAAGGAGAAGAGGAAGGAAGAAGAGAGAAAAGAGAGAGATGAGAAGAAAGAGAAAGGAGGAGGAGGAGAAAAAGAGGAAGAAGAGGAGGAGGAGAAGAAGGAAAAAGAAGGAAGAGGGGGAGGAAGGAGGAGGAGAAGGAGGGGGAGGAGGAGGAGGAAGGGAAGGAGGAGAAGAAGAAGAAGAGAGACAGATGGAACAAGATAGAAATCAAGATCAAGACAAAGAGAAAGGAAGAAAGGAAGAAGGAAAGAGTAAAAGAGAGGGTAAGGGGATTGGTGATGATAAGGGAAAGAGAGATGGAGAGAATAAGAAATATTCCAAGAGTACAAACTCTGAAATAGCTATATAATAGAAAATATCTCATACAGATTTCTCTCTTTTCTCATCATGGTATGTGGCTCTCATCTTCCATCTTCCTTCCTTGTATCCATTATTTTCACTTCCTTCCTGCCTTGGTTTGACAGTCACTCCTTCACTCAGCGCTCCAAACAGTTTAAAAAACCAACAAAACTAAATCATAGGGCAAACATTACTATCTGGGTATCCAATACATAGTAAGACTCCCTTTGTTATCACCGAAGACCCTCTCATGGAAACTATATCCCATTACAAATGAAGAGGAACAATGAATGAATGAAAAAGCATTAGCTAAATGCTCAAGAGCACTGTATTAATGGAACAACATAGTGCTATTATCAAGAGCTTGCATAGGGGAGACAGTCAGATAGAAAGGTCCCATGATTCTTGGAGTGCTATGGCAAAGGAAATGGTAATTCATCTCCTTTTATGTCATTTGTATTGATAAAATCATCTATTTCCAACACTGAACCATTTGAAAAAGCCAAGGACTTTGGTGATGAGAATCTTTTTTTCTTGGTCGTTAATGGCTGCCGAGGAAGGAGCTTCAGCACCTGCAGAAGCAGCTGATGGGCCCCACATCTGCCCAAAGATTACTCCCCTAGAGTATGGTAAGAGGGCTGGATGGATAGAAGGGTTTGTGGGAGGCAGGCCACTGCCACCCCTGAAGCTTGAGGGCTTACTTGATCATTGGTTGCAGTTGGTTGGCAGACAATATTGGTGGGCAAAGAAGTAAGGTCTATTCTTCATTGGGGTAACTCTCCTCCCTGTTGATGGTCAAAGGGGACTGACTAGAAACAAGACAAATGGTTTGAAGATGATAAAGAACTAAAAAGATTTGATTCATAATAGCAATCAGTCTTACCTAAAAAAGACAACGAAATGATTTTTAGCAATTTGGAATGTTATTTTAAGCTTTGAATGTTCCTTTATTTTAACTACAAAGGCAAAGTGTGGCTCTAATAATTCAGAGGAGTTAACTGCAGCTTTACCTTCTCCGAATTATATCCTGTCTGGTTGTTCTCTACAAGTTATTTCTAGTTCTAATTGATAGTCTTTGATCTTTGGGATGTATAAAAACCTCTTCATGAACCTTACTCTTTGGGGAGAGCCTGTTCAATTTCAAATTAGGTTTCAGCAATACTGGTGAAGGTAAAAATTTATTCTTGAAAATTTTAAAGTTGTGAATTTATCTTCTTAACAGTTTTGAACTACATCCTGAGGCTTATGGACTTGGTCCTGAACTGCTTCCATCTGGGGACAAGGGAAGGTGATGTTAAGGAGGTGGAGGTAGCTTGATGTACCTGGCTTATGTGGACAGCCGCCTCCCCCTTCAGGGTACTAGGGCTTTGGTCAGGCTAGCTTGCCTGTCCTGTTGTCAGAAGCTGTTTGGCAGTTGGTTTTGGTGACATCATGTTATCTCTACCTAGTATATAGAAGTTGCTTAATAAATGGATGGATAAATAGATGGATAAATTAGTTCTTTTTTAAAAAAAATTTCAATAGCGTTATATTTTTTCAAGTAAATGTAAAGATAATTTTTAACATTCATTTTCTAAGACTTTGTGTTCTAAAGTTTTCTCCTTCTTTCCCTTCTCTTTCCTCTCTTCAAGACAGCAAGCAATCTGATACAGGTTATATATGTGCAATCCTTTTAAACATATTTCTATATTTGTCATGTTGTGCAATAAAAATCAGACCAAAAGGGAAAAAACCATGAGAAAGAAAAAACAAACAAACAAAAAGGTAATAATACTATGCTTCTTTGGATTTGTCACTTTGAATTCTTTAGCAATAAAACTTGATTTCATTATTGGAAAAAAAAAATACTATGCTTCAATCCATATTCAGTCTCCATAATTGTCTCTCTGGCTGCGAGGGGCTTTTTCCAGCCCAAGTCTATTGGACTTGTCTTGAATCACGCATTGTTGAGAAGAGCCAAATCCATGATAGTTAATCATCACATAACTCTTGTTACTGTGTACAATGTTTTTTGGTTCTGCTCACTTCACTCAGAATCAGTGCATATAAGTCTCTCCAGGCTTTTCTGAAATCATCCTGCTCATCATTTCTTATAGAACTATAATATTCCATTACATTCATATACCATAATTTTAATGAATTAGTTCTTAATCTCTTGGTCTCTTCATCTCCTAATCTCTCTTTCTCATGCATATATCTGTCTCAGAGCTAGTCCAAATCAAAGGTTCGTACTCGGTTTGTGGATAAAATTTGGAAGTTCATGTACCTGGAGAAAAAAATTTCACTTTTATTTTTACTAATCTTTAACTAAAATTTATCATTTCCCTTCATTATGAACATTATGAACAAAGGGGTCAATCACACATGAAGATTAAGAACCCTTGTTCTTGACCAAAGTCTGGCAAGAAGTGCTCAGGAAGTGAGCAGACCGGAGTAGTTGGTATTCTCATTTCCATTCAGATTCCTCAATAGCAGCAACCTGATTTTAAAATCGGGTTAAATAAATGTCAACTAAAAGAGAAATCTACCCTTCATCTATATTAGGAGTTTTTCATCTTTTTTGTGTCCTAGACTCCTTCAGCAGTCTGATGAAACCTTTCAAAGAAGAAAATTTTTAAAAGTATAAAATAAAATTTTATTTTCCATTAGAATTTAGTGAAAATAAAGATAGATATACAGGTATATATGTGTGCCTTACTATTTGTATATATACATATGTGTATATATGTATGCATATATTTCTCTATGTATATGTGTGAGGAAATTAATTTTTAATTCTATATTTTATATTATAACAATTCTGTTAAATCTGAAACCTTTTCTCTGAGGTTTGGGTGGAAAAGCTTAGATGTGCTAAAGTACAATCCTCTCCTTCTCTGAGAGTATATACCAAGGATATAATATTGCCAGTTAAAGGGAAAAAAAATCCTGTCCTCCCTTAAACTCAATACTCCCACAAAACATTGTCTCAGCATGTCCTGCAAGGTCTGTGGGATATTTCGGAGAAGCTGGGGCAACCTGACCTTGTTCCATCTTTAACAACTAAGTTGATCCTATTGAATTCTCCAGTCACCAGTACAGTTATTCCTTCCACATAGCGACTTTCCCCATCACAATTTTGGTATATCATGGGTTGGTATTAGAAATTAAATGAAAATCAGGGGGGCAGTTTTGTAGAAGCTATAGATAACACAAGAAGACAGATGACATAGAAAAGCTTTAGAAACTCAGAAATACAAAAATTATATAATATCAATATATTTTATCTTAGTATTGTTAATATTCCATAAAAGGAAAAGGAAAAATTCAGACTTCCCTGATACAAAGGAAGAGCCAAAAAAATTTACAAGGATTTTCCAATTCACAGGGGTGCCCCCAACCCCCTCTTTGTGGAAAGGATTATTTTAAATATGTCCTTATCAGGGACTTCATAGAGTAATTAAGACCTGTAAATTTACAATAACATTTGGCACAGTGGATAAAATGCTGGAGTCAGAAGGACCCAAGTTCAAATCTGATCTCATGTCCTTACTAGTTGTGTGACCCTGGTTAAGTCATTAATTCTATTTGCCTCAGTTTCCTCATCCGTCAAATGAAAAAGAAATGGCAAACTACTCCAGGATCTTTTGTCAAGAAAACTCCAAATGGATCAGGAAGAGTTGTATATGACTGAACAATAACAGCATTTCTTTAGAGATCGTGTGAGCTGATCCTTGTAGCACGTGGG
Organism: Sarcophilus harrisii; assembly: GCF_902635505.1. Classification (NCBI taxonomy): domain Eukaryota; kingdom Metazoa; phylum Chordata; class Mammalia; order Dasyuromorphia; family Dasyuridae; genus Sarcophilus; species Sarcophilus harrisii. The sequence goes on along the minus strand of NC_045427.1, from coordinate 590,910,229 downwards.
GGCCATGTCCGCTTTCTTAAATACAGCCAATCATGACTTTTCATCCCTATGATGCTGGCTAATTAGATGATTTTTGTTCTGTTCTTTGTTCTATTCTCTTAAAAATGTATTACACTCAATTTGAGGTCCCTTTGGCCTGAGTCAGGACCATTAGAAATATCCTTTATTATCACATATATAAAAATGATATCTATAATAATAATAAATAATATGTATCTGCTTAGTGTTACCTCTGTTAAACTTCAAATGAAATTTTCAATTTTCAGAATGAAATGAAATGGTATATGTCTCTGTGCGTGTGTGTGTATATATATATATATATACATATATATATATATATATATATATATATATATATATATATGTCTGTGCCTGTGTATACATATAGGTATATGCATGTGTGTGAGTGTTTAAACCGGGGTCCTCAAACTACGGCCCGCGGGCCAGATGCGGCAGCTGAGGACGTTTATCCCTCTCACCCAGGGCTATGAAGTTTCTTTATTTAAAGGCCCACAAAACAAAGTTTCTGTTTTTACCATAGTCCCACCCTCCAACAGTCTGAGGGACAGTGAACTGGCCCCTATTTAAAAAGTTTGAGGTCCAAGTTAATGGATCTTGCAGAGCTGGGGCCCCCTGAGACAGACTTAATTTTGAGAGCAGCTGATTCCTGGAGCCAAGTGAAAGGACTGACACTGTTCTTGGTATCCACTTGGTAACTCCTCTGGCTACCATTCATAATTTCTGATCCTTTTATGTACTTACGATATCCTGAACATGGATAATGCAGAAAGAATGCCCTCTGGTGACCAGAAAGCACCACTGCAACTCTTGCAATTACCAAGGGAATTGTCCCACCCTTATAATGGGATTATGGCCTCAGAAGCCTTATAATACAACTTTCCCATTTTATAGATGAGAAAATTGAGGTATGGAGCGATTTAATGATTTGTCCAAATTCAAAATATTGGAGAATGAGTGAGATTTGAGCCCTGGACTTCAAAACTATTATTCTTTCATCCTTCCTTTCTTTTTTCCTCTGTGTTCATGAAATTGCCCCAACAATGAAATGGGATGCTTCCAGAAGTAGGAATTATTAGGGCACAGGAGACTTTTTGATTATCTGATGGCATCTGGTTTTCCATCAATCAGCTATCTGCTGTCTTTCAGGAACCTTGAAATTTTGTACCAGGACTCTATCTCATTAGTTCAATTAGATACTCATTATTTAGTGCCTACTATTAGATGCCTGGAATACAGAAACAGCCTCGAAGAAAGACGCTTCAGTAAAGTCATGAGATCAGAAACCAAACTGAAAGGAATTGAGAACTGAGGAAATGGAAGCTCTAAGTATGCATTCCATTTTAGAAGAGCTTGACTGTAGCATTCGCAAGAGTCTTGAAAGAATGGCTGGACCAACCAAAAGACTCGTAAGGATGGAGGAGATCAGATTAAGTTTTTAAGCAACAAGGAAGGAGCCAGTGGATAAAAAGAAAAAAGGTTCATCAGAGAGTAAAGGTTCATCAGGGAGTTTTCCTTAAACAGTCAGACAGTAGACAACACTTAGCTCAAAGCAATGACATTTAATAAGATGGTGTAGTAAGAATAGCTGCCGTATAACATTCCCTCTCCTCATAAACTCTCTCCAAAACTCAGTGAATCCTCTCCTCCCAGCTGCCTAACGCCTCAAGAACACCCTACCCTAGTAATATTAATATTCTGCCTGAACCCATCCATCCATGATTCATCAATAATTGATAAACTCTCACCATGTCTTAGCGTTGCCATCTCAAATGATTCTGAACCTTTATAGATCACCACTGTCCTATTATCCTCACTAACTACTCCCTTATTCTCTTCCCCCTCAATCCAGCTCTCCCAAGACCCCAGTCTAAAGCTACCCACCCTTTCCACTGTGCTCTCCCGAATGCTTGCTCCATATGTAACAAACTTGCTTTCATTGTAAATCTTTTTATCACTCCTTGCATCTTTTGGTTCTCATTGGGACCTGGTTTTCTTCTGATAACACAATCTTCCTGGACTCTTTCTGTATCAGTTACACTTTTACTGATTGCCCTTGTTTCTCATTGATACTTCCAAGCTCCATCATTGGATTGGTTATATATTCTTCTTCCTCCCCCATTTTGACTTCTTAATATGTCAGTTCAACTATGAACTGCCTTCTTCTCTTGAGACCCTTGTCCTATCACTGATCTCACACTGCCAAGTCTCATTTCCAGATTACTCTGACCATACACTATTACTCATTTGCTGCTAAATGAAAATGGAGAAAATTACAAAACCATGCTGACTGGATCCACTTCAAACTTAGATAATCTAAACTGGGTCCTCACTGCAGCAAGGCAATTTTTATACCTCCCTAATAGGCCCACTATCTCACTCACTACAGTGGCTTTTCCAAACCTTTTCATCCCTCCTTGAATCCTTGATAACTCCCTCTGCCCCAATTTCTCAGTTGAGAATACTGCCTTATATTTCATTGAAAACACTGAGACCATTCACCAAGAGGCCTCTATTGTCCTTTTTTCCTTCACTCACATCACCCAGATGCCTTTTGCTACTATCCTTTATTTCTGTATCACACAATGAGGTAGTCCTCCTCCCCAAGGCAAACTCTTCTACATGCATAAGTGACTCCATCCATTCCATCTTCTCCAGCAGAATTGTTCCCTCTATCATTTCTGTGCTCACTAATCTTCAATATTTGTTGTTTATTGTTGGCGTACCTTCTGCCAAGAAACATATCTCCCCATCTCAAAAAATCCTCACTTTATCTATCCATCTCCCTATGGTCTCATTGATCTTGTTCTTTGGTGGTTAAACTCCTTGAGAAGATCATCTACAACTGATTTCTCCACTTCCCCTCTCATCTAAAGTATGGTTTCTGGCCTGATCATTCAACTGAAAGTTGTCGTGTTCTTGTTGGTTTTCTGGAGGTCTCTGGAGCAACTTTCGTTTCTGCTTTGTGATCACCATGAGAATAGCCAGGGATAAAGTCCAAATTCTTTATTGTCTCCTTGTCTGGGCTGGGCAGCTTTCTGGAGAGCCTTTCAGATCGGTCTTGGTCGTAGTAGGGGAAGTGAGTCCCAGGGTTTGTGCTTCAGCCTCCAGCCATCACAAAGGTGGACAATGGGATTAATCTGTCTCTCAGTCCCTGCTGGCTGTTATATACTCTATTATAATTACATCATCATAGGTGTGAATCTTGTAGAACTATATTAAGTACTAAGTACATGTACTGAACTAGAGAATCATTAATCACCACGTTAAATTAGATAATCATTGTCTTATCAATTCCACTTAGCACCTAGTAAGAATCTTTGTTTCAAGTACAAGAGTTCAGGCCCATAACAGAAAGTGATTTCTTCAAAGTTACCAAAGATGTCTAAGTTACCAAATCCAATGGCCTTTTCTTAAATGTTCATCCTTTTTGACCTCTCTGCAGCCTTTGACTCTATTACTCACCATCTCCTTTTCTATACTCTCTTCTCTCTAGGTTTTCATGACACTATTCCTCCCTATCTGACCTTCTCCAACTCTTTAGCAAATCTTCAACCAGGTCATGCTTATTATACATGGGTCCCCAGGGCTCTGCTCTGAGCCTTCTTCTCTATGCCCTCTAGATTGCTCCCACTGGGCTTGCTCTCCACTGCTTTTCCCTCATAAAAACCAGGCTGTCAATTCTTTAGATATAATCAGAAGTTATAAGCCTACATTCCTAGCAAAGAGAAATAAAAATGCAGTAAATCTCTGACTTAAAAATTACAAAGTCCTTGTAACTACTATTTAATTCCCTGATGGGGTCCTGCTCTATGAAACCTATTTCAGGAGGTTGAATCAAAGAGACCCCACAAAGCTATATATGTCTAAGTCACCCTGGATTGAGGTGGTGGTTGTTGTTATTGCTGTTGTTTGTTGTAAAGGGCTGAAGCTCTTGAGTTAATGCACTGAGATCAGTTCGAGCACTTAAGGCTAATTATTGATTGGACAATACTCTATGGGCACATGCTTGGAAAATGGCCCTTCCCTCTATCCTGTGCTGGCTGGATAATTGGAGTATACAGAGAATTGTAGGAGGGACTGGGGGTGGAGTAAGACTAGCCAGGGTCACATCTGGGCGGGAGATGAAGAAGGAAGGTTGTGGAGGTTCTGCTTCCATCCAATTCACTCCTACCTCTAAAGACCAAGAATAAAGACTAAGGACTTTTGCTTATCCTGACTCTTGCTGATTCTAAGGTATCTGGGGTGGTAACACAGTCATCACATTTGATGTCCAATGTGGGACCAAGGACCCTAATTTCACTAAAGAAGTCCCTGGTAACCAGGAAATAGAGTGAGTATTTTAACAGACAAACAGGGAACCTACTTTGTTAAGGATTAAACTAGTAACCTTTTCTAGATGAAATGGGGCAGATGTTAGGAAAAGATTCTCCCCCAGCCCCAGCTGCAGCCCCACATCCACCCCCACCCCGAGGAGGCACTATAAAAAGCATACTTAAGTTGATCAAGGGACAAGGCTTAATTATAACTTGGTTGCAGATCGCTAGACTCTTGGGTACATTAGAACACACGTCCCTTTGGTTCTTAAAGGAAGAAGAGATAGGGTCACATAATTGGAAACTGGTAGGAGATCAACTATGTGAATACTACAATAATAAAGATCCTGGTTCAATTTCCAAGGAAACATTCTATATATATATGACATGATACAGTTGGCCTTAAAGAACCCTGCAAGTTATAGAAAAAATAAAAATTCTAAGAACAGCCAGATGAGGAAGTGTGAGAAAAAAGAAGAGGACAAAGAACAGACTAATGGCTATATCACTGAAGGGCATGGGGAGTTAAGTGAGGGTGAAGGGCGTGGTGCTTCTCACTCTTACAAGGCAGCTTCAACCCCACCTAAACCAGAACTGGTCTTGACACAGCCCCATCAACTCCACCTTCTGGGATGGAGGGAGGAGGAGTAGTAGGAGGGGCAGTGACACCACCAGCACCTCCTTCCCCCTTCCTCCCTCCAGCAACCACCCCCTCCTATGAGTACATTGCAAAAGGCACTACTCAAAGCCACAGAAGAAGGGCAGGATTTAGCTGATTGAAACTAGAAATGTATCCTGTGATTCAACAGTCTAATTCTTCAGGTCAAGAAAGTAGAAGATACGCTCCTTTTGATATAGAAATCCTCAAAGACATGAAAAAGGCTTGCACTCTTTATGGGGCTACATCAGCTTATGTTAAGATGTTATTATATAATTTGGCTTGTGAAGTCTTAACCCCCAGAGACTGGAAATGTCTAGCAAGGTCATGCTTAGAACCTGGACAAAACTTACTATGGCTTTCTGAATATAGTGAGCTCTGTAGGATACAAGACCAACAAAATAGTCATAGTGGAGTTAATCCTCCAATCACTTATGACCAACTAACAAGTGTAGGTTCTTATGCAGAAATTTCAGCACAGATTAATTACCCCATAGCAGCTTATGAGCAAATTGCTGCTGCTGCTATCAAAGCATGGGCTTCTCTCCCCATTAAAAACAACAAGGGTGAGGCCTTCACAAAAATTGCACAGGGCCAAATGAACCCTTTGCTGCTTTTGTGGGACGTCTGCAGACTGCTGTCATACAAACTAATGGTGAAAATGCAGTAACAGATGTTTTAATAAGGCAACTTGCTAAAGAAAAAGCTAATGAGGTTTGCAGAAGAATTATACTAGGACTGCGCAAGGATGCTCCTTTAGAGGAGCTCATAAGATGCTGTGCCACAGTGGGCACAAATGCCTTTTATACAGCAGGAGATGATGCAGACTTCCCAAGATCCGTACATGGGAAGAGAAGGTCCCTTTTGGCAAGGAACTTCCAGAGAGACTCGTCAATGCTTTCAATGTGGTAAAGTAGAGCATTTGAAAACTCAATGTTGGCCTAGAGACAGAGTGAAAAAACAGGGTGGGAGAACAAGATCCAATACCCCATGTCCAAAATGCAAGAGAGGCTTGCATTGGGCCTCAGAATGTAGACTGATTCAGGGAAATGAGATGAGGGGCCCAGACCCAGGGCCCAAGACAAAAAATACTTGGGGCATGATGGCCACTGATGCTACACCCAGAGAGTTTCTAGAAGTCCAGTACCCAGACATGATCAATCAGCCAGGAAGCCATATGATTGGAGAATAGGATTACACAATCAACCAACCAGGAAGCAATCTGATGGGAGAAAGGGATTACAATTGGGAGAATAGAATTGTATGCAGCTGGGACTACTGAGATACCCCCTGAAGAGGTGAAATCTGTTCCTCTCCAGCCTATGGATCCCTTGTCTCCAGGCACAGTAGGCTTGACCATTTCACCTCCTGAGAGCACTTAAAAACAGTGTCCATCCACACACTGATGTGGAAAACTGGGGAATGTGTAGATAATATCTCAGTCACTAATACAGGTAGGCAATGTGTGACTTATCAACCAGGAGAAATAGTAGCATCAGATTTACTGATACAGACTCCTAATAAGCAATCTGGTGATAGTTGCCCAGATTCTGACTCCAAGCCACAAAATCCAGGAATATACTGGATTGTAGAGGGCTGAAACTCTTGAGTTGTTGCACTGAGGTCAGTTCAAGCACTTAGGCCTAATTACCGATTGAACATTACTCTATGGGCATGTGTTTGGAAAATGGCCCCTCCCACTATCCTGTGCTGGCTTGATAATTGATGTATACAGAGAATTGTAGGAGGGACTAGGGGGTAAAGTAAGACTAGCCAGGGTCACTTCTGGACAGGAGATGAAGGAAGATTCTGCTTCCATCCAATTCAATCCTATCTCAAAGACAAAGAATAAAGACTAAGGACTTTTGCTTATCCTGACTCTGGCTGATTCTAAGGTATACAGAGTACTAAGTTGGCCTTCACAGTTTGTGGGTGTGTGTGTTTTGGGGGAACCCCAAATCCCTTGATTACAGGGAATGCTTCTTAGCAAGCTAAGATGTTATGGCAAAGTCATTGTCTTCCTTTTGACCTATGTATGTTTTTTTGTGTGTGTGTGGTCGTATGTGTATATGTGTGTGTATTTATACACATACATTTATGGCTGTCAATAAATCTTCCTACCTTTATGAATAAAGGTATCAGACAAATATGAGATGCTCAAAATTCTAAATAGTTCCATAAATTAGTTGGCCAGACAGTATTGAAACCAAACACAGGATCATAAGATTATAAGTTATAATTAGAAGTATCTTAGGGACCACCTAGTCCATCAAATCAGAAAGCTGAAGTGATTTGTTCACAGTCATGCAGGTAATAGCTATGTGTAGCAGAGTGGGCTCCATTTCCTGAAATATGTCCTTTGCCCTTTTGGGTTGCCTATTTACAGAGCCACTGAAAATAGAAATTGTGTATTCCAATCCAGGGAAAGTAAAAAGAATAAATTTGGGGCTATACTACTAGTTTGGGTAAAAGTCCTAAAGTTTCTTATGCTCAATTAATCTTCCAAATAGAGATTATTTGGTTCTTATCACCAAGGAAAGGAAAACTGTAGGACTGGAGATGTCAAATGGTTTCTCACAAGTTTTCACCTTTCTCAGATTCCTGCTTCTCTCTAACTTTCTCTCTGTTACAGCTTGTCTATTTTAATCTTAACCAATGGAATAAGCATGACTCTTCTTTCCTCAAGGTTTGCTATGGGGTATTACTTGTCTGTAAAATTAGGGGGATTGTATTAGATCAACTAATCAACAGACATTGATTAAGTGCTGTGTGTTAAAACAGTTGAGATACAAAGAAAAGCAAAAAGAAGTTCTATATTTTCCAAATCCAAAAATGTTGTTTTGGGGGAAAGATCTAGTTCTTGACTTATTTTTATTCAGTCTTCTGAAGCCCCCAAACAAGAAGGAAACAGGCATTTGTTAAGCATTTACTATATGCTTTAAAATATTATCTCATTTGACTCTTACAACATCCCTTCCAGGTTGTTTTTGTTCAGTATTTATCATCCTCATTGTACAGCTGAGGAAACTGAAGCAGACAGTGGCTAAATGACTTGGCCAGGACAACTCAGATAATATGTCTCTGAGGCTGGATTTAAACTCAGGTGTTATTGACTAGACTAGAATGTCCAGCATTCTACTAACTACACTACCTGGGGAAGATGCTAGGAGCTTTAAAAAAAAAAAAAAAAAAAAAAAAGGAGCAAGAGATAGAAAAAACAGGATGCAGAAGGAGGATAAGCAGAAGTCACTTAAAAATGTGTACATTTTAATAAGTTTTCAAAAAAAAAAAAGGATTTTCAGTAGTAAAAATTTGGGGACTGGTACTGTTGGTACATGGAATGATTGGTTCTTCAGGTATTTCAAGGGACAGGCTGCCTCACAGCAAAGGAGCTTCTGATGGGTAGCCCTACAGGAGGTTGTCCAACCTCCATAATGGTTTGGGAAATGGGGAAATTACATTATAGTGAGTCATTCAAAGAACATTGAGTATCATGTTATTAGTGAGACACTAGTTGTCAAACCCACCATTATACTGTGAGTGAAGTGTAATGAGATTCGTAAGTTTTTCTTCAATTTCTCCTTTATTTTCCCTTTACGAGTTTTCTTAAGGTTGGAGGTCTTAGGATAAAATGGCCACCTGGGGCAGATAACTATTAGAATTATTGCAATTTCCTCTTTTCTTCTTTATAGCCTCCCGGTTTCTTTCATTTCCCTGCTATTCCCTGCTAGCCCAGGTTATAAATATTCCATTGTTGCTTATCTAATCCAAAAAGAAAAAATAAAATAGATCACATGCACAAACCATATTATTGTCATTATCAGTGTGGCTTTAGACAATTCCCTCAACCTTTTGAATCCTCAGTTTCTGAATCTGTTAAATGAGGAGATTAGATTGGATCCCATTCGATTTTAGTATTGCATTAAAATGATCAACCAATCAATAATCAATCAACAAACATTTATTAAGCACCAGGCACTATGCAAAGTTCTAAGGATAAAAGAAAAGGCAAAAGACAGTTCCTGTCCTCAAGGAGATCATAGTATATTGAGGAAGCCAATGTACAAAGTTATTTACAAACAGACTATGTACAAGATAAATAATAAATAGCGGATGGAAGGCACTAGAATTGGGATTGGGAAACAGAAATTGGTTCTTAGTTATTTTTTTTAACATCCTTTTTTTTTTTTTTTTTTAAATAAAGGTATTTGTAGTTAAGTGACTTATCCAGAGTCACACAGCTAGTAAACATTAAGGCTGAATTTGAACTTGGGTTTTCCTGACTCCAGGGCTGTTGCTCTATCCAGTGTGCCATTCAGCTGCCCCTTAGTATATTTTTTTGAAGTACCACCTGGAGCAAGGTGTCTTAATCTTTTTTGTGTCCTCGACCCCTTTGGCAGTCTGATGACACCTATGACTCCATTCTCAGAATAACTGAAGGAAATGCTAAATTTCAGTGAGAAGGTAATGAAAATAAAAATAAAAATTTTTTTTCCAGCCAACCTCATGGATGCTCTTCTAGTACATTTTGCACATCTCAGCATATGTATGTATGCATGCATATAATACCATAATTTTTAATGTTAATTATAATGAAAATATCCTTTTTCTAAGGATGGCTGAGGTGCAGGGAGACCAACAAATAAACAAGATTTAAAGAAATTGGACCAGATAGAGGTTAAGTGACTTGCCCAATGTCATACAACCAATATATGTCTAAGGTGACATTTGAATTGAGACCTTTCTTATTCCATGTCCAGAACTCTATCTATTGTACCATTAGCCAACAAAATGTATATTACGTTATCCTTTTTTTTTTTTCTTTTTTTTTTTCTTTTCTTTTCTTTTTTTTATTTAATAGCCTTTTATTTACAGGATATATACATGGGTAACTTTACAGCATTAACAATTGCCAAACCTCTTGTTCCAATTTTTCACCTCTTACCCCCCCCACCCCCTCCCCTAAATGGCAGGATGACCAGTAGATGTTAAATATATTAAAATATAACTTAGATACACAATAAGTATACATGACCAAAACATTATTTTGCTGTACAAAAAGAATCAAACTCTGAATTATTGTACAATTAGCTTGTGAAGGAAATCAAAAATGCAGGTGTGCATAAATATAGGGATTGGGAATTCAATGTAATGGTTATTACGTTATCCTAAGGCTTCATAATACATTTTTGTTGCTGTTGTTAAAAGGGATTCAAGAAATTAAAAAGTGGGAAACCATTACTATAGGAGAAGTTCTGTAAGGGCCAACAGCAGGGACAGCTGGCAGGACAAAATGTCCACTACCTGTCTCCCTCTGGGCCCTTTGTGGCTTAAGGGTCTCAAAGGCTCTGTTGCTACACAATATTTGTAGGTACACATTCATCCTGTTGGATGAACAGTCTAATGGATTGTTACATCACTGTGAGAGCAATAACCCATTCAGTAAACACATTTAACAGAATCATTTAAAAGCGCTAGTAGCTATCCATAGAAACATTTTTTAAAAATTTTCCAGATGTCCAATAAAACTACAATATGTTTTAAGTAAATAGGCTTTTAATATCTCCAACATATATACATAAATATATGTGTATATATACTTACATATGCACATATGTATGTGTAGTATATACATATGTATGTATGGATGTATCATGCTTTTTGAACTTGTTTTCCCATATATAAAGTGGGAATAAATACTTGTTTTCCACCCTTTATGGTTTGTCCTGAAGAAAGTTTGTTACTGCTAGGTTATAAAGGTGTAACAAGTCTCCAGTCAGTTACAAAACTGGCTGACTGCTGACTTCTTCATTCAAATAGACCAGCTACTCACTGATGTAGTATCATCTCCATAAATGAGAACAAACTTTCCCAATTGTTGCTCAGAGTATAATAAAAGATATCATTCTGAGCAATTATGATACACTTTATATAAAAACAGAGAGGCAAATTCAATAGTATTCACTTTACAAAAAGATTCACCTAGAATGCCTTTAAATTAGGAACCACCCAGGTTTAAATTATTCAATTTACAAAAGAAAAATTTTAGAGGAATCTATATCCATTTTTCATAAAAGCAAGGAACACCTTTATTGTATGTCTGCCAAAAACTATCATAGTAACTCACAATTTACTTGATATATTATAAAAAGGTAGCATCAAGTATGTTTTAAACAAATTCATTCAAGCAAACAACAACAAAAAGAATGGAAATGCTCTGTTGTGAACCACCCTCAGTTCTCACCATCCTCTCTCTGGGTGTAGATGACTCGCTCTAATACAAGACCATTGAAACTGGATTCAGTCATCTCATCGGTAGAAAGAACCACGTCCATCAAAATTGATCATCATATAATCTTGTTGTTGCTGTGTACAATGATCTACTGGTTCTACCACTTCCCTTAGCATCAGTTCAGGTAAGTCTCTCCAGGTCTCTCTGAAATCATCCTGCTGGTCACTTCTTACAGAACAATAATATTCCATAACATTCATATACTGCAATTTATTCAGTCATTCTCCAACTGATGGACATCCACTCAGTTTCCAGTTTCTTGCCACTACAAAAAGGGCTGCCACAAACATTTTTTGCACATATGGGCCCTTTTCCCTTTTTTAATGATCTCTTTGAAATACAGGCCCAATAGAGACACTGCTGGATCAAAGGGTACACACATTTTAATATAATAGCCCTTTGGGCATAATTGAGATTATATAACAATCAAGAATTACATGAACTGATGCTAAGTGAAATGAGCAGAACCAGGAGATCATTATATACCTCAACAACGATACTGTATGAAGATGTATTCTGATGGAAGTGGATATCTTTGACAAAGAGACCTAATTCAGTTTCAATTGATTAATGATGGACAGAAGCAGCTACACCCAAAGAAAAAAACACTGGGAAATGAATGTAAACTGTTTGCATTTTTGTTTTTCCTCCTGGGTTATTTTTACCTTCGGAATCCAATTCTTCCTGTGCAACAAGAGAACTGTTCGGTTCTGCACACATATATTGTATCTAGGACATACTATGACATATTCAACATATATAGGACTGCTTGCCATCATCTGGGGGAGGAGGTGGAGGGTGGGAGGGAAAAATCGGAACAGAAGTGAGTGCAAGGGATAATGTTGTAAAAAATTACCCTGGCATGGGTTCTGTCAATAAAAAGTTATTATAATATTATTAAAAAAATAAATATATATATTTAAAAAAAGAGATTATATCTCAATCCACTAAAGATGTCGTCCCTTCAATCGGGAGTACTCCCAGGCTGTGGGATCCCAATGAGATGAAAATTATAGCTCATATTTATATAGTTGCAAAGCAACATTATTATATTTTCTTAAAACAACCTTGTGAGATAGGTGACCCCCCACCACTCATGTAAATTGGGCGCAGTGAGTCCAAAAATCTAAAGGATTTTCCCACCCAGTGGGAAGGAAAAAATAGTAGGGAGAAAGGACAGAGGCTTGTGAATTGAAAAAAAAAAATGATTGAAAAAAGAAAACTTAGTTCTCGACTTGGGGCAAATCAGCTTTGCCTTCAGTTTCCCCCTCTATATAACAGTCCTGTTGTAGAAAGACTAATAACTATTCTCAGTCCCAGATCTGCTGCAGAGTGGGTATGTAAATGAGGGAGGCAGTCATTTCTCTTCTTTGATTTGTCAAATGTTATAGCTGACGTCATATTGCTCGCCTTCTCAATGGGTGGGAAAAGGGAGGGATTCGGAACTCAAAATTAAAAAAAAATAATAATTGTCAAGGGGGCCGCTAGGTGGCGCAGTGGATAGAGCATCAATCCTTTAGTCAGGAGGAGCTGAGTTCAAATGTCACCTCAGACACCTAACACTTCCTGCCTGTGTGACCCTGGGCAAGTCACTTGGCCCCAATTGCCTCATCAATAACAATAATAATAATTGTTGAAAGGCAGCTAGATGGCGCAATGGACAGTCAGGAGGAAGTGAGCTCAAATGAGACTCTGATTTACATTTACTAGCTGTGTGACCCCAGGCAAAGCACTGAACTCCAAAAGCTTCTATTAATTTATTTTTCTTTAACGTTGAGATTTTTTTTACCTGTGACTGGGAACTATTTAAGAACAAAAATAAAAAACGACCAACAACAAAAATGTATCTAGCTAGGTGGCGCTGTGGAGCGTGCTGGCCCCGGAGTCGAGCGAGACCCAACTTCCTGGGTTCGACTCCAGCTTCAGACGCTTCCGAGCGGCGTGACCCCGGGCAAGTCACGCAAGCCTCTTTGCCTCGGTTTCCTGCTCTGTTCAATGAGCTGGAGGGGGAGATGGCTGATCATCCCGGGAGCTTTCACAAGAAAACCCCAAATATAACAATCAGATGCAACGGAACAATCCCTTTTCATTTCTAATTTCGGTATCGATAGACATAACCCACATAAGCAAAAGCTCCCTTGATAATTCTGAGACCCAGAGGCCGGGGAAAGTCAGGTATAAAGAAACTAAGCCGTTTCCTCTCACGCGGCGCCCCGACTGACAGAAACCGGATGTTGACAAGTTTCTCCATGGTAACCAGGGAAGGGAGCCGGAAGTGACTCGTGGGAAGCGGAAGTGAGGCGCTCGGAGCCGCACGTGGGTTCTGCGGAGGGGTCGCCGAACCTTGCCGGAGTTGGGAACTTAGCCGGCTTCGCGCCCGCGGTCAGCTTCCAGCCATGGGCCGGTCTGGGAAGTTGCCCTCCGGGTCCTCCACCAAGCTGAAGCGCTGGAAGAAGGGCCACAGCAGCGATTCCAACCCAGAAGGCCGGCGGCACCGGCAGGCCGCGCGCAGTCGCTTCTTCAGCCGGCCCTCAGGTGAGAGCGGGGGAGGGGCTGCGCCGGCGGACTTCTGAGCCTCGGGCCCCGCGGGTGTCCGCCAATTCCGGGCATAGAACTCCGGGAGTCCCGGGTTTTTTTTTTTTTTTTTTCCAGTCTGCGTATTGCTGCGCTCTTATTTATTTACAAAGGAATTTTATATATCAAGTTAATATATATTTACAATATTTAATAAATTTAAAATATTAAAAAGCTCTTCCGAGAAGGGAGTCGGCGTCTGTGACACAGGAAGGGGATAAATAAGCTCCGGGGTTCTCATATGAGAATCCCTTTCAGAGGCCCCCGCATTCGCAATTAGTTTTTATTTTTAATATAGCAAATATCTAATAAACAGAACCGTGTAAACAAACCTCTTCGGGCGGATCCCAAGTAATGTTAATAGTATGAAGCGACCCCGAGGGCGCAGGTTTGTGAAGCGCGGCTCCAGAGGGGTCCGAGAGTGTCGCGGCCCGCGGCCCGGGGCCCGATGCGCGCGGGGGATGGTTTGGCAAAGTGAGCTTCCTGTCCTCGGGGGATCGAAAGCGGACCGCGAAACCCGGGGGGGGGGGGGGGAAGAAGAAGAGTAGGAAAGGGGAGCAGCTTTAAGCGGGAGTCGCGTTCCCGCGCGTCGCCTTTAAGAAGCGCCTTTTAGGTGACTGGGGGCGGGGGGGCGGGGGCGTCTCTTGAGGCTGGTGTGCAAGTAGCTTCAGTAAGGGATTACGGGGCGAGTGAGTGGGCAGTCTCAGCTTTGGAAACAGACAAAGCAGGAATGCTTGGCCAAGAGAGAAGTAGGATTTGGTGCAGAACGTGTGCGTGAGGGGGACTGCAGGAGTAGTGTGGCGGTGCTGACCTTTGGGTCATGTCAAAATGAGGATTTTGCCGCTGTTCCTCGGAGAAAGCGTGGGCATTTAGGAGCAATCGGTGTAAGCGAAGCGAAGCATAGGGATGAAGCAGCGTGTTCGAGGGACTAACGGGGAAATCGGGCAGGAAAGCTTTAAAGCGGCTCGCTGTATGGCGTCAAAGCTGTGCTTTAGAAGGGATAATCTGGTTGTGGGATCGAAGAGGGAAATTGAGACAGGGAAACCTGTGAAGTGACAGCAAAGTAGTTCATTTAAATTAACAAGGGGCTCCAAGAAGAGAGTGGGGAAGGAAAAGGGACAGAAAATGTGGACATAGAATTGACAAGAATTCTGGGAAGTGCTTAAGGTCAGGGTTCTGAAGTAAGAGTGTTTTGTGTGTGTGTGGGGGGTGTCATTGCTAGTCTGGTGAAGTCTAATTTTTTTTAATGAATAAAAAATGAAGAGTTACAAAGGGAACTGGTAATGTTAAAATATAGTTCTCACATTACTTTTTTAAGAAATACACAAATTCATGGCCTCGGTTGGAGAGAGGAGTCAGAAATACTGTGAAGATATGAAGAAATAGTTGTACCAGTCATTCATTTAACTAGGATTGAATGCTAGGCTTTCCTGGATAAACAAGAACAGAGTAGTCTCTGTTCTTAAAAATTTTACTTTCTGGGACATAGATTGATAAGTAAATAAGGGATATACAAAGTAATTTCAAGGGGAAGGAGGATACTAACAACCGGAGGGACTGTAATAGAAGAGGCAGCCTTGAAGGAAGCTGGGCATTCTAAGAGGTGGAGGTGAAGAAGTAATAAGTCCAAACAAAGGGGAAAGACTGTGAAATAGAGTGGAAAAGGTGTGGAATGAAGAAAGTGCTGGGGATGGGGGGGAAAAAAACAAGACAGTTCTGGCCCCTCAGGGGCTTACACTCTAATAGAGAAAATATTATGTGTAGGTTAAGGAGAGGTGTTTTGATCAACGCAGTCACAGGAATGGTCAATGAAGCCATAGAGTGATTCTTTGAAGTATCCTTTCTGTGAATGATAGTGTTGGTTTTATTGCTGTTCCTAGAGTGGAATCTAGTAATGACAGGGCAAGAGGGCAATGTACACAAGAGATGTAGAGGTAGACTAGCTAAGACTTGGTGAGTGATTGGCTATAGGTGGCCAGGGAGGGGGAAAATTCAAGAATAATCCTTAGGTTTGGAACCTGGGTGATTTAAAGCAGGGCTTCTTAAACTTTTTCCACTCAAAAAATGGAAAGTGACCCCTTTTCACCCAAAAATTTTTTACAGGGTCCCAGGTACATAGTTCTATAAAATATATATGAAAATCAACCTGGCACTAAATTGTAATTTCACAATCTTCATATTCAGTTGCATGATCCCATATGAGGTTGCAACCTATAGCTTATTTTTTTTTTTAATTTATTTATTTTTTTATTTAATAGCCTTTTATTTACAGGATATATACATGGGTAACTTTACAGCATTAACAATTGCCAAACCTCTTGTTCCAATTTTTCACCTCTTATCCCCCCACCCCCTCCCCTAAATGGCAGGATGACCAGTAGATGTTAAATATATTAAAATATAACTTAGATACATAATAAGTATACATGACCAAAACATTATTTTGCTGTACAAAAAGAATCAGACTCTGAATTATTGTACAATTAGCTTGTGAAGGAAATCAAAAATGCAGGTGTGCATAAATATAGGGATTGGGAATTCAATGTAATGGTTTTTAGTCATCTCCCAGAGTTCTTTTTCTGGGCATAGCTAGTTCAGTTCATTACTGCTCCATTAGAAATGATTTTTGATCTCGTTGCTGAGGATGGCCTGATCCATCAGAACTGGTCATCATCTAGTATTGTTGTTGAAGTATATAATGATCTCCTGGTCCTGCTCATTTCACTCCGCATCAGTTCATGTAAGTCTCTCCAGGCCTTTCTGAAATCATCCTGTTGGTCATTTCTTACAGAACAGTAATATTCCATAATTTTCATATACCACAATTTATTCAGCCATTCTCCAACTGATGGACATCCATTCAGTTTCCAGTTTCTAGCCACTACAAAAAGGGCTGCCACAAACATTCGTGCACATACAGGTCCCTTTCCCTTCTTTATAATCTCTTTGGGATATAATCCCAGTAGTAACACTGCTAGATCAAAGGGTATGCACAGTTTGATAACTTTTTGAGCATAGTTCCAAACTACTCTCCAAAATGGCAACCTATAGCTTAAGAAGCTTTGGCTTAAAGGATAGAAATTGTAGCAGCTGGTTTGGAGAGAAGGTGAAGCTTTCAATTTTAGATATGTTGACTATGTGGGATTGGATTACTAAAGGAGAGAGTATGAAAAGAAATGAGCACTTGCCTGTCTTTAGAATATCTGGGAATAGGAGCATTCCGATATCAGGAAGGACAGTTTAGTAGAGTAAAATACTTCTGAGAACTTAAAGAAGATGAAGATTGGAGCATTGATAAATGACTTAGTGCTGGTGATAGAAGTGAGATTGCAGGGGAGGGAGAAGGAAATAGGGCCAGTGGAACCATACTTGGGAGAGAGTTTAGTAAAGAGGAAAACTCAGGGACTTGGCGGGGTTTAGGATGAGGAGGTGGTGGAGGTGACATGGTTAAGAGGAAAAGTTTTATTTTTAGGATAAGAGACCCGAGTGTCTCTTTATAGCTAGAGAAGTATATGTCTATGAGGATTAACCCTGTGCCTCTTTTTTTCAGAAAAAAGTGATCTAACTGTCGATGCCCTCAAATTGCATAATGAGCTGCAAGCTGGGCCTCTCCCTTTGGGAGAAAAGGCTCAACCCCTCATGGAGGATCAAGCGGGCCCAACACGCTCTGAGAAATCTTCAGCCACCTTTCTAAGCGGCCTTTCTGATTGTACCAATGTCACCTTCAGCAAAGTGCAACGCTTCTGGGAGTCCAACTCGGCTGCTCACAAAGAGGTATGGTCTGTGGGCTCTCTTAGGATTTTGGTTGAGGGTGGTGTGGGGATCTAGCTTGTTTGATTTCTAAAACTCAACCTTAGTATCAACTAATTTAGTTAGGCTTTGGTTACAAATGAATTTGTCTAGTACTAATGCACTGTTAGTAGAGTTGTGAACTGATCCGACCATTCTGGAGAGTCATTTGGAACTTACACCCAAAGAACAATCAAACTGTGTGTACTCTTTGACCCAGCAATACCTCGGCTAGGTCGTATCCCAAAGAAATCATAAAAAATGGAAAAGGACCTTTAAGTGCAAAAATATTTATAGCATCTTTTTGCATGGTGACATGGAAATTGAGGGGATGCCCATCAATTTAGGAATGGCTGACAAAGCTATGGTATATGAATGTAATGGAATACCATTGTGCTGTAAGAAATGATGAACAAATAGATTTCAGAAAATCCTGGAAAGACTTATATAGATTAATGTAAAATGTAATGAGCAGAACCAGGAAAATATACACAGTATCAGCAACATTGTGTGCTCTTCCACTATTAGTGACTTGCTTGTTCTCAGTAACTCAGTGATCCAAGACAAGTACAAAGGACTGAGGAAAGAAAATGTTATCCACATTCAGATAAAGAACTGATGGACTCTGAATGCAGATGAAAATCTATTTTTTCCTACTTTATTGTTTTTTGTGTCCTTTTCTTTTTGATCTGCTTCTCCTTTTACAACTGTGACAATATGGAATTTTTTTACATGATAGCACACATTGAACCAATATAATATTGTGTATCATTTTTAGGAGAGGAGAAGGAAGGAAGGGAGAAAAATTTGGAACTCAAAATCTTGTAAAATTGAATGTTACAGTTTTCACTCTTTTTGTTGTTTGCTTGCATTTTATTTTGCTTCTCTTTTTTTCTTGTGCAATAATTGTATAAACGTATACATATATTGGATTTAATATATTTCTACCATGTTTAACATATATTGGACTACTTGCTATCTAGGGGAGAGCATGGGGTAAGGGAGGGAATTGGAACACAGGGTTTTACAAGGGTTAATGTTGAAGAATTGTCCATGCATATGTTTTTAAAAATAAAAAACTTTAATTAAAAAAAAAAAGGAAAAGAAGAAGAATGTTACAAATTGTCTTGATATGTAATTGGGGGGAAAAATAAAATGCTATTAGGGGAAAAAAATTAATTTGTCCAAGAGAGAAGAGAGAGGTGTGTTTTGGTGGGATGATGGTATCTAATTCATAAATCTCTTTTCCTTCTAGATCTGCGCAGTCCTGGCTGCTGTCACAGAAGTGATCCGTTCCCAGGGAGGGAAGGAAACTGAAACAGAATACTTTGCTGCCCTGGTGAGTTGGGGGTATGCAATAAAAGCCCTGTCTATAGTTTTAACCCTACCTGAGTCTCAAACACTCTTTAACAGAGTGGGTCTGAAAAATATAGCATAACATAGACCTATATAAAACAAATAGAAAATATTTTATAATATAAAAAACAAAGAAGGGTAATGTTGTCCAGTGGATCTGATAGTATTTGCCAGGTTATTTAAAAACAAACATGTATTGTCATATTTTCCTTGGGTGCCCCTGGGTTCTGGAGGTCTCACAAAATAAGAATTACTAAATACTATCCCTGGGCACATGTTGGCCTTCTCCACTGTTTGACTCCATAGCTGTACATATGCCAAAATAACTTTCATCTGGTGAGCCAGGCTTCTGTTCACTTAATTCTTTATCTGTTCCTCAGATGACCACAATGGAAGCCGTGGAGTCTGCAGAATCTTTAGCTGCTGTGGTTTATTTGCTGAATCTGGTTTTGAAGCGGTAAGTACAAGCTCCTGATTGCTAGAGACTGAAGGCGGAGATGGAATGAGGAAGACTTTTCACATCACAGTGTTAAATTCTGTGTGGAGCCCAGGGGTGAGATGAGCTCTTGGTTAAGGAATATTAGGTATTGGTAGCTTGGGTGAAGATTGGGTTCTCCAAAATGAGGCTCCTTTGGCATGGGGGGAGGGATAGCAAAGAATAAGTTTTGATACCACAAAGAATTCTCCAATTAAGTAAAGAATTGGGCCTGGAGGTGATAATCAAAGTTATGTGGTATTAGACAGTAAAGCAGAAATAGCTCTCTGAAACGGAACAGATGCCTCAGGCCTCCAGCTAAATATATACACAAGATTAGTGGTTTGATAAGCATATAGGAAATGGCAGAATGAAAATGAGAAATAATAATTGCGTGGAAATTGCAGTTGGGTGGGGTGATTACTATTCACCTGCAGCTATCTAATAGACAAATAGAAAATAAATATTTAAAAAATGAATTCAAATTGAATATAATTATCTTGGAGGGCAAATGGATTTTTTTTTAATATCTGCAGACCGAAAGAATTGGGAACAAATGTATTTGACAACATTAAATTTTTGTAAAACAAAAAAAATCTTAACAATAAAAAAAATTTTATTTTATTTTATATTTATCAGGAAAAATATTTAATAAATATGACATTTAAAACTTGACACAAAATTTAAAGAAGTGGAAATGGTATTGTAATAATTATCGCTCCACTTTGATTAAATGGCCAAAAGATATGAATAGACAGTTTTTAAAAGCAAACAAATTTTGTTAATAGCTCAAAAAAAAAAATCCTCATGTTCATTAATAATCAAAGAAGATAGAAACCTAAACAACTCTTGAATTACTACCTTAGCAAAAATCATTGAAAATAATAAAGCTCAATGTTAGTGGCATTGTGGAAAAAATAGATCCAATTATTTATTGCTAGGGGAATTGAAAGCGCACAGAGTCTTTGAGAAGAACCCAGTAAAAGTTACAAAAATCATCCTATCCCAGACCATTTGACTTAATAAATCCTGGGGAATATATACATTGAAAGTTATCAAAAAGCCTAAAAAAAGAAAGCTTTATCAACAGTGTTCCTAGGAGCATCGTATGTAATTATAAAAGCTCAGAGACAGTTAAATGGCTAATAGGAGAACAGTTAATTGTGGTTCATGAATGTAATGAACTGCTATAAGGCAATTAAGTGCCACAAATAGGAATACAAAAAAAAGAAGGAAAGGGGCAAAGTGAGGAGGGAAACCCCTAAAATATAGTCCATATTCATTCTACGTGTATAAGAAAAAAAGTTAACAAAAATGGGCAAGCTAGGATTCAATGGATATTTAAGGGAGTGACTGCAAATTTGTACTTTTTTCATTGAAATCAACTTATTTAAATGTAGGTAGTTGTTAATAAAATTTAGTTTATTATATTGATGCTAAATATATTGGGTTTTTTTTTGTTTGTTTGTTTAAATTTAATAGCCTTTTATTTACAGGTTATATGTATGGGTAACTTTACATCATTAACAATTGCCAAACCTCTTGTTCCAATTTTTCACCTCTTATCCCCCACCCTCTCCCCCAAATGGCAGGATGACCAGTAGATGTTAAATATATTAAAATATAAATTAGATACACAATAAGTATACATGACAAACCTTATTTTGCTGTACAAAAAGAATCAGACTCTGAAATATTGTACAATTAGATGCTAAATATATTGTTATAAGGAATACCAAGAGAAAAGACCTTGGTGTCCCAAAGAGTCCAGTTAATGTTTGTTCACTAGTCTGTGCTCCCTCCTCCCTAGGGTTCCCAGCCCTGTGCTCATTAGGAAGTTCTCGGACACCTCCAAAGCCTTCATGGACGTTTTGTCAGCTCAGGCCAGCTCCGGTTCCACAGCGGCGCTCCGATGGGTGATTTTTCCAGCTTCTGTTCATGCTCTGCAGGGGATTTTGCCTTTGAGAAGAGAGCAGAGGGAGGCTATGTGATATAGAAGTGGAGGTGGCATGTGGAGCCTAGAAAGGGGATGGAACTCTTAATTTCTCTGGGATTGAGAGCTTTGAGATTCTTTTTCTTCTCCAAGTCTCTCAAGGCTTGGAGCTGGACTTTCTGTGGGGAGTGGGGAGTTCTGGATGACTTCAAGTGAGTGATGCTCATGTTGCTGTTTCTATAAGGTCCTTTCCTGCCTGGCTACTCTACTGCGAAAGCAAGACCTGACAGCCTGGAGCTACCCGGTCACCCTGCAGGTTTATCATGGGCTGCTGAGCTTTGTGGTTCACGCGAAACCCAAGGTGAGCTTCCGGCCTGGGAGGAGGGCCTAGGGAAATTCTCTCATTGCTCTTCCGCTTTCAGAAGTGTGGGATTGGGGTTGAGCCTGGCTGGTTGGGAGCCAGTGACTCTGGTTGGGGCTGGTAGGGCACTCCCCCTGCAGCTTGAGAGCCTCTTGGGGTCATGTTTAATTGAGCTGGGTTTTTTCCCTTTTTTTTTTAAACTAAGATTGGGAGGCAGTTTAATATTTTATGATGTGAACTAAAATCCATGGGAAACTGGTCCCATTGCATTCCTCAGGCAGTCTCCAGGGATGCACAAAGGACTAATCCCACTTGAAAGCTGGGAGGTATGAAAATTGAAACTTGTTCAGAGGGGATGTCATAGATGTTTGTAGGGTGCACCCAGATCCCTCTTTTCCAAGTTTGTGAGTGATGGTTTTGACTCCCCCTATGGATTGTCACTCCTTGAAGGTGGGACCCCGTGTTCCATGGCCCTCCCCTAAAGAAGCACTGAGATCCTTATTGGCCAATGCCTTTTTGGGGGGGCCAACTGAGCACTAACCTGGCTCCCCCCACCCCGGGTCTATTTTACAGGTCCGGAAGGCAGCGCAGCATGGGGTGTGCTCTGTCCTCAAGGGCAGTGAGTTCCTCTTTGCAGATAAGCCTCCTTCACATCACCCGGCTGCCCCCTCCACTGCCAAATTCTGCATCCAGGAGATTGAGAAGTCCGGAGGTAAGGCAGCCTGATCTGGAGAAGCCCGTGTGACGTGGGGGGTTCCAGGGCAGTGCTGAGCCCTGGCCCCTCACCCAAGCCTGAGCCCCTGCAGGGAGCACAGGGGCTTACAATTCTGATTCTCCTCTAGGCTCCAAGGAGGCCACCACAACCCTGCATGTGCTCACGCTGCTGGCTGAGCTGCTGCCCTGTTTCCCAGCAGGCATGGTGAAGAGCTGCAGTGAGACTTTGCTGAGGGTCATGACTCTCAGCCACGTGGTGAGCCGGAGGGGCTGGGGCAGGGCTAGTTAGCGTGGCAGAAGGGCCCAGTGCCCGTGGGATTTTGGAAATTGTGCTAGAGCAGGGAATTCTGAGGAAGTTGCAGACAGAAGAGATGATGGTGGGACAGGATGGCTTCGTTCAAGTGTTTGAATTGTGCAAAGAATTTAGGTTTCTTTTTGGCCCCAGAGAGAGGGGCTCAGAGGAAAGGAGGCAAGTAGCAGGGAGCAAATTTAGGGTTAATATAACAGAAGTCTTTCAGAAAAGGAATGAGTAGCCATTTTGAAGGTGGTCAAGCAAAGACTCTTTGGCAGTCTCTGGGGAATGCAGATGGGGAGGGTTCTGGTTTGGCATCTCAAAGGTCTGAAAGGACCGCTTTGGTCCATCTGAGATTTGGGGATTCTGCTTCATAGTCAAAAGTTAAGGAAACACTTATGCTCATGGTGCTGTACAAACTCAATAACTGAAATTTCCTCTTACTTCTGACTATAGAATTTAAGCAGATTTCTCTCCTCTCTTAATTTGAGACTTAAGATTATTGAAAAAGTCAGACTTGTGGTGTTAAAATGACATTGATGTCCCTGAAACCCAGTTGTGTGATTTTTATGACTTTCTGTATCTCTGAAGAAAACATCTCTGAGGGCACAAAGCACTGGTCTTGTCGTCATGCCCTAATTGTGTGTTCTTAGGGTAAGGGCCAACTTGTTGGGGTGAGGTTCTAGGTCAGTGCTAGGGCTCTGCCCTGTCCACCCCTCAGTTTTGTATCGCTTGTTTCCCAGTAGTCCCTGACTATTGGAGACTGAGCCCTGTCTCTTCCCCAGTTGGTGACTGCCTGTGCCATGCAAGCTTTTCATGGTCTCTTCCATTCCAAGCCCAGTCCTGGCACCCTTTCAGCGGAACTCAATGCCCAGATCATCACGGTGAGCCTTGGGGAGGTGGCTTTGGTCTTGGATTATAAGTGGGCTGGGTGAGGAGGGGGATAGGGAGTGCTGTCACTTTGAAGGGATTGTGCAGAGGAAGAGGAAGGAACAGCTTGCTCGGGGACAGGGAATGGACTGCCGGCCCTGGAGGGTGAACGGCATACTTGACTTGCCCCAACATTCTGGCAAAGGCTGGCAGACAAGGCAGCAGATTCTCCTAAGGGAACAGACATGCTTGGGAGTCCTGACGAAATGAGAAAATGCAGATGATCCTTCTTAGGTTGGAATCTGCAGTCATTGTCTCACGGAATGAATAATGGCATATTAAATAGGAGGTAGCACAAATCTCATTCAGCAACAGGCAGTAGCTGGATGAATGCAGAAGAACTTGCCAGGTTGTGGAGATAGTGAATTCTAATCATTCCAGGAGTTAGAGACAGAGTTCCCTCAGGATATCGGGTCACATCATGTTTATTTAAAAAATTATTAAAATAGAGTTCTTTCTTGCAAATATAAAAGTTGAAGTTAAACTTTTAAATGAAAAACCTTTAAAATGGATAACAAAAATAGACAAATTCAATCTATCAGTGACATTCAGGTCTGCTTGGTTTCTCGAGACTAAAATTTGTGCAACCTAATTGTGAAAACCTCTGTGACCCAAGGCCTGTTAGGACTAGCCCAGGCCTAGAAGTCCTGGTCTAGAATAGATCCAGATTGCCTTCAGCTGACCCTTGGACCTGCTTCATACCCACATTTCAGAATGGCAGCCAGAGTGAAGCTCTGGGGGAGGGGGATAGTTTCTTGTAATTCTTCACCTGCTGGTATTGAATTTGGGCTCCTAGACTTGCCCCCCTGGTTTTATTTACCCTCTTGCTCTCTCCAGGCCCTGTATGACTACATTCCCAGTGAAAATGACTTACAGCCCCTGCTCGCCTGGCTTACGGTCATGGAGAAGGCCCATGTTAACCTGGTCAGGTAGGCCCAGGGCTCCTATCCCAGAATGCTTCCTCTGGGGGGCAGCAGAGACAGAGGAACTAAAGTGGGTGCTTTTTCCTAAGATGGAAACTAAGTCTTATTCATCAATTGGAGGGGAAGAGGCAGATGGCCAAATTTCAGCTACCTTGCCCTCTACCTTTTGAGGAAATGGAGAGTTGGCTTAAGAAGGGGCAGTGGGAATAGTTCTGCCTCTGCATGGGCCACCCCAGAAGCTTGGATCCTTTGACAGTAACTATCTTTGGACATTTCAGCTTCCTCATCTTTGTGAAAGAGTGGGATTGTCCAAGGTCCCTTCCAGGTATAAAGTTCTGGAAATGTAGAATTTTTCTAAAAATGTATTCAATAGGAGGAGAAAAGGGGATTAAATTAGACTAGGAAACTTCTTGAGTTTTCTTCCTCTTGTCTGATTCTTTTTTGCTTGCTAAGAAACTGCTGGCCTCAGCCTCATAACCCTTGGGGGCCCAGAGATGTTGAAACATTGTTTTTTCAGGTTGCATCGGGACCTTGGTATGGGGCATTTACCTCGATTTTTTGGGGCTGCAATGAACTGTCTCCTTTCACCTCATGCACAAGTGGCTGTAGCCGCTACCCAGAGCCTCAAGGTATTCTTACTTGGCTGCTTTTGAGCAGGGAGGGGGTCTCTGGTACCTGTGCCCTGGAGGCTGGGCTCTGGTTGGAACTACCCCATTGGTGTAGGTCACACCTGTAATGTGGCTGATGGGTGCTGTCTTTTGCCACTCACCCAGGACTCATGCTTGACTTTTCTGCTTAAGCTGGGCCTCCTGGAAACACCTGGATGGGCGCTTTGCCTCCCAAGGAGGGTGGGCACGTTGTGGGGACGAGGAGAGCATTGGTCACAGATGTCTCCTGACTTCCCTTCTTCTAGCTGCTTCTTACCGAGTGCATTGCTCCCCACGTGGCTGACATAGGCCCAGTGACACCTTCTGCCTCCGGGCCCCCACTTTACATTGCCAAGATGTTCAGGTGAGCACAGGTAGAATGGCATCATCTGAGGATGCTGGAGATTTTATAGAGCAACTTTCTTCAATTTGTGTCTTAACTGTAACCCTATGGAAGTACTCTAGGAGTGTTTTGGGGATCAGGGAAGGTGTTTACAGCCCATTGAGCTATGGATCTCACCCTTTGCCATATTGCCCTCCCTTTGGCCAGCATTAGCGATAATGTACATCTGATGGTGCATTCATCCACGCCAGCCATTCTCCCTCTCCCCCTTACTGCTCTGGCCAGAATTCGCAGGAGAGAGAGAGGGATACTTGGTTTCTTTTCAATTATTTCAATCGGAGCCTTGGAATCTCTTCTTCCAATGGTCCATTCCAAGTTGGCTTGCCAGAGATTCAGTTACATTAAATTTTTTCCTTACCTTTTTCCTGTATGCCTTCGTCCTTGATCTGTCAGGGGTCTGATCTAAGCCTAGGTTCTCTTGGAAACCTGCCACACTTGCTAAGTCAGTCAAGCAGGAAAGCCACTGATTTCAAGACCTTCTGTAAACAGGTTTTGGAAATCAGAATGTAGCAACTTACTTTTCTGAATACTGAACTTGATGTTAAATAAAGTGGGCATTTCCATATTCAGAGCAGAGCAGATAACGAGGACTGCGTGTGAGGTTGTGGGCCAGGATGGAGGCTGCGGGTTCCCTCTCAGAGAGTGTCTCCTGTTCAGGTCCATTTCTTGGGCACTGGGACCCCATGCTGACCAGCAGCGCCTGTGGTCCCTGCCGATCACTCGCCTGACACTTTGGGTCTTGCTTACTCGTTGGCAGGATTGTGGAAGAAGGGCTGACGTACAAGTTTCATGCTGTGTGGGACTTGGTGTTGCAGCTCTTGCGTGGCTTCTTTGAGACCTGCGGGAAACAGGCTCACATCATAATGAGGAAAGTAAGTTGGCTGGATACCAGCTGGGCGGCGGGCTGTCTGGGCAGGGAGGCTCGGATCACCTGGGTATGATGGGTATGATGAGGACAAAAAGGGAGAAGAGATATAAAGGAAGTTGTCTTGGCTTTGCCATGTGTCAGCAAAAACAGAGAGCCTAAGGAAGTCCCCTGGTAATGGAGATTCCCTATCTAGCTTGGCTGGGGACCTTGACTGTCATCGGGCTACTGGATTTGGATCAGGGTTTAGGGAAACTGCAGAAAAATCATGTGAAAGTGATAGGAACCTGGCCCCTGCAGGCTGCTTCCACGGGCAACTTCCCTGGGGAGTTGGGCCTCGTTCCAGGCCATTCCAGTTCCTGGGGCAGCGAGGCACGGCGGTGACCCCTTGGCTGCTGGAGCAGGCTTCTCTGGGGAGCAGCTCTCTTCCTGGGTTTCCCCTCTCTCTGCAGTGCCTTCAGTCCCTCTGCGACTTGCGCCTGTCCCCGCACTTTCCTCACACACTGGCTCTGGACCAGGCCGTAGGGGCAGCAGTGACCAGCATGGGCCCCGAGCTGGTGCTTCAGGCTGTGCCTTTGGAGATCGATGGCTTTGAGTAAGTACAGGATGGGAGGGTGACTTTCAGCAGGTGCCCCTAGCCAGGGAAGATGCTTGTCTCAGCCTAAGGTGCCCCACTGTCCTTTCCCTCTGCGTCCAGGACTCTAGAGAGGCGATACCTCGCCTGGACACTGGCCGTGACAGTCTCACCTGGAGACCTGGGGAGCTGTTGCATTTCCTGCCGGCTGCCTGGCAGTCTTGGTTTCATGTGGTGGGGATGGTGTCTTTCTCTCCCCAGAGAGAACTTGGATTTCCCTCGGAGCTGGCTGCTGCCCGTCATTCGTGATCACGTCCACGATACACGGCTGGCTTTCTTCACAAGCTACTTCTTGCCCTTAGCGACTACACTGAAGAATAGAGGTAGTGGGCTTCTCTCTGAAGGGCAGGTTTGGTTCTCTGAGGTGCTTGGGGATGGCCCCGCCTGGAAGCGTTAGCCGGGATCACCCAGTCTCTGTGTTTTCTGCTGCAGCTACAGAACTGGCCCAGGAGGGGAGGACCATGGAGTCCAAAATCTATGAGACTCTTCAGTGGCAGGTGAGTGCATTTGGTCCTCCTGGCTGGGGCTGTGGGCTACAAAGAGAGGGGACTTCCCAGAGAAACACTGTTTCCTCCCTGCCCTCCCCAGATATGGACCCTGTTGCCTGGATTCTGCACCAGACCCACTGATGTGGCTGCCGCCTTCAAGGGGATCGCCCGGACTCTGGGCACAGCCATCAGCGAGCGTCCAGATCTGCGGCTCACTGTGTGCCAGGCGCTGCGCACTCTGATCACCAAGGGCTGTGAGGGAGGTACGGTTTCTGCCAGATCCAAGGCCAGTGGCTCAGGCTGACCTGTCCCTCCTCTTTGCCTTCTCTCCAGAAGACCTGTCTTTCCAGGTCATGCTTTCTGCCCTTCTCCAAAGACTGGAGGCTTGTCCTTCTGTAAGGGAGAAGTGAAGGGCGGCCTAGGGGTCTGCCACAAGGGACTGGCCGGTACCCATCCGTTTATTTAGTGAGTAATCGGCCAAGGACCAGTAGCAGAGAAGTGTAGCTCCCAATCCCTGCTTTTCAGGAGCACTTGGAGCTCCTGGCCTTCCAGCCTGCTTTGGGTAGTTAGCTCTGCTTGTGAAGGGGAGGGCCCTGGGCGACTTGGAGGGATCTCCGGGCTCTGATGCAACAGGCGTCTGGGGTTAATGAAGCTCCTTCTGTTCCTTTTTGGTGCTTGGTGGCGGTCTTGGGAGCAGAAGCGGACCGTGCTGAAGTGAGACGCTTTGCCAAGAACTTTCTGCCCATCCTCTTCAACGTGTATGGACAGCCCCTCACGGATGGGGAAGGCACCGCTCCCCGCCGAGCGGTGCTGGACACCATTAAAACTTACCTCAGCGTCACAGAGCCGGAGGTGAGCCTGGGCTGATGGATCTTGGAGGCCTGGATAGGCTGCAGGAAAGAGCGGGGGGGAGGCCTGGCCTGGGGGTGGGGATGGTTCACGAGTCTGGAGTGGGGGCCCTGCTGGGGCTTGGGACTCCATGTGCCCAGAGGAGGCTGGCAGCGTTGCTGGGCTGGGCTCGGCTCTGAGTGGTTTTCTGCTTCCAAAGCTTTGGGATGGAGGTTGCAGGTAGATCATCTTCGGGTTTGGGGCTAGGCTGGTGACTGAGAGATGGGGCGTGGGGACCTGGCTTCTTGGTGTTTCATTTCTTCTTGGATCTGCAGCTAGTGAATGGATTCCTGGATAAAGCCAGCGAGAAAGTGCTTGATCCCGCCAGCTCGGATTTCACCAGGTAAATGGGCTGGAAGACATTTTCTCTCCTGGTCTGGGGTGGTGGGCGTGTACCTTCTTCCTCAGGGTCTCTGGGAAATGGAAGCCAGAGGAAGCTCATTTTAATGGAGCCATCCCACAGTCATCCTGTTGAAGTTTGAAGCAACAAGTTCCCTTCCATTTGGCGGGAAACTGGAGGGTGTCAGTGCTACCAAGTGGCCACATGCCCCCCTCTGCCACCGCCTCAGCTAGCCCCAGATTAAACGCTGGACACTGACTGTATTTTTTCCTGCCTGAACAGACACTCCATCTTGGACTTGATTGTGGCTATGGCACCTCATGCTGATGAAGCCTCCATCGGCAAGCTGTACCGTACTATCTGCCCCTATTTAGAGGTGAGCTCCTCAGTGTCAGGTTTTGTGGAAGATGGCAGGGCCAGGAGGGATCAGGTACATGAAGGAGGAGCCTCTGGACCAAGTTTGAGTCTTGAAGTTGAGTGGTTTCCATGGAAAAGAAGGGAACACCAAAATTAAATTGTTTTGGAGACAACAGAAGACTGACCTTTTTGTTAACTTCTAATTACTATGTTTTGACACAGTAAATATTTGCAACACTTAGATTCTCCTAAAAAATGCATTTCTTGAAAACTGCCAAGTATTATGATTGCCTCTGATGTCACTGTGTCACTTGACAGTTATTGATCCTTAGCAGAGAGGAAAAATTTGAATGGTACAATCCCAGTGTCCACGTCAGACCCACATTTTCCTGTCCGGTGTTACTTTTTTCCATAGTGTTGCAGTCATCACCTATTTGGGGGGCTCTGCTTGCTTGCTTCTGCATCACTCCCTACTGTTCTTCCACTGTATGTCTGAATTTGTCATGTCTGACATTCTTTGTGACCTTTATTGCATATTCATTTACTGGGGCTCAGCAACTGAGGAACATCTGAATAAACTGGTAACTGTTCCTTGTTCCTGAGCTGCCTTCCCATTCCCCAGAGTAAAGAGCACACAATGCAGAAAAAGGCCTACAGGGTCCTCGAGGAGGTGTGTGCCAGCCCGGAGGGTCCTGGAGAACGCTTCGTTCAGAGCCACCTGGGACACCTGAAGAAAACCCTCCTGGACTCCCTGCGGAGCACTGCTTCCCCTGCCAAGCGGGTGAGGAACCTGTGGGCGATGGGGGTGGGGAGGGCGGAGGGCCATTCCTGATATTGAAGCAGTGGGAACCAGGGGCAAAGCCGGACACCCCCTGAAGTGCCTCCCTCTCCCCCAGCCCCGTCTGAAGTGCCTGATCCACATCATCAAGAAGCTGACGGCCGAGCACGAGGACTTCATCACTGCTCTGGTTCCTGAGGTGGGGCTGGGACCAGTGGGGGAGGGTATCCAAGTGCGCAGCGCAGGGGGCTAACCGGGGGTCTGCTGCAGGTCATTCTGTGCACCAAGGAGGTGTCGGTGGGAGCCCGCAAGAATGCCTTTGTGCTGCTGGCGGAGATGGGACGCGCGTTCCTCCGGTTTGACTCCAATCAGGAAGGTGAGGAGGCCCTGCTCGGATCGTAGGGGTCAGGCTGCTTGGTTTGGCTGGGAGTGGCTCTTTAAATCGGCTTCCTTTGTCCTTGGGAGTCATTTTGGAAACCCGCCCAAGCTCTTTGCTGTTGTGGAGGATGGAGGGCGGGGGTGCCCCCTTCTCTGGTCCCGCAGAGTCCGGGGGACCAGAACCAGTGGCCACTTCTTGGCCAGAGCCCTCCTCACGGCTCTGCCTCTGTGGGAGACCTGGGCGGGGAGGTGCAGAGCCCATGGCCCGCGATCCCACTCTGGCTTCTGTCGTTGCAGCTGCTTTGCAGAGGTACATGCTTCTGATCTATCCAGGCCTGGCGGGCTCCGTCACCATGATCAGCTGCAGCGTCCTGGCCCTCACTCACCTCCTCTTCGAGTTTAAAGGTGAGAGCTGCTCTTTCTGGGGAGAAACAGGGAGGGGGAGAGGGGGACGAGAGCAGCTTCTCTCTCCTCTGCTTCGTTCAGCATGAGCTTAACTCTGCCGTTAAGTCTCCTCGAGGCTTCCGGCCACAGGAATGAGTGAGGTGGGGGCTGGGGTCACGGGGGGAGGGATCACTGACAGGGAGCCCGGGGCCTTTCCTGCAGGTCTGATGGGAACGGACACCATAGAAGAGTTACTGAAAAACGTGTGCCTGCTCCTGGCCTCCCGCACCCGGGACGTGGTCAAGTCTGCCCTGGGCTTCCTCAAGGTGGTGCTGCTGGTCATGGACATGACCCATCTGGCGAGGTACCTGCAGCCCATGGTAAGTGCTGGCCTGCGGAACGCTCCTGGCGCTGGAGTCTGGTTCCCAGGCAGCCCCCCTTCCTTGGGCACCTTCTACCCCCGGAGGGAAGAGCCTTGTGGATGGCAGTGGGCGGCTGGGGGGGAGAGGAGGGAGATATGAAGTGACCTGGCCAGGCCCCAGGCCTTGCTCCATGTTCTCCCTCCCTGTGGCTCAGGGCTCTTTCTATACGGTCGTCATCCGCCCGGTTGTGGGTGTGCCGCTGTCCACAAAGGCTGTAGACAGCCCTGGGCGTGAGCATGGCAGGATCAGGCTGGGTGGGATACAGAGCAGAAACTGCAGGTGCTGAGGGCTGGAGCAACCAGGGCAGACTTCCCAGAGGAGGCGGGCCTAGCGCTGGGCTGGGGAGAATGGATAGAGAACTGGGTGGGCGCCCACTGGGCAGTGGGTCATCCTCTGCAGTCCCTGCTAACGTACGCGGCCCTCTGTGTAACCTCACGTTCCTGCCCCTACAGATGGGAGCGATCGGGAGCCTCACGGATGACATGCGCCGCCATTTCCGGATGAAGCTCAGGAGCCTGTTTACCAAGTTTATCCGCAAGTTTGGGTCAGTGAGGAGGGAGGGGTCGGAAGAGGGGCTTCCAGGGAAGTAGGAGCAGTGTGGAAGGCTCTTATGGCTTTGGGGAGGGGGCTGCACTTCACCGGTTACAGGGGACCTTGACTGGCACGCCTTCCTTTGCCCCCTTAGTTTTGAGCTGGTGAAGGGCCTGCTGCCCGAGGACTACCACAAAGTCCTGGTGAACATCCGCAAAGCGGAGGCGCGCTCCAAGAAGCATCGGGCCTTGCAGCAAGCTTCTGTGGAAGAGGAAGAGGAGCCTGCGGTCAGAGGAGACAGGTACGGTCGTGCCCGGCCTCCCTGTGGGACCTCCCGCCCTAGGCCGGACAGGGGGCTCACCCTTCCTTCCTCTTTGTCTAGCATTGAGGAGATTCTGGACGAGGAGGAGGAGGACGAGGAGGAGGAGGACGAGAAGCCGGCCCGGGGCAGGGATCAGAAGCGGCTGGCATGCGAGAGGAGCAGGGCCTGGCTGAAGGAGGGCGGTGGCGACGAGCCCCTCAACTTCCTGGATCCCAAAGTGTCCCAGCGTGTCCTAGGTAAGAAGAGGGCCCAGCTGCTGGGGGGCGTGGGGCCTGCCAGTCTGCACCGTCTGCCCTCCTCATGCCTGCCCCCCTGTGCAAACTCTCTCCCAAGCCACGCAGCCTGCTGTGCGCTCCAAGAGGAAGAAGGACCACGACTTCAAACTCAGCGCAGATGGGCGCCTGATCATCCTGGAGGACCAGGAGCAGCCAGAGGAGGACGCTGCTAAAGGTGTGTGCAAACTCCATGGCGAAGCCCCCTGCATGGGCTGCATGGGGTGCGGACTGCATGGGGGCGCGGGCTGCATGGGGTCTGGCCTCCCCAGAGACAAGTCCCTGCTCACTCTCATCTTGGAGGGGGAAGGAGAGGGAGGGAGGCGCGGGGGGTCCCCCACCCTGGGCACTGAAACTCTGATTGCTCTTTGGGACCAGGTGAAGAGGAGGAGGTGACTGACTTCAAGCAAGAAGTTCGCAATCTGAGCGTGAGTGTCCCTTCCGCCGCCATGGGGTCTCTTGAATTTTCTGCCTGAGCTCAGACAAGCGGTCTGGTCTGAAGCCTACCCCCGGGCACAGTGAGAAGTAATCTGCAGTAAGGTCATCTGACACCGACCACAACCTTCTTCAGCCCCAGACATCGGGGGTGGGGAGGGGGCACTCTTAGCATTTTGTCACTTTGCCAGTTCCACAAAGGCCACTCTGCCAGGGGGTATCAGCTGTGCCGGATCCTGTGTGAGTGGGTGCCTGCTGCAGAAAACAATTGGCTTATTTCTGGGTTCCAGCTCAAAGGCTGGGAGCCCTGCTCTGGAAGAAAAGCCCACCCCTGGTGCTCCCCCCTCTGCCAGCTTACCCCCTCCCCCCCCCTTCTCCATCTTTCTTGGGGCTTAAGTGGTTCCTCGAACATTGTCTCCCCAGTGCCTGTGTCCCTCGGGGCAGATCCTGTGCTTCTCGCAGGGACACAGAGGAAAGGCTTGTGGCATGGCAGACCCAGTGCCCATTGCTTGGTGCCTCTTCTGCTTATCTTCCTCTCTGTTCACAGAAAAAAGCCCGGAAACTGAAGCTTTGTCAAGACCATGATGATGATGAGCCAGAGCCCCCACCCCAGTACAAAGGTGAGCACGTCCTGGACCGGTTGTGCAGGGTGGATACTTGATTTCCCGCCTTTGCTGGGCTAGTGAGACAAGGGGGGGGTAGGATACAAGGGTGGGGGGGAATGGGGGCTTATCACACGGAAGTTCCTGTTCCCCAGCCCCTCATTCTAGCTCAGGCTGCTCCTGGCATTCTCAGACCACCGGCTGGAAGAGCTGGGCCTTGTCTGGCTGGGTCCTGAGATTGGCACGGGCTCCTAGGGGTGGAAGCTGCCATCTGTGGCACAAAGCTTTGGGCATCTGGGCCGGCTCTTTCCATCCTTGTGCCCAGAGGAGGTGGCCCGGTGTAAGGTCACCCAGAGGAGCTCACAGCCCATTCTGTTTCACTCCCCGTGTCTTGGCTGCCGTTGCTGAAGGGTTTGAAGCACGATTGCTCATAATTGTTCAGGGATGCTTTATTCCCATCATAGTGTAGCAGGAAACAGGGCTTGGAAACAGCCGTTAGAAAGTAATTACTGATTTAGGACAACCGGGCTCAGGACCTGTGCTGCCACACATCCCACATGAGTCACCCAGGTTCTTGGGGCCTTGGTTTCCCCATTTGTAAAATGAGCCGGTGGGCCTGGCACCCTCTGGGATCCCTCATTATGGCTTGGGAATTCTGGAATCCCCGCGGCTTCTTCCAGACACTGGAATGAGACCTGACCCTTGCTAAAGGGACTGCAGATTAGGCTGAGGTGCAAAGCGGCCAGTCTTGAGTTTTAGAAAGTGGATGAGCTGCCAAACCTTGGGTAGGACCTTAGGTGAATCATTGGGAGAAACTGAGGCCCCAAGGGGAGAAGGCAGCTAACCCTACTCATAGTGAGAGTCAGGGCGGGGCCTCCCACTGGGGCCCTCTGGCTGTATACCAGACACTACCCTGAGGCTTCTCCAATAGTCTCTGTGGTTGCTCTTCACAACACCCTGGGAGGCAGGTGCCCTTTACAGCAGCCAGTGAAGGGACTCACCCAGGGGCCAAATTGGTCCTTGGCCCCTCCAGCCCCAGCCCTGTCAACAGGGTGGCTAGAATTGGAGGACGGTTGGGAGGAGCAGGCAGCCCTTAGGTGCCTGGGGTGGCAAACGCCACCAGCAAGGCTGCAGCCTGGCCCTCGAGGGCTCCTCCATGGGCCATGATGGTCACACTTAGTTCTTAGAGACGGGGGTTGCCAAGCTCTGCAGGCGCCTTCCTTGGGCTCCTTTCTGGGAGAGGCGGCCATTCTGACCGGCGCTCTGAGACATCTCTTCTCTCTCTAGCCGGAGGGTCTGGAATCCACCGCCCGCTGTCCAAGAAGCCAGGGGCCGATTACAAGGCCAAGGTAGGAGCCGCGAGTGCCAGGGCAAGGCCCCTGGTGCCGGATTCGAGGCCAGGGAGGTTGGGGAAGGGGCAGGGAGACCCCACTCGTTCCTTTTCATCTTCATGTGCCATTGCTTGTTCAGGGAAGGGGAGGGGGGGGTCTGGAGGCCAGGGGCTCCTGCGTCCTAAAAGAAGCAGAGGAGACAATCTCTGTGTGTGGCTAAGAGCTGGAAACCCCAGGCTCCTCCTGCTGTGCCTTCTAAGGCCTAGAGGTGGGCAGGAGGGGAGGGCAAGGTTGGAAAGGGGAGTGGTGGGTGACTGGCCCCCAGTTTCTCTTTGTCTCCGGCTGAGCAGAAAGGAAGAGGTGACGTGAAAAGGAAAGGTCGCCCTGATCCCTATGCCTACATCCCCCTCAACAAAGCCAAGCTCAACCACAGGTATGGCAGCCAGAGCGGGGGAATGGCAGGGGCTGGGAGGGAGCGGGGCTAGAGCCCTGCCGGGAGTCTAGGCCCTTGCCTGTGAAGACACCGACAATAGGAGGAAAAGATGGGAAGCAAACGGATAATTTCAGCAGTGAGTGAACAAATTGTTGGTGGGTCTTTGGCTTTGCAGGAAAAAAGCAAAGATGGCAGGACAGTTTAAAGGACTGGTGAAAGCCGCCCGGCGCGGGGCCCAGGCTGGGCACAAGAACCGAAGGAAGAAGCCGCGGGTCTGAAGTCCCAGAGTCCCCGGAGGTTGCTGTCCCCAGCCTGGCTTCCAGCTTCTGTCTCTGTGGGGAGCCTACGACTCTGAAAGTGCCCGGGAACCAGGAAAATGGTTTGAAAGTGACCTGATGGGACTGGAGGCAGGTGCCAGAGACTTAGCCTGAGGAAGGCTGGGACCTGGTCGGGGCCCGCTGGGACTGTGCTCTCTGAACCAAATTCATCCAAGACGACTGCATGTTGTTTGGGCCAGAAAGCCTATCCATAGGACTCGGGTGGTCTAAGCCGCCTGGATTCTGGGGGACACACCATTTTCCTGATTAGACTGCCGCTCTTCAAAGGCCTCGGGTGGGGCGGTGTGTGTTTGTGTGGACCTCTGCTTTGCTGGTCACTCACTGACCAGAAGGCTGTACTACTCTGCACTGATGTGCATTAAACTTGGACTTCCTGAACACTCTGGACAAGAATTGTTTTATTTTTTTTTAATCACAAACTTTTTTGTTACTATTTATTTTGACCCAGCAAATACAGCCCAAGTGCTTTCATTCTTGAAGGACAGTTAAACAGAGTCATCCAAAAGAGGGACTGCAAGAGGAAGGAAGAAAAATTCCATTTAAGATAAGACACATGGAACATCTAGGACTTCAGCCACCTAGACAAAGACAAGTCTTAAATACAGCTACAAAGTATTCTGACAACAAGAAAAGCAGATAACTGGAGAGAAAGTCAGACTTGTACATACTGTACCAGTCATTCCAGTGTGATTCTTTGTAGAATTAGATAAAGTAATTCTAAAATTCATTTGGAAGATTAAAAAGTCAAGAAGTACAGAGTAGAGAGGAGGGGGCTTGGCCTTACCCAGTCTGATACTCTGCTGTGACACGGAACTGCCTGGCGCTGGACAAAATAGAGAAAAATGGGTTGGTGTAGTAGAGGAGCAAGTCATAGGACAAGCCATAACATCCTTAATAGGGTCATTAGATCAGTGAACTGCATGATAGCGGATAACATTTGTGTTGTGCTTCATATGCACCAGGCACTGTGCAAAGCACTTGCTTCTTACAAGCACCCTAGGAGGTAGGTGCTACTTTTATTCCCATTTTACAGGGGACAAAACTGAGGCAAGCAGGTTGGGTGACTTGTCCAGGGTCACAGATAATAAGTGTCTGAGGCCAAATTTGAATTCAGATCTTTCTGACTCTAGGTCCAAGTGCTTTCCCCACAATATCATGCAGAGAAAGGCCCTCTATTCACCAGGACCATCTGGGAAAACCAGAACTATGGAGTCTGGGGGAAACTCAGCTTGCCACAATGAATGGATAAATGGTCTGATAAATTAATGGATAAATGGTCTGAATTTTGAAAAAAAAATTAAAAACAACCCTACACTTAAGAAAATTAAAAAACAGGGCATGTCTTTCACAGTTTTGGGTTAAAGAAAGACATGACATGAACCCATCAGATCATATGGCACAAAGTGGGTTGTTGTGTGGAATTGTGTGCAATGTTTAAACTTTTACATGAAAATCAGTGCAATTAAAAGCAGAAAAATAGATGTGAATTGGAGGAAAATCTTAGCATTAACTATCTGATAAACGTGATTTCCATCTTCTGCGTAGAGGAGGCATGTGAATCTTTCAGCCATTCCCCAATAGACAAAGGGTCAAAAATATGGAAGAATCAATAATCAGCCCCCAAAATACTTGAAAAGCCTAAAAGCAGTGTTCAATAAAACAAGCCAAATAAGAAAGAAAAGCTGCTTGGAGGGATGCTGGGAAGGTAGGCATAGTTATTCATTGCTGGTGAATTGTTTCAACCTTTCTGGAAGATAATTTGGAATTTTGGAATAAAGTTATAAAATGGTTAATAGCTTTTGAGCAAAAGTTCCACAGGTGGGACAGCTAGATGGTGCAGTGGTTAGAGTGCTGGCCCTGAAGTCAGGAGGACCTGAGCTCAAATCCAGCCTCATACACGTAACACTCCCTACCTGTGTAACTTGGGCAAGTCACTTAACCCCAACTGCCTCCGCAAAAAACAAAAAAGTTCCACACGTAATATCACATGGAAGTAGTGACAGTGGTAAAATGTAGGTACAAAAATGTTCATAATTTCTTCAGGAAGATTTTTGATAGTGTCCCCTGCCCCCTTTTAAGAATCATCTTTTATAGAAAAGAATTCTTGTGACAAAGAAAAAAACAAAATTTAACAAATACATATTTTTAAACTTTGATGTTCTTTGCAATGCTTTATGTCTGTGCACTCCCATGTCTGCAAAGCAGGGGAGAAGATGTCTTGATATCACTTCTTTGGATCCCAATTTTTTCTTTATAAAAGTTTACTGCATTTGTTTCCAGTTTTTGTGATTATTTCCATTTACATTGTTGTGATCTTGATTCTATTATTTTCCTGGCTCTACTTCACTTTCCATTAATTCACATAAGTCATCTGTGCTTCTCTATATTTGTCGTGTTTGTCATTTCTTATAGCACAATATTATTCTATTCATGGACCATAATTTGTTTAGCCATCCTACAGTTGATAGGCATCTACTTTGTTTCCAGTTTTTTATTAAACTCCCTTTCCCCCCATACACAAACTAATATAAATAATTTAGTGGTTTTGCTACATTTCACCAATAATTCTTCAGAGTGCCTGTCTTTTCACAACCTCTGTAATACTGATTATTCCCATCTTTTATCATTTTTGCCAGTTCACTGGTTATGAGGTGAAACTTTCAAGTTTCATATTTGCTCATTGATTTATTATTAGTGATTTAAGCATTCTTTCACATGTTTATTAATAATTTATAATTCTTTCAAAACTGCTCATATCCTTTGACCACC
Source organism: Sarcophilus harrisii (assembly GCF_902635505.1). Lineage (NCBI taxonomy): Eukaryota > Metazoa > Chordata > Mammalia > Dasyuromorphia > Dasyuridae > Sarcophilus > Sarcophilus harrisii. Next base: position 590,871,981 of record NC_045427.1, on the reverse strand, counting down.
TGTCTTTTGGGAGTGACTTTTGATATATATTTTTTTGTTATCCATATATTTTGGATATAAAATCCTCATCAAAGTTAACACAAGAACAATTATTTTTTTCCCTTTTGACCCTAAATGCATCAATTCTATTTATGCAGCTTTTTATGATGACAGAATTGGAAACGAAGCAGTGCCCGTGGATTGGGAATGACTAAACAAATTGTAGTATGTGAATGTAATGAAATATCACTGTGCTGTAGGAAATGATGTCTGTGGAATATAGAGAAGCATGGTAAGATTTAGATAAACTAATACAGAGTGAATGAAGTGAATGGAACTAACAAAAAAAACCCAAGTATATACAGCTACAACAATGTAAATGAAACAAAATTGAACGTTGCAAAATTAAAAATAACTGGTTATAAAAAAGAGATATAAGAAGACATCCCTGTCCCTTTGCAGAGGTAAAAGTTCTACAAGTGTTGTTCATAGCAGATATTTTTGGTCTTTTCTGATGTATTGATTTTTTTTTTTTTTTTTTTTTTGTATTTAAAAAATACTTGTATGGAAGGAAATGGCAGAGAGATACTGAAGGAAATTATGGTTATTTAAATTTTTATTTGTATAGAGAGCCTTTTTAGTCTCATATAATAAAATATCTATTTTGTCCTTTATAATTGTCTCTGTACCTTTTTTGGTAAAGATTTGTCCCCTAGCTATAGCTGTTAAAGGTAATATCATCTTTTTAAAAATTTTTTAGTATGACCCTTAATACTTATTTTGTATTCATGGAATATGCTGTAAAATGCTTGTTGAAGTCTGATTTCTGCCAGGCTGCTTTCCATTTTTCCCAGTACTTTCCTAGGTGATTTATGTTTTCAGTTTTATTGAACACTGGATTCTTGAGGAAGGACATGCAGGAGGCCATAAAATAGACCACATACGAGTATGGTTAATATTACCGCCATACTGTCCAAGAACACGTCACTTTTTGTTTTCAATCAGACTTTTTTTTTTTCTGGGAATGTGCCTTACAAGGGAGCTTTTTGGGAAGCCTTTGTTGTGCCATGACAAAAGGGGAGGGGGGGGAATGATTGAGACTGATGGGCCATGTCTCAATTCTGTGGTTAACTATTTGTTAACAGGAAGGAAGGAAGGATGTGTGCTTCAGCTTTTAACAGCTCAGTACCAATCTTGTCCTTTGCATTTGACCCAGGTTCTGTTGTTTCAAGTTGTCTCCAGTTACATTATTATAGTTGGCATGTGTGTTGGTCCTTTGGCTCTGCTCTCTTTACTCTGGCAGCACCTTCTTGTCACATGTGCAGACCCTGTTTAGCAGCCAGGGCAGCTGTGACACAAGCCTTTATCCCTTTTCTGTCGAGCATGGGGCTTTTGTGGAGTGTGTCTGCGAATGCAAACCATGCTCCTCGACTGGGTTCCTAGCTCAGCCTTTGGGGAACTAGCTGAATCTTCTCAGGGGCTCGAGCCCCTACAGGCCCCAAACGGGAGGCAAGCAGCATGGCGGCGGAGGGGGTACCAGGATCCTCCTTTCCATTGTGCAAATACGGGTGTCGACGTGGCCCCAGATTAAGTCACCTTCATGTCCCCCCCCTCCAGAATAGCCCTACTCGTACACCTGTGACCTTTCACATCCCTCCTCAGTAAGCTCCGGTAGTTTGCTCTTACCTCTAGGATAAAACTCAAGCTCTGACTCGTTTTCCTTAACAGACTTCTCAGATCTCACTGTCCTTTGCCCATTCTGCATTCTAGCCCATACACAACACTGCGTTGTCTTGACCTCGGCCTTCCCTCATGCTGCTCCGGGGTCGGGTTTGCACTCCCTCCTCTGCTTTGCTTCCTTCAGAGTTCACGTGTATCTATAGAAGTGATCCCTCTGGCTCTGCATCCTTCCAGTGAAATCTTCTCAGATCTACTTTTTGTATCTCGAATACGTTTCTCTTTGTCCCTTTAATGCATGGCCCCATAGACACAAGCTTGATGTTCCATTAATGAATCTATGTAGAACGAGTTCAGGAGAGTGATGAGGGATTTGGGAGCCATTTGTGTAGAAATAGACCCAGCTAGATGGTGCAGGGAATAGAACACGAGGCTCGGGATCGGCAAGATTCATCTTCACGAGTTCAAATCTGATCTCAGACACCAACCAGCAGTGTGACCTGGGCACTTAACCCAGCTTGCCTCGGTTTCCCTCATCTGTTGAATGAGTTGCAGAAGGAAATGGTGAGCCACTGGCAATACCGGTCTGATATCTTTGCTAAGAAAACCCCCAAAAGGGTCATGAAGTTGGACACAAATCAACTGAACCACAACACATATGTGGAAATGGTTAGTTGATTTTCTCACCAAAAGGGAAGAAAGCACCTCAGAGATCCGTGGGGAAAACATCCATACAGAGGCCATGGGACATGGATAATGAAAAGTAGAAATCAGATGAGAACTATCGGATCACATTTATCAAACACCCACTGCCTACCAGCCACCGTGCTAAGTGCTAGGTAGACAAAAAGAGGCAAAAGATAGTCCCTACCCTCAGAGAGCTTACAATCTAATGGGGAAGACAAGCAAACAAACATGTACGAAGTAAGCTATATACAAGGTGAACAGAGGGAGCAATGAAGAGGCGTTAGGGAAGCCTTACAAAGATGGTACAGAAAACCAGGGGCGGCAGCAGTGAGAGTTGAGGGGGAGCATTCCATTGAGGAGGAGGGCCAGCCAGAGAACACGCTTGGAACCCAGTATCTTGTTTGTGGAGTGGTGGGAGGCTGCCTCCCTGGATCAGAGAGGAGGGAGTTAGGTGTGAGAAGACTGGAAAGGTAAGAGAGTGAGCCAGGCTAGGAAGGGCTTTGAATGCCTGGAGGCAATAGGGAGACTAGTTTACTGAGTGGGGAAGGTCTGCTGTGTTACTATGTGCTTTAGGAAAATTAGTAGCTGAATGGAGGATGGATTGGAGCAGGAGAAACGAGGCAGGCTGGCCCACCAGCAGCCACTGCAATAGTCCCGACAAGGTGATGAGGGTCACAAAGACACCAGAGAGATCCAAGTGTCAAGAGGGGGGAAGGAAGTGGGACAGCTGGTGGCTAGAGCACCGGCCCTGAAATGAGGAGGAATTGAGTTCTAATCTGGTCTCAGACACTTCCTGGCTGTGTGACCCAGGGCAAGTCACTTAACCCCAATTGTCTCAGCCAAAAAAAAAAAAAAAAAGACTTGTTGGAAAGCTAAAATTGACAGGCCTTGTCACAGCTTGGACATGGGGGTGAGAGCCACCAAGGTCCAGGGAGGACGGAGGGGCCAGGAGAAGAGGCGGCGGCCCATGGTCTCAAAAGCTAAGTGGGGAAGGACAAGGGCTGAGAAAAGGCCACGAGACTTAGCGATTTAGACTTCCACGCTGACCCTGGAGAAAGAGCAATTTCAGGCTGAACAACTGGGGCCAGAAGCTGGGTTTGAGGTTTGAAGAAGAGTGGGAGGTGAGAATATGGTACTGACAACCATTTTGACAGTTACTGGTTGTCACTGTCAGTGGTATCTGTAACAAAGACCATATTGCCAAGACCTTTATTCTAGGGACAGGAAGGGCTGAGGGCATCCAACAGTTAAAAGGGAGGTTACAGAGCTTAGCTAACTAGGATTCACCATGGCGTAGCAAGATACCAGATCAGAGCTCAAGCGCGTCTGCTTTGCCGCATCTCTGGGCGCATCACCGTGAGCCTCAGTTCCTCGTGTGTAAAATGAGCGAATTAAGCTGCATGTTCTCCAAGGTCCTTTCCCAGCTCCAATGTCCAAGAATGATTCTTGTTTATTTGAAGAGCCATAATCTTTGCATTATCCCATGTGTCTCAGCTTTACACTTTTGCATGTATTGGGTAGCTCAAAATGGGCCATACCAGCTGAAAAAGCCTTGCAGGGCCCAAGGTGAGGAACAGTTGACTCTGCTGGTTAACCAGGAGCAGAAAAGATTTTTTTTTAAAATAATTATAACTTTTTATTGACAGAACCCATGCCAGGGTAATTTTTTACAATATTATCCCTTGCACTCACTTCTGTTCTGACTTTTCCCCTTCCTCCCTCCACCCCCTCCTCCAGATGGCAAGCAGTCCTATACATGTTAAATAGGTTACAGTATATCCTAGATACAATATATGTGTGCAGAACTGAACAGTTCTCTTATTACTCAGGGAGAATTGGATTCAGAAGGTAGAAATAACCCGGGAAGAAAAACAAAAATGCAAACAGTTTACATTCATTTCCTAGTGTTCTTTCTTTGAGTGTAGCTACTTCTGTCCATCATTGATCAAATGAAACTGAGTTAGATCTTCTCTTTGTTGAAGAAATCCACTTCCATCAGAATACATCCTCATACAGTATCCTTGTTGAGGTATATAATAATCTCCTGGTTCTGCTCATTTCACTCAACATCATCATGTAAGTCTCTCCAATCCTCTCTGAAATCATCCTGCTGGTCATTTCTTATAGAACAATAATATTCCATAATATTCATATACCACAATTTTTTCAGCCATTCTCCAATTGATGGGCATCCACTCAGTTTCCAGTTTCTGGCCACTACAAAGAGGGCTGCCGCAAACATTCTTGCACAGCTGGGTCCCTTTCCCTCCTTTAAGATTTCTTTGAAACATAATGTGCCACAGTTTAAATGGCATTTGCACCTACCTGGAGACCCCAAAGTGCCACAGCAGATAGAATATTGATCTTGGAACTGCAAAGACCTGAATTTGAATTCTGCCACTGAAATTCACCAAGGGACCCACTTACCCTCTCAGCTTCATCTGTAACAGTCCCTACTTCAGAGAGTTGTGTGGACCAGTGAGATAACCTAATGTCCAGTGCTTTGCAAGCCCTAAAGTAATGGATAAAATCCAGCTGGTTTCAAATCACTCCCCCACTTCATCCTGTCTCTCCTGTGTCTAGGATATCCACGCCTGCCAACTCCATGCTTAGAATGAATTCCCACTTCATCTCTGCTTGTTAAAATCTGTTTGTTTTTTAATGACAGTTTTGGATGCCAAATCCTCCTCGATTCCTTCCTCCCTTTGAGGCTGCAATGATCTGTCTTTTCCTTCAAGGTAGGAAAAGGGAAACAATAATCCCAATGTTCTGGTAGTGCTTCAAGGGTTGTGAATTGGAGAAATGTTTACCAGCTCTCAAAGCAGCAATGACCACAGAAGGGACCTTAGAGGTCATCACATCCTACCCCCTGGCTTTTTACAGATGAGCAAACTGAGTCTCAGAATAATTAAGTGACTTGCCCAAGGTCTTATAACTACTAGGTATCTGAAGCAGGATTTGAACTCAGGTCTCCATCCAAATATCAGATTTATTCAGTTCCTGTTTTATGTGAATTGTGAGTGGCAGTAGAGAAGGCATGGCATTCCCCATTCCTAATAATGTGTTTGGGTGTGTCCCTCAAATTTAAGATTTGATCCCGTGCTGTTTGTCTCAAAAGGAAGCATTTTTACTTACACATTTTCCTTTAAATCTATTATGTTATTGTTTTCCCAGTGACGTGTAAAAACAATTTTAACATTCTTTTTTCCAAATTTTGAGTTCCAAATTCTCTCCCCCCTCCCCCCAAATCAAGAAGATAAGGAACTTGATAAAGATTACACAATACATTTCCTTCAGACAGATTGCAAAGAGATATTGATGAAGGCTTCTGGGGAAAAAAAAACAAAACACCAGCTTAAACCCATATTTGCTATTGTCAGAGCACCTAACTATGGTTTTGAGCTTACTTGGACCCTTAAACCTGCTCCTCATAATCTCTCTATTTTTGTAGAAGATGCTGCTGGTCTGGCCCCCACATCCATCACATTGGGAAGAGCAGTCCCTGAAGGGGAAGGTCCAACCTTCCTCCTCAACACTAACCACTGACCAACTGCCACTAATGGGCAGGGAAGCCCAAGAGTCATAGAAGTAACAATGCCTCCCAAATTCTTCTAGCTCAACCCCCTAGGCCATCAGAAATTACTGTGGGAGACTACTCATTCCAACAAGAACCCCCTTAGGTCAGGCAAGCCGGGGCCAAGAGAGCAGAAGGTAACACTTTGTCCCTAAAATCCTTGGCACTGTTAATTGGCTCCACAGCAAACACTGACATCAATTTCTTGGGGGATGACATGAAAGAAGAGGTTTTATTTACCATTTGTTTTGCTTTTGTGCTCTAAGGACCATGGGACTTTTCCATCTGACATGTAACTAAAACCTTCCAATAGAAGTTGTAAGTGTAAATGTAAGCTTCTCAAAAGCAGAGACTTTTCATAATTTTCAGTCCCAGTATTTAGCTTCATACATAGCAAGTGTTTAATTAATACTTACTCATTCATTCATTCAATCATTCATTCAATCATGATACCACTTTTTCCCAAGTTACCTCAATTCAAACCTTTTCCCCTAACTATTTGGTTTTGCCAAGTCATGTCAGTTCTACCTCTTGCATTCCCTCCTTCCCACATCAGGATACTACCATTCTACTTCAGATCTTCTCTTCTTACTTAGATTATTAAACTAGCTTCTTCCCACCAACAACTAACATTTATTTATACCTAGTATATTCCCAATTTATTGTCCTCCTCAGTAAATTGTAACAAAAAAAAAATTTGTACCCCTTTTAACAAAGAAAAAATTGAACAAAACCCAACTGATAAGAGTGACCACATGTGACAGTAATGCACCATTCTACCCCCAAATCCATCTTACACCATATACCATAATACATTTCAAAAATGAATGTGACCTAATAGCTTTTTAACTGTCTTGCTTCCTCCCCGTCCAGTCTCTGATCTAACCTTCAGACTGCTACCCAAGTAATCTTTTTCATACACGCCTCTGGAAAGGGCACCTCTACTCCAAATTCTTGGTTTTCCATGCAGCCCACCTACCCTGAGATTTGAGCCTTTCATCCTGCCTCTAACCTGCATTTCCTGACCTTTACCTTCCAATTCAGCCAGGATGCTCCTCCATTTCATATTCCCCTCCTTCATCTAGTATATTCGTGCCTGCCAACTCCTATGCTTAGAAGGCATTCCCACCTCATCTCTGTGTGTAAAAATCTGTTTCTTTTTATGACCCAGTTCCAGTCCTATCTCCTCCATGATTTCTTTCCTGATAGCCTCAACCTGACCATGATCTCTCTTTATTCACATTATTCCTAGGGGGTTTTATATGCATCTCTCCATCACTTCTGTCACATTCTATCTTGTATAGACTTAGTTATAAAAATGCTTGATCTTTCCTTTTAAATTAATATTAAATTAAATCTTGGAGGAAGAGAAGAGTTTTTAAATCCCTGGCACCTTGTGTAATATCTAGCACAAAGTGATAATAGCTGACCTCTACCTAAGGTTTTTGTTGAGGATCTAAAAGAAGCCTGAACAAGAATTGCCCAGGATGAAGCTGACCTGCTCTTTTGGGGTATCCACATTCATGAGATCCCTGAAGTATTTAGCAAAATTTTGGTTAATTTCCTAGAGTTCTTCTAATCATAAGGATTTATAATTTCATAAGCAGGGATCTGATTGGGAATATTCTTCCTCAATCATAATGAGTTTGGAGAGAAGTGAGCCTTTCAGTTGGGACGTGAATGGCTCTCTCTGGAGAATGAACCTGCCCATTGGCACCTAGTTAAGAAGCCTATATAGCCATCTGATTTAAGTTTTCAGATATCTGGTTAAGTGTCTGGTGACTAGAGGCTGCCCCAGATGAATTTATTCATTGCAATGTAAGCTGCTTAAGGGCAGGAACTATTTCATTTCTGGCTTTAAATTCCAGCTCCTGACACATTTGTTTTCATTTCCCAATCATAACCTCAGTTGGAATTTTCTTGGCTCACGTACTAGTGTGGTTGGCCATTTCCTTCTCCAGCTCATTTTACAGATGAGGAAACTGAGGCAAACAGGGTGAAGTGACTTGCCCAGGCTCACGCCGCTGGTAAATGTCTGAGGGCAGATTTAACTCAGGACAATGAGGTTTCATGACTGGGTGCTGCAGCCATTGCAGCCCTTACCTGGCACATAGTAAGCACTGAATCAGCACTTATCCATCGACTTATTGAAGTTGCCCCCCCCTTTGTGCCTCCTAAAGAAGGACCTCAATAATAACTGTCTCCGCCCAAGTGGTCCATTCATTCAGAGGGAGCAGATTTTTGTCAGGGGAGCCCCTCTTTTTCACTAAATTATGTATAAAAAGGCCAGTGAAGGCTTAAGAAAGGTTTTGGAGGATGCTTTTTTGTCTTTTTTTGGTTGTTGTTGGTTTTCTTCTGGAGAGAATCCCCCTAATACAACCACTGACTCCTGTCTCCTTTTACAGATGAGGAAAATGAGAAGCAGTTTGGTTAAGAGGTCGTCACAGGTTTCCTGGATAGCACCAGTAGTGGGGATGTGGAGTATGGTAAGGATAACACCTCCTTCCCATAGGCTGGGCTAGTTTCTCCCTGAAAAGGCATGAAAATTATCCTTGAGGTTTAATTGGCTCAGGGAAGTAAGACCTCAACTGTTGACACAGTTTCCTAGGATATAAATGTATTTCTTACCTTAAGTGCTTATATGGGAGCTGGAGATCATTTTTATCCATATCTGTGAAAACAAAGATATTAATTATCTTTGGAAATTTAAGAGGCAAAGTAGTATGTAGTAGATTGAGAACAGAGACAGAAAAACCTGGATTTAAAGACTATTTGAGATACTAGGAAAACCACATAATCTGGGGCAAAGGGGAAACAAATATTTATTAAGTGCCAACCTGTGCCAGGCGCTGTGCTAAGTGCCTTATGACAATCTCTCACGTGATCATCATTTTACAGTTGAAAATGTTTTTCTTTTTTTGTTATCCAATTGTGTCTGATTCTTTGTGATCCAAGTTGAGGTTTTCTTGGCAAAAACACTGTATTGGTTTGCCATTTCCTCGTCTGGCTCATTTTACAGATGAGGAAACTGAGGCAAACGGGTAAATGACTATCGAAGGTCAGATTTGAACTCGGGAACCTGATTCCAGGGCCAGCACACTATCCACTGAGCCAAAAGGCCGCCTGATAGACACTTTGGTTCAGTCTTCTGCTTCACCGGTGCCTCCTTTGTGCAGGCTGCAGATGTGCAATCTGCTGTGGACAAGGACCTCAAAAACGAGGTCTCTTGGGCCAGCAACAGAAGTGAAGCCTTTGGGGGTTTTCTTACAGGCTCTGAGATTTGCTGATTCAGGGTTAAAGGTCTCATTAAGTTCTGCTATAATTTGTCTTTTGTTTTCAAAGAGGGCCAATGACATCATGGGGTGATGTCCTGACTTGTGCTGGGTTTGAGTCAGAACTGAGCAAAGTCATGACGGAGAAGTCCAGTAGCAGGATGAACGTCAGGAGGACTGGGGATAGGCTGGAAGACAGTGGGGGACCTTGGGATCTTCAGTGTCTGACCAAGCTCTCAGCCATCACAGTGCCTACTCCGGCCGCCTTCATGACCGCTGGAACAACTAGTCTCATCCTCCCATTCTCCTGGAGAGACCCCCCCCCCCCCAACTCACCAGCAGGTTTGAGGCCCGTTGGTTACTCTGGTTTTACAGGGATGTGGCCACTGTGCAGGCTGCGGCTTCTTGGAGCCCGAAAAGGGCTCAGTGAGTCCTCCCACCGGCAGACTCTGCTATCCTATACAGGAGTCCTCAAACTTTTTAAATAGGGGGCCAGTTCACTGTCCCCCTCAGTTGTTGGAGGGCCGGACTATAATAAAAACAAAAACTTTGTTTTGTGGACCTTTAAATAAAGAAACTTCATACCCCTGGGCGAGGGGGATAAACGTCCTCAGCTGCTGCATCTGGCCCGCAGGCCGTAGTTTGAGGACCCCTGCATTAGAACATTGTCCAACACATTTGAAGAACCACCCCTTCTGTTTCGGAGCATGATCATTCTTCCGGAAGTGATCTATGTCATTTGAGACAATCATGTGAAGTTCAAGGTATTCTTATAATTGACAGAGGATTATTTTATTTGGTTCACTTAAATAAGCATCTGTTATACACCTACTTTTTGCTAGACTCCGAGGTAGGTGCTGGAATTGGGAAGACAAAAATAAAGCAGTCCTTGCCTTTCAAAAGCTAAAAACTTAACTTTTACTGGAAGGAAAATATTTTGCAAACCTTGAGTTTTTGTCGTGGTGTTTCATATGATAGAGAACATAGGGATAGTTATATTAGAAATGGAAAGGAGATTTAGAGATCTAGTCTTTTTATTGGCAACTGAAGAGATGATTCCTTACAGGGCCCTTCTTTCATAAGTGTCTTCTCTCATTGTTGAAGAGAGCCACTGGACCCTTATGGAGACCAATGCCGGCTCCTTACCTTGTCCCTGCCATAGCTTCCCTTAGAAGGGAATCCTCGTGAGTCTGGGATGACTGTCTCATAGCAGAATGTCCTATACAGTGTTCACACAGGTAGCATGCACAGTCTGCCTCTGTTTCCTCTTCCTGAATGGACTTCACTAGATTGTCATGGAGATTGCTTCCAGCTCTGGATTTTCAATTTCATGAAACCAAGGTTGAGACTCAATGTCTTGCCTAAGATCACACAAGTCAGAAGGAGCAGAGCTTAAATTTGTTTCTTTTTTTCTTTTTTCTTTTTTAAATTATTATAGCCTTTTATTTACAAGATATATGGATGGGGAATTTTTCAGCATTGACAATTGCAAATCCTTTTGTTCCAATTTTTCCCCTCCTTCCCCCCATCCCCTCCCCCAGATGGCAGGATGACCAGTAGATGTTAAATACATTAAAATATAAATTAGATACACAATAAGTATACGTGACCCAACCGTTATTTTGCTGTACAAAAAGAATCAGACTCTGAAATATTGTACAATTAGCTTGTGAAGGAAATCAAAAATGCAGGTGGGCATAAATATAGGGATTGGGAATTCAATGTAATGGTTTTTAGTCATCTCCCAGAGTTCTTTCTCTGGGCGTAGCTGGTTCAGTTCATTACTGCTCCATTGGAAATGATTTGGTTGATCTCATTGCTGAGGATGGCCAGGTCCATCAGAACTGGTCATCATATAGTATTGTTGTTGAAGTATATAATGATCTCCTGGTCCTGCTCATTTCACTCAGCATCAGTTCGTGTAAGTCTCTCCAGGCCTTTCTGAAATTCATCCTGTTGGTCATTTCTTACAACAGTAATATTCCATAATATTCATATACCACAATTTATTCAGCCATTCTCCAACTGATGGACATCCATTCAGTTTCCAGTTTTTAGCCACTACAAAAAGGGCTGCCACAAACATTCGTGCACTTACAGGTCCCTTTCCCTTCTTTATAATCTCTTTGGGATATAAGCCTAGTAGTACATGTTAAATATGTTAAAGTATAAGTTAAATACAATATATGTACACATGTCCTAACAGTTATTTTGCTGTACAAAAAGAATCGGACTTTGAAATAGCGTACAATTAGCCTGTGAAGGAAATAAAAAATGCAGGCAGGCAAAAATAGAGGGATTGGGAATTCTATGTAGTGATTCATAGTCATCTCCCAGAGTTCTTTCGCTGAGTGTAGCTGGTTTAGTTCATAACTGCTCTATTGGAACTGATTTGGTTCATCTTCATTGTTGGGCCACGTCCATCAGAGTTGATTATCATATAGTATTGTCGTTGAAGTATATAATGATCTCCTGGTCCTGCTCATTTCACTCAGCATCAGTTCATGTAAGTCTCTCCAGGCCTTTCTGAAATCATCCTGTTGGTCATTTCTTACAGAACAATAATATTCCATAATATTCATATACCACAATTTATTCAGCCATTCTCCAATTGATGGGCATCCATTCATTTTCCAGTTTCTAGCCACTACAAAGAGGGCTGCTACAAACATTCTTGCACATACAGGTCCCTTTCCCTTCTTTATGATCTCTTTGGGAAAGAAGCCCAGTAGTAACACTCAGAGCTATAATTTGAATCCAGATCCGACTCTAAATAGAGTGCTCTTTTTACTGTCTCTCATTTAAAAACACCCATTTTTTTTCCTTTTCAGATATTTTCTGTTGTTTCCTAAGTTACTTATAATTTAGGGTTTTCACCTCTTTGAGGTACAGTGCCAAATCTGCCACAAATAGGCACATACAAACATAATTGACACTGTTTTTAGTGACAGGAGAATAGCATGTGCAAATTAATATGATCTAGGCTGTTTTCTTTTTGTCTGTTTTCTTTTTGTGATTCACCAAAAGACTGCTTGTACTCCAGAAAGTGCTGAGCCCTGATGTGGGAGAACATAAACTGGGTCACCATTTCCTGGAGTGGATTTGGATGCAGCCGTTTGACTGATAATCAGAGCATGGCAAAAAGGTCTAGATGCCCTAGCTAAGGAGTGAGTTTCACGAGTCCTAGCTGGAATAACCTGTCATCTTGTGCTGTATCTCCGGGTTCTGTCTGATTTTGAATTCTTTTCTGCCAGTGTTGCTAAAGCTCTTTAGGCTAAAAAGTGCTAAAGCTTACTTGATAACAATGACCCTGGTTCTAGACATTGATGAGGTTCAGAGACTCCATAGGTGCATAATAAATGCACATTATAATAAATGCGTAATAAATAAATCTCGAATTAAATCGAGATCCCTGACTCCTCATTTGCATGAATAGCCCCGAGTATTTGTAGACTGATGTTTTGCAAATGGCTTTCCATTATAATTTCAAAGTACAGAAGGGTTAGTTGTATATCAGCTTGAGAGGTGATTGACCAGAGCTGGCTATGTCTCCCTTCCATTGAGTTGGAGCAACCTTAAGGGTGGTCTGGATCTAAACAAAAATTCCTTCCACAATATGCGCTCACAAATTCAGAGCTAGGAGGGATGTTGGAAGACCAATGGCTGTCTAGCCTGTGTCAGATGACCTCTACAGAGGAAAGCGGGCCTGTCTGAAGCAGCCCATTCCTTCTCCAAATGGCTCTTAATTCTTCACACCTGTTTTTCTATTCCCTCTACCCATTGTTCCCAATGTCCTGCCCTCTGGAGCCAAGCAGAATCAATCTATTCCTTTTTCTGTGTTAATAACCCTTCAAATCCTTGAAAATTGGCTATCACACCCTTTTAGTAAGTGTTCTTTCTCTTAACTAAATACCTTGGCCTTACTCCCAGAGCCCTAGGAGTTGTTAGGCTACTGAACTGGATTCTTTTTTCTTTGTAATCTGGGGATGGAGGGTGAGGTTGCTTCTGATTTCACATTTAGGAGAGAGGGAGAAGGGGAATGGAGAAGGCAGGGCTAATTGCTAGTTATTACTTGCCGCCTTCAAATTTTGCTTTTCATTATTATTTTTTTAATTCAGAGTAACCATTTTTGACCTTCTTAAAGGCCTGGCCAATTATACTGTAGTAGATGAAACAAAATTAAATGGAATACCACAGCTGTAGCAGATGTGGTAATAAGGGTAGACCTGGCACTAATACCCATCAATTCGGATGGGATGTTGGGATAGAACAAGGCTTTTTAAGTCACTGAACAGTTGCTAAAAGGTTTATTTTGCCCTAATACAATAAGGATACAGTAGCATTTAAGTTTTACCTACCTGGCTCCCTTGCCTTCATTTGTAACATGTCTAGTCATGTGGGCAGGTTCTGGTGATGTCTTTAGACATACATCAAGTCAAGGAGTTCCTACTGCACATGGAGAGGACTTTTTAATGTCCTTATGTAATGGGAAGCTTTGTAAAGGGAGGCAGTGCTTAATTGGATCCCAAGGACAAATGTGCTACTTTTTAAGAAAAAATTAATAGCTCATAATAGCTAATAGAAACTAGGAAACTTGGTCCTATTACATGTGGCAAGCAGTGACCCCAAAAGTACTGGTATAAGTCACTACAGTTTTTTAAAATAACATTTTATTTTTTCCCCCAATTATAGGTAAAGACAAATTTTAACATTCATTTTTTGTCATTATTTTATTTCTTTTTTTTGTCAAAAAGAAATTGGGTTTATTACACTGAAAAGCTCCCCAGTGGGGCCAGTTCCTGATAGGAATTAGCTTTTTGTCATTATTTTAACTTTTTTTTTCCTTTTTAAAATTCTAGTTCCAGATTATCTCCCTCCTTCCAACTTCTTTAACTGCTAAGAAGGCAAACAATATACCAATTATACTTGTGAAATCATATAAAATATATCATCATATCATATATGATGCAAAACAAGCAAGATAAAGAAAATGAGAAAAACTATTCTTCCAATTTGCCCTTGGTTCATCAGTTTTCTCTCTGGAAGTGAATAGCATTTTTTCATCTGGAGTCCTTTGGACTCCAGCTTTGAAATTGTTATGGATCCCTGTATTAACTGGAGAAGTCAAGTTTTTCATGGTTGATCATCATTACAACATTGATGTTACTGAATCAAATGATCACCTTCTCACTTCACCTTGCAGGTGTTGATATACGTCTTGCCCATATTTCTTCTGAAACTACACCTCTCATTAAAAATTCATTTAAAAATTGTATATTCCAAAATTACTCCCTCTTTCTATCCCCTCCTTTTCTCCCTGAGATGATAAACAAGTTGATGTCACTATAATTTTTAAGCTATAAGGGAAACAAGTGTCCAGCCTCTTCATTTACCACATGACCAATGTTTGAAACAGCTTGAATTTTCTCTGGTTTGTCTTTGTCTTTCCTTCATTATTCCCATTCTGAATTTGCCAGAAGGACAAAGGGTCCATGGCTTGAGTTCATAGCACCAGGCAATTAACAGAAAAGGAACTGCTATGAAGTCACTCAGTATTAGACTGTATGGAGACCCAGGTCCCTCCTACCTCTGACTGTGATGGTTACTTTACAAGAAACAGAAAAATAATAGAAACACACAAATCCAGCTGAAAACAAATCTGAGATATTGGTAGGATTGTTGCATCATTGATTAGGCAACTGCACAAGAGCAGCATAGGGCAATAGAGAAATGAGTCGGCATTAGACTCCAGGTTTGTTTGTTTGTTTTAGGAGAGTCCAGGAGATTGATGTTCTTCCTACGGAAAATCAGGTCATTGATTTGGAGATAAATTTCCTTGCTTCTATTATGACTTTGATATGGGTTTGGTGAGGAGAGCCTTGTCAACCACCTTCTTAAACAGCCCTTAAATGGATCTGTTCCCTTTGTGAAAGGGGGCCCAAGAGCCAAGATGTCACAGAAGCAAGCTGCAGCCACTCAGAAATTAAGATTTCAGAATTTACTAGGAGCAACTGAGTTCAGTCACTTGGAAATTTTAATGTTTTGATTTTTATCCCATTTAGTAAATGTAATTTAAACCATAATGTGAATGTGGGGGTCAACGAAGGTAGGAAAGAGATAATGGAAGAGACTGAATCAAATAAATTATAACAATCTTCGTTACTCCCAATCCCACCCCCAAGACTAGATAAGATGGGACGGGACCTAAGCTGATTCCTAAGAGGCTAAGATAGCTGGGAGCTGAGTGGAACCCAAACTAAAAATTTCCCCCTGGCAGACAGATCCTGAAAGCATCTGTTGGAAGGGATACAGATGGAGTAGTTTGGTTTTTGAGTGTTGCTCGATGGCTTTTATAGAAAATAGCTATTCTAACCCTGCCTCTGGGTGGCACCCTGGTGTAACCTACCCTCCTACCTGCCTTGCGGTCTCTAGTCAGCAGCCCTTGTAGGGGGAGAGACTCCTGTATATTTGATAAAGGAAAATGAGAGCCCAAAATGTGCTGTTCAGTTGTTTTTCAGTCGAATCTGACTCTGTGACCCAGACAGTAATGTGCTGAAGCAAATAGGATTAAGTGACCTGCACAGCTCGTAAGTATCTGAGGCTAGATTTGAACTCAGGAAGCTGAATCTCCCTGACTCCAGGCCCGGCCCTCTATCCCCTACACTATCTAACTGCCTATTTTTGTCCATATTCTCCCATAAATCCTCCATCAGGAGCTCACTCCCTATGTTGGGCTGCCTCCTTTCTATGTATGGGGCCTTGGTACATTCTCAATACCTGACCAGGCTGCTTCCTTTTCTAATTATATATTTCCTGGACGATATTTTACTTCTCTTGCAAGTAACTGTCCTTGGTAATTGGCTACAGCTTCCTTATACTTGCCATGCATTTCTCCATTTCGTCATATATTGTGAGATTCCAGAGACTGCAGTCATGTAGACATCCTGGAAGCACAATGGTGCTAAAAGATGAGGTTTTGTTTCCGGAGGCAGCCTATGATCATCCCAAAGGCCACTCCCCTTGCTCTTTTCCTCCAATTCGTCCTTCTATAGCACTTCTTTAACTTAAATAAACTATATGACCAGCTTGATGGACGACCTATCCAATGTCAGTCTTCATCTACCAGGAGACAATAGTGTTGAAAGGATGGGTTAACTTTCAGCTGTGGCCTCCCACACCTAAAGCCACTGAAGTTTTGAGACAGGGTCCCGACAGTTTTCATCCCTGCAATTCTCTTTACAAGTAGACCAGTGGAAATAAGTAGTTCATTTATACAGTATAGTGCTTCACATTTTATTGATCAGGGAACCATCAAGCCTGCAAACAGCACCGGATTTGAAAGACAAGTCTCCAAATCAATATCAGTCAATTGAGCAACATTTATTAAAAGCCTACAGGATACTAGACAGGAGGGGCTAAGTGGCTCAGTGGATAGAGCACCAGGTCCAGAGTCAGGAAGATGCATCTTTCTGAGTTCAAATCTAATCTCAGACAGTTACTTAACTGTGTGATCCTGGGCAAGTCACCTAATTTTGCCTCAGTTCTTCATCTGTAAAAAATGAGTAAAAAAGGAGTCTGGCATCCAGTAGATACAAAAAAAGGCAAAAAATGGTCTCTGTCCTAAAGAAGCTTACAATCTACAATCTAATGGGGAGAGACAACATGAAAACAGATATATAGAAAACAAGCTATATCTAAGATAAATAGGGAATAATTAACAGAGGGAAGACATTGAAATTAAGAGTGTTTGGGGAAGGCTTCCTGGAAAGGTGGGATTTAAGTCGGTGTTAAAAGGAAGCCAGAGAGATCAGTAGTTGCAGTGGAAAAAGGAAAGGCTTCCAGGTATGGGGGACAGTCAGAAAAAAATACCCACAGTCTCTGAGAGATGAATTGTTTTGTTCATGGAACAGCCAAAAGACCAAAGAGATAGTTATTGGATTGAAAAGTACAGTGCTGAAGAATAAGGTAAAAAAGAAGACTGAAAAGGTGGGAGGGGGCTAGGTTATGAAGGATTTTGAATGCTAAACAGAGCACTTTGTATTTGATGCTAAAGACAATGAAGGCTGGAGTTTTATTTAAAGGGGAATAACATTCTTTTTTTATAGCTTTTTATTTACAAGTTATATGCATGGGTAATTTTTCAGCATTGACAATTGGAAAACCTTTTGTTCCAACTTTTCCCCTCCTTCCCCTTCCCCCCTCCCCCAGATGACAGGTTGACCAATACATGTTAAATATGTTAAAGTAGATGGGAATAGCATATTCTTTAAGAAAAATCACTTTTGTGGCTGACTGGAGGATGGACTAAAGTGGAGAAACACTTGAGACAGGCAGATCCCTCCCTCCCCCAGTAGGTGTGAGGGGATGAGAGTATATATTACGGTGAGAAGAGAGCAGGTGTATTGAAGAGATGCTGCAAAGGTGAGATTGACAGTTTAGCAACAGATTGGATGGGGGGGGGGGTGAGAAATAGTGAGAGAAATCTGAGGTGACTCTTAGGTTTATGAGAGACTGGGAGGATGCTATTGCTTTTTATAGTAATAGGAAAAAAAAGAATAGGAGAAAGTTTGGGGGGAGAACAAGTTTTATTTGGAAATATTGAGTTTAAAATATCTACTGAATATCTAGTTTGAGATGTCTGAGAGTTTGAAATATGAAATTTTGGGAGAGTTTGGAGCAGGATAGGTAGATGTGAGAATCATTGGCACAGAGATGGGAATTAAATCCATGGGAGCTGATGAGATCCCCAAGTGAAATAGTAGAGGGAGGAAGAGAACAGAACCCTGAGGGGTACCCAAGGTAAGAGAGTTTGATCTGGAAAAGGATCAGGAAAAGGAGACAAAGAAGGATCAGTCAGATAAATAGGAGGAGAACCAGTGGGAAGTGGTATCCCAAAAGCCTAAAGAGAAAGTGTTGAGTCATCAAACAGTGTCAAAGATGGAAGAGAAATTAAGGAGAATGAGGACTAAGAAAAAGAACTGTCAGGTTAGGCAACCGAGAGGTCATAACTAACTTCAGAAAGGGCAGTTTGGTGGGAAGATAAGGTCAGAAGTCAAACTGTAGAAGTTAAGAAGGAAGTGAGACCATTTTTATATTGGAATACATCTTGTAATTTTGGCTTCTGGTTTTTGTTTGTAGATATAGATCGGTGGTATAAGTGATGGATATTGGTGATAGGTAAAATTGTGAATCCCTGGGGCAGTAAGGTGGTGCAGTGGATAGAGCACCAGCCCTGAAGTCAGGAGTTCAAATCTGATCTTAGACACTTAATATTTCCTAGCTGTATGACCCTGGATAAGTCACTTAAAGCAAAAAAATAAAAAAATAAAATTTTGAATCCTCTGTTCTGAAAAAAGAAGGAAATGAGAGGAGAGGAAGTGGAGGTGGTCTTTTACAGGACTTTTGCAAGACAATAGCTAATCAGGATTGGACGGACCTCATGAGGATGAGGAGACACAGACATGTAGGGAAGGAGCCTTTCCCTAGATGGGGAAAGGCTGAAAAAAAAAAAAAAAAACCCCAGAAAGAGTGGAGATGATAGAGGGACATTTTATTAGAGGAGATGAGATGGAATGGGATCACTTGAACTGATTCTGGCAACTTACTGGACATTTTTCAGGTTGACTGGTCAAGTAAAGGAAAAATTAGTATAGATTTTCTCACCTGTAAAATAGGTATGGTGAAAGTTGACTTAGTGAAGACAAAGTGATGTAGCCTGTACATGTGTCTGACATCTTCCTGAATGAGACCGACTCACCCTACACAGACACCAGCTGGTTAATTCCTGGTCAGCCTCCAGCCATCTATGGCCAAAGCATCCCGAACTCATCTGATCTCAGAGGCTGAGCAGGCTCCGGCCTGGAAATACTGAGAGCTGAGGCTTTTAAAGTGGCAAAGTGGACAGAGCAGCAGGCCCAGAGTTAGGGCCAGAACTAGTTGTGTGACCTTGGGCAAGTCAGTTAACAGGAGGAAGAAATGGCAAACCTCTCCCATGTCTTTGCCAAGAAAACCCCATGGAGGGAATTAAACTCCTGAAGACACAGCACTGGAAGGGCCCGATGTATTGTATCCCACTGGATCAAAAAGAACTGGACACAAAAGGAGGACAAAAGTCAGTGATTTGGGTAAATGCCATTAGGTGCCCGCTGGGGAGGAGTGGGCCCAACAGGAATTCATTTCTGCAGTTCTACTCAAATGCGAGGCAGAAAGGAGCTGGTATAAAGTGGTCTCAAGGTGACCTCAGTTGTTAGGGAGCCTCCCTATAATTGAGAATAGGCTGTGCTGACAGATATGCCACAGGCAAAATGATTCATAAGATCTTGAGCGGGAACACATCTTAAGGGATCACCTAAGCCAAGTGCTCCCTATCCCCACCCTATATACTTCATTACATCTGGTGGGAAAAGCATTTGAGAGAGGAAAAGTGATTCAATTCAATTCAACCTTTCTTACGTGCCTTCTGAGTGTTAGGAACCAGAGGTACAAAGACAAAAAGGAGGGACTCTCTGACTTCTAGGAACTTGACCTCAAGGTCTACTGGGGGAACATAATATGTACACAAGTAAGTAAATATAAATTGTAGACAAAATAGTTTTAATAAGAATTTGGCTTTTCCCTTCCTTCCCCCATGGGGGAAAAAAAAAAAGGAAAAAACAAAGCTCTTAAAACAAATCTATTTAGTTAAACAGTGGACAGAGTCCAAACTTGGAGTCAGGGAGACTCTGGCTTCAAACATTTACTAGCCATGTGACTCTGGGCAAGTCCTTTTTCCCTGCTTCCCTCATTTTCCTCACCTATAAAATGAGCTGGATGGAGGATGGACTGAAGTGGGGGTAGTATCTTTGCCAAGAAAACCCCAAATAGGATCATGAAGAATTGGACATGACTGAAATGACTCAACAACAACAATATAATCAAGACAAATAAATCCCCCATATTGGCCAGGTCCAAAAACACACATCTCAGTTTTCATCTTGAATTCATCACCTGTCAGGAAATGGATCACATGTATCATCTTTGGTGCTTCGGGATCATGGTTTGTCATCACATTGATGAATACTTTAAAGTTTTTCAAAGTTGTTTGTCTTGCCAATTCTGTTTTATATAAATTGTTCTGGTTTTACACCAAATATCATTCTTTGTTCATACAAGTCTCCCTAGTTTTTTCTTAATGACATCCCTTTTGTCATTCCTTATGGCAGAGAGCATTCCATTACAATCATATGTCATAATTACATAAAATAATTGAGGAGGCAGAGAGACAGATACACAGACATACAGATAGACATAGAGACAGACAGACAGAGACAGACAGACAGAAAGGCAGAGAGACAGACAGACAGACAGACAGAAGAGACAGAAAAGCAGAAAGACAAAGACAGAGATGGGGGAAGACAGAAACAGAGATAGAGAGCAAGAATGAGAGAGAGCTCTAATCCCTGGGAAGGATCAGAAAAAACCTTAGGTAGGAGGTGTCACCTAGCAATTCTAGGAGGCCAAGGTGAGGAATGTATTCCAGACATGGGGACCCACTTGTGCCAAGTCATGGAGGCAAGAGACAGAATAATGTCCCAAATGGGGAATGGTCGGCAGGCCAGTCTGCCTGGAACAGAGACTACATAGAAGGGAGAAGACAGGTAAGGAAGGTAGGTGGTGTCATATTGGCTAAGATGACGGGAAAAAATAATGATGATTGTTGGAGGGGATGTGGGAAAACTGGGACACTGATGTATTGTTGGTGGAGTTATGGATGAATCCAACCATTCTGGAGAGCAATCTGGAATTATGCCCAAAAAGTTATCAAACTGTGCATACCTTTTGATCCAGCAGTGCTACTACTGGGCTTATACCCCAAGGAGATACTAAAGAAGGGAAAGGGACCCAGCTGTGCAAGAATGTTTGTGGCAGCCCTGTTTGTAGTGGCCAGAAACTGGAAAATGAATGGATGCCCATCAACTGGAGAATGGTTGGGTAAATTGTGGCATATGAATGTTATGGAATATTATTGTTCTGTAAGAAACGATCAGCAGGATGATTTCAGAAAGGCCTGGAGAGACTTACACGAACTGATGCTGAGTGAAATGAGCAGAACCAGGAAATCATTATATACCTCAACAACGATACTGTATGAGGATGTATTCTGATGGAAGTGGATTTATTTGACAAAGAGACCTAATTCAGTTTCAATTGATCAATGATGGACAGAAGCAGCTACAACCAAAGAAAAACCACTGGGAAATGAATGTAAACTATTTGCATTTTTGTTTTTCTTCCCGGGTTATTTTTACCTTCTGAATCTAATTCTCCCTGTGCAACAAGAGAACTGGTTCTGTACACATACATTGTATCTAGGATATACTATGACATATTCAACATATATAGGACTGCTTGCCATCTAGGGGAGGAGGTGGAGGGTGGGAGGGAAAAATTGGAACAGAAGTGAGTGCAAGGGATAATGTTGTAAAAAAAAATTACCCTGGCATGGGTTCTGTCAATAAAAAGTTATTATAATAAAAAAAATTTTAAAAAGATTTATAAGATATTATAAAATAGAGAAATGCTAAAAAAAAAAAAAAAGGTAGGTAGGTGGGATTCTGATTATAAAAGGCTTTAAAGGTTAAGGATTATAGCAATAGAAAACCAATAAAGACCACACAGAGCTGGCGTTCACATCCAGATCCTGGGATCCCAAAGCTCCTCCCAAGGCCCTATGAGGATGAGAACTCTGCATCTCGTCCCTGGCTATCCCAAACTATATTAACCAGGCTTTAAGCTGGAAATAACAGAGCCTCAGACCTAAGAAACAGGCCCTAATGATCCCAAGGAGTGGGAGATGGGAAAGGAAATGGCTGAGTAAAATCTTAGAATGTTGGTACTAGAGAGAATTAATCAATCAATAAGCACTTATTTGTTGCCTGTTATGAACAGGCACCATGCCTGTGAACTCAGAGACAAAAATGAGATAGATGGTTGCCTTCCCTCAAGGCGTTTATATCTGTGGGCCTAGTCCAGTCTCATTTTACTATAACCCAGATTTCCACTCAAGCCTCTGACATTTATATGAGACTCTTTTAATTGGTGTTGTTTGTTGCCAGTTCTTTGTTCTCAAAGGGTGATGTAAATGTTGATGTGACACAATATGTTGGGAGAGAGAGAGAAAGAGAGAAAAAAGAGAGAGACAGAAAGGGAAGGAGGAAGACAAAGAGAGAGGGGGGAAAAGGAGAGAGGAGGGGGGAGGGAGAAATCAGGAGGGAAAAGGGAAAAAGAGAGAGAGGAAGAGATAGAGAGACTACATCTTATGGTGAAAAGACTTAGAAGATGGTTTCAATCCTTATCTACAACCCAGTCACAAGGTCCATTGCTTTATTAATAGGTATTTATTAAGCACCTACTGTGTGCGAGGGAGTTGAAGTCCTTATCTTTGAAGGCTTACATTATATCACGAGAAAGGCCACATGCATATCCATACAAACACAAAATGTGTACAAGGTGAACACAACATAATCTGGTGGGAGCACCAGCAGCTGGGGGTGGGTGGGGGAAGGAATGAGAAGTACTTCAGGTAGAAGGTGGCCCTTGAGCAAAGCTGAAATGGGAGCTGCAAACCCTAAGAGTCAGAAATGAGAGGAGAGAGCCTGCACAACGTGGGGAATGGCAAATGGGCCAGTTTGGCTGACATGGCCTGAGCTTATCAGCTCTCACTGCTGTAGTGATCATCTTCACGGAAGTGACTCCCAGATCTACATACTAAGCCCTAGTCTCTTTCCTGAACCAGACCTATATGTCGCCAACTATACAATGGATATTTTAATCTGATGTCCTATGGTCATTTTCCTCTCAACATGTACAAGACAGAGCCCATGATCTCTTCCCTCCATCCCATCCCTCTTCCAGACTTCTCTATTACTGTCAAGGACAACTCTATCCTTAGTTATCCAGGTTTGAAAGCTTGAGGTCATCCTTAACTCACCTTAGTCACTAAAGCCTTGCTTCAATTTCTACATTTCTCAGAGAGTCCTCCCTTCTCCATTCAAAGCTCCCACCCTAGACCTCCTCTTTGGACTAGTGGAATAGCTTCCTAATTGATCTCTCTGCCACAAGTCTTTCCCCACTCCTTTGAACAGCTAGCAAAGTGACTTCTCTAAAATGCCAACCTGACCATATCATTCCTTACTGAAATATTTCTAATGGCTCTCACGAGAATCAAATACAAGACCTTTTGTCTTTTAAAGTTCTAGCCAGTTGATAAAATCCAAACGTTTATTTTCTCCTTCCTTGATTCCAAGAGCTCTTGCATCTTGCACCTTGTCCTTTGCTTCTGCCAGCTTCTGCCTTTAGCTTAACTCCCACCCTTGGCAATCTTCCTAACTGACTGACTGAAGTTCTAAAAACTTCTTACATATGATCTCTTAAAGGTGTGAACACAAAGGTTGACGACTCCTCTGAGAGAATGGGATGTGGGTTTCTGACTTGTGAATCTCATACTGAATACTGACCTGTGAATCTCCCAAAAGTGTGAACTCCAATGAGCACTTAAATACATTGGTGAGCTAGAGAATTTGCTAAGTACATGCTAAATTAGGCAACTGACTTATCACTTTGTAAAGATTCGCTCTAAGGTGTGAACCAATAAGCATCGTATCAATTCCATTGAGTTAACACTAGGATTCTAACATCTCCCTTGAGTTAGCACCTTGTTTCAAGTTCTGGCTCATAACAGGTAGAGTCTAAGAGTGAATGGGAAGAAAGATACTTAAGGGACTAATAACTAATATAAAAACAAAAGGCAACAATTATTATTTTTTTTAATAGAGATTTAATTCCTGGCATTGACAGTCAACTCACTCTGGGATATAAAGAAAGACAAAAACCAAAGAATCCCTGATCTCAAGGTAACAGTCTAATAAGGATACAACATGCAAACAACTCTAAAATGGGACAGATTGGGGGTCATCTCAAAGGGAAAGGGCTAAGATTAAGGACTGGGAAAAGTTTGTTGTAGGAGTAACTTTATTTAAGACTGGAAAGGGAAGTTAGGTAGCAGTCAGTGAGGTACAGTCAGTGAAAAATAGCTGCAGTCGAGAGATGAAATGCTGGGGGCAGCTACGTGGTGCAGTAGATTGAGCACTAGCCCTGAAGTCAGGAGGACCTGAGTTCAAATCTGGCCTCAGATGCTTAACATTTCCTAGCTATGTGACGCTGGGCTGACGGTCCACTTAATCCCAATTGCCTTAGCAAAAAACAAAACAAAACAAACAAAAAAAACCATGAAGTGAAACCATGAAACCATGAAAAAAACCTACTTGTACAAAAAAATGTCACTTAACCCCAATTGCTTTAGCAAAAAACAACAAAAAAAAACAAAAACAAAAACAAAAAACATGAAGTGTTAAAGGGAAAAAAACCTACTTGTACAAAAATATTTCCAGCAGCTCTTTTCTGGTGGCAAAGAATTGCAAATTGAGGAGATGCCCATCAGTTGGGGAATAGCTGAATAAGATGTGGTATTTGAATGGAATGGAATATGAATATGTTATAAGAAATGACAAACAGGCAGATTTCAGAAAAACCTAGAAACATTTACATGAACTGATGCTGACTGAAGTAAGCAGACCCAGGAGAATATTGTATACAGTAATAACAACAATGTATGATGATCAACTATGAATGACTTTTCTTAGTAATACAAAGATCTAAGATAATTCCAAAAGATTCATAAGGAAAAATGCTATTTACATTCAGGGAAAGAACTGATGGAATCTGAGTACAGGTCAAAGCATAATATTTTCACTTTATTTTGGAGGGCATTTTTCCCTTTTGTTCCATTTCTTTTTTATGACATGAGTAATATGGAAATATGTTTTACATGATTACATTATGTAACTTTTTTTTTTTTTTTTTTTTTTTTTTTTTGCTGAGGTAATTGAAGTTAACTGACTTGCCCAGGGTCACACAGCTAGAAGTGTTAAGTGTCTGAGGCCAGATTTGAATGTAGGTCCTTCTGACTTCAGGGCTGGTACTCTATCCACTGTCCCACCCAGCTGCCCCACATTATGTAACTTAACCAAATTGTTTACCATCTAAGGGAGAGGAGAGGCAAGGAAGGGAAAAAAATCTGGAACTCAAAAAAAATTTTAATGAACATTATAAATTGTCTTCATGTAATTTGAAAAAAATGCTATTTACAAAAAAAAAAAAGATTGAAGTGTTATGTAGGGGAATCAGCAAGGAAGTCAGTGTTGTTGCATCACAGAATATGTGGAAGGTTAGTAAAGTATAAAGAGACTAGAAAGGTAGGAAGGTGTCAGGTCATGAAGAGTTTTTAAAAGCCAGAGGATTTTATATTTGATCCTGAGAGTAACAGGGAAACCCTTGGAGTTTACTGAAGAAGACATATGGGTGAGATGATATAATCAGGCTTGTGCTTTAAGAACATCATTTTGACAGCTGAGTGGAAGATGGACTGGATCGGGGAGAAACTTGAAGCAAAGAACACTGACCACAGGCTACTGCACTAGGCCAGGAATGAATGAGCTGATGAGAATCTGTACCAAGATGGTTGGAGAGTCAGAGGAAATAAACTCAAGATAGATGAAGGTGGATCCAAGGGAATCCCAATACACTTTGAATAGAAAACGCCATCTGAATCTGGAAAAAGAACTAATGAGATTGAATGTAAATCAGCACATGTTATGTTCACTTCTCTTTTTTTTTCTCCCATGGTTTTTCCCTTTTGTTCTGATTTTTCTCTCCCAAAAAGATTCATAAAGCAATGTAAGTTGAAAAATAAATTTAAAAAACAAGAACAAAAACAAAGATACATGAAAGTATAAATGTTAGGAATTAACCACTGATATGAGAGAGTGGACGAGAGAAAGGAGCTGAGGATGACACTTGGGTGTTTAGCCTCTGCAACTTGGAGGATTGGGATACCCTTAACAGTGTTATGGAGGAAGAGACAATAGTTTAGGGGAATAGAGAATAAATTTAATTTTGGGCATGATGAGTTTAAATTTTCTATGGAAATCTAATTTAATATGTTCAAAAAAAAAAAAAGGAGCTGAAGATATGAGCGTGGAGGTTGGGAAAGTGGTCAGAGTTGGACAAATGGATATGAAAGTTATCATTGAAACAGTGAAAGCTAATGAGATCAATAAATGAAACAGTCTGGAATAGAGTGGACCAACTGTGATCCTTCTAATTCATAATCTTTCTCACACCTATAGAATCTATTCAATCTGTGTTATTTTGTGTCCCTGGGCAAATCTATTAATCTGAACCTCAATTCTTCATCTGTAAAATAGAGATAATATTTGCACTACACTATAATCAGGGAGTTGTGTGAATTTTATAAATTATAATACATTGTATAGACATGGGTGATTATAATTAGGGTGTTGAAGTAGATGGTCTCTAAGACCCCTTTTGGGCAGCTGTTTAGTAGATTGAATGCTAGACCTGAGGAAGTGCTGATTCTAGTCTCTGACACTTATTAGCTGTGTAACAAGACACATAGTCTGGGCAAATCACTTAACACTGTCTGCCTTGGTTTCCTCATTTGTAAAATGAATTGGAGAAGGAAATAGCAAAGCACTCCAGTATTTTTGCCAAGAAAACCACAGAGAGTTAGACACAAGTGAAAAAACTGAGCAAGCTCCGATTCTAAAGCTATGGCTCTTTGATCCTATTATTTATTGCTAAGACTAAACTTCATAAGGTTAATAGGTTACCGATAAGATCGGTCAGACCACAAAGAGAGAGTGAACAAGAGAAACTTTTGTTTACAATGGGTATGTCACCTTACCTTGCTCAGTGCTTGAAGGTGAGCAATGAAACTGATGGATGATAATGACAAAAGTAGCTTTTTGGCCAGATACACTTTACTGATGGAATCTTTTACTTTGTGTATTTATCAAACATACCTTTCCTGTCTTACAACACATTATTTCCCTCTGTGCATAGTATGGTCCATCCAAAATAACCTCCTTATTGTTCATATATGACATAACATTGCTCATCTCCATGCCTTTGTCCTGGATGGGATCCGTTCCCAGAATAGCCTCTCCCTCCTCAGCTCCAGCTCTCAATCTCTAGTTCTCTTCAAGCCTCAACTCATGCACCACTATAGGAAACCTTTAAAGGCTTTTAACTCTCCCTTACTCCCAAATCACCTTGTGTTTATTTTGAGGGTGTGTTCACACACACATTTGTTATATTTCCATATATTTTCCAATATATATTGTTGAATATATTCCATTATAAAATACCTGTGCATTAAAACCACTTCACTTTTTAATCTCCGGATCCCCACTGATTAACATAGCACCTAATCATAGTAGGCACTTAGATAATATCTACAGCCTTAGCACTGTATTGCTAAATACTTATCCCACCTCACTTAATTAGCATTTAAATATTTAATCAATAAAAACTTGATTCAATGATTTGATTCACTTAAGAATTTCAATCAAGTGTTTTTACTTGGAAAGGTTTTTAAAAGAATGACATCTTAAAATGCTATCTTGAAATGCTTCTTATAGGAAGCCCACAATCAGGATCACAATGACAAAAAGCCAAAAACAATCTAAATGGATATAGCCTTTAGAGATAATTGTTATACCTTCGACATTAATGCTCAAAATCAATGAAGCATAAAACTACTTGTCCCTACTTATAGCCTGGAATCATCAAAGAATGGGAAAAATATTCTACCATTTTCACTCTGCCAGAATCCCTAAGATTTCCCCTAAGTTCCACTTTCTTTGAAATTATCTGATGAATGTAAGCAAAACAACAAATGGCCTCTTTCCATTCCACACTTAAAGTTTAAGACTTTATGAGAAATAGGGTACTATAAAGCACTGGGAGATTTATAGCAAACTTGTCATTAGAGTAGGAGAATCAGTCACCCAAACCAGAAGTACCAGTAATGAATGATGATATAACTTCAGAGTTTGGGAACCTCTACTGGGCCTTTAGGAGTGCCCCAAGCAAGGTTTCCCAGCTGCCATCCTAAACACAGAAGACCAAAATAATTCCTTTCCATGGGCAAAACATGAGAAGACACATTCATAACACATTGGGTAACTATTTCCCCAGGTGAATCACTGCAAACAAACTTAGGCCAGGCTGGTGTGTACATAAACCTATGAAAGGGCTGTACATTACTTGATATTTATATAGTATCTTTGGAGCATGGAACTTTAGTGACCTAGTTTTGTTTTTTGTTTTTGTTTTTGTTTTTTACAGATAAGGAAACTGAGGCCCAAAGAGAATCCATAACTGATTGTAGGTCATACCAGTGAGCTTAGCACAGAGCCTAACACACAGTAAGCGCTTAATAAAACCTTATGACTGACTGGTGTACAATCCAATTATCTGGGCCCTGCACATTCTTGCACTTCCATTTCCACCCCCAACCTAGCACCACTACTCTTGCTCTCCCTCTTTCCCAAAGCCGGCTTGTCTCCGACCGTCTGTACCCCCAGCGCCCTATTCAGGAAACATTGCCTTCTTGCTCTGAGATTGCTTTAGCTCTGTGGAGTGCGTTTTCCTCAACTGTTTAATAATAAAAAGGTTGGACTACGTGACCTCTAGGTCCTTCCTGGCTCTAAATCTTTGATCCTATAAAAGTCAAGAGGAAATGTTTCTAATCAGATTCCATTCTCTGCCCTTTCGTTTTCCCCCAACCAATCAATCAGCAAACATTTATTAACCGACTATTATGTGTTGGGCTGAGGGACATAGTCAGGAGAGAGCTGACGACCTTGACCAACACCGGCTCCATGATCCTCTCCAAATGTCCCCCAAACCTTCCAGAAAACTGATTTCACACTCTGCAGGACTCAGCCTGCCTGGGTGGAGGGAGTTTTCTCACCGAGGTATTCTTTACACCAATAAATTCACAGGTGTGAACTCCATCCGGGCGTACTAGTGGCTAGAGTATACCCAGACAAAAGCGAAGGTGGCTGTCTTCTAGGAGTTTACACTTCATAGGGCGGAGACAACACGTGCGTATAAAAAGAGAGGCAAACACCCATTCTCCTAACGCCATATTCTCTCCTACTCTTCTCACGGCTTTGTAGCCGGGGTTTTTCTCTTGCCCGGTCTTTTCCAGGATGAATAATAGGCATTTTCACCCCTCTCCGTTATAATACCCATTCAACCCAAACCCTGGGAGAGCAAGACCCACCCCAAGCCAAGGGCTCCTAGGGGAGGGCAAGGCGAGTCCAGCCGGAACAAACGCGTAGGGGTGGAATGAAAGTGGCGGGTCCGGAGCTGCCGAGCTAGCTCACGAGAAGTCTCCATCGCCCAGGGCTGGGCGGCTGCAGTAAAAGGAAGGCTCCGCACCCGCGCCTCGGGAAGCTTCCGCAGCGCGCCCTGCGGGACCCTTCCAGACAGCCGAGCCCCTCCATTCCCACGCTCCCCCGCCCTGCAGCAGTGGTAGCGCCCGAACGCCTCGCGTCACCCATTGTTTACAAATCGAACTGAACCGGCTGAGCTCCAGTTCCCGGAGCTGCGGCGGCGGTGGCGGCACTTGGTGCGGCCGGCTCGGTGCTAGACCCTAGCGCCTTGTCTTCGGGAGCTGCCGCCGGAGCCCGTCAGGGACTGAGGAGGGACAGCAGCGGCGGCGGCGGAGCTCCAGAGTCCGAGCTGCGGACCGAGGCCATGCCGTGCCGGAGGGAGGAGGACGAGGACTACGAGACGGCGGCGTCTGGAGCGGAGGACTACGAGGAGGAGGGGGAGGAAGAGGAGAGCTTCCTCGTGCTGCAGCAGTCGGTGACTGTCGGGGGCTCGGGGGATGTGGACAGGCTGGTGGCCCAGATCGGGGAGTTGCTGCGACTGGACGCGGCGCACGTGAGTCGGCCCGCCCCCCGGGAGCCCCTGGCGCGCAAGCAGCCGTCGCCGCTGCTGCCGCCTCCGGAACCGGCTCCGGCGCCCCTGCAGCCGTCGGGACCGCTGCAGTGGCCTGGGAACGGGGCCGGCGCTGCCCTGTCCTGGGCGAGCAACGTGGGCGCCATCGCGCCCCTTCCGTCCCGCGTGCCGTCGAGTCCCTGCGTCCCGGGGGGAGCACCGAGCCGGAGCAGCACCTCTGCCCTGCACATCTGCAAGCGGGGCCTCCCGCAGCCGCTGGCGGGCCCGTGCAGGCGCACCTGGCTTCGAGGCGCCGCCCACTCCCGCCGTCAGCGGCACCGGCACCACCACCACCACCACCACCACCACCGGCACCGGCACCGGCACCGAGGGCAGCCGGGACTCCGGGCAGGAGGGAACGACTCCCACCGGCTTCTGCAGCAACTTCTCCTCTCGGGGGACCTCATCAAGGAAGCCGTGCGGCGACTTCAGAGAGCTGTGGCCGCGGTTACAGGCGCCGGGAGCTCCGCTACCCCCGACACCAGCCCCTCTTTCGTCTTTGCCCCCGGGGGTGGGAGCGACTGGGGCGGGAGGGACTCTATCTCCCTGCAGCCCTCCACGACCAGCCTGCTCTAACCCAGAGAAAACTTGGACCACCGACCCACTGATGACATTCTGGTCTCCAGCAGCTAGTGGACCCAGAAGGCCAAAAGGCGAGAAGAGGGGCGACTGAGATTCTGCAAACTGCCACCTCAGACTGACGTGAATGAACTTGGGAACCCGAGGAATGGGGTGGGAAGGCAAAGAAAAGGGACCGTCTGCCTAATTGGAGGCAAATGAGGAATCCACAACTTTACAGACTGGGGAGGGGAAAGGGGTTTTGGAAAGTTGCTAGGATGGGTCTTGGTGGTTTACCTTGGATATTTACTGTCGGCCTCGGGGACCTGTGAGCAAATACCCCAATCTGTTCAGATAAACTAATATGGCAGCTACTACTTTCATTGACTGGGCCTAATTTTTCTCTCTGAGGTCCAGTGTTTGGATTAAAAATGTGGGGATCTGATGGGTTCAAAAGCGGATTTTTTTTTTTTATAACACTTGAAAACTGTTAATTATGTGCGCGTGTTTTTTTTTTTATTTTGGGAAATTGTTAAGGAAAATGGTGCTACAGTTGCATTGGGAAGAAATAATGGTCGGAGAATAAATTGGGGGCGGAATGGGTTGAATGGGACCCATCCCATTCTCTACTGGGAATGGGCAGTTGACTTTTTCCGGGGAGAGGAGAGGGACTGAGTAGGATTTACTAGGTGGGGTGGAAAATAGTTGAGGTTAAATGCTCCTTGCAGTCTGAAGAGACCTTTGAGAATCTGTCCTTCCAATCTGTTTCCTTCAAGGTCACTGTTTCCCACAAGCTATGTTGTGACTCTCCTGGCAGGAGAGTAACTGTATCCTGGCTAGTTCTGCTTGTACTCCAAGTGGAGCCCTGTGTTTTGCAACTGCTGGGTGTCTCCTGAGGACATGCACGCTGTGCCTACTAGCGGGGAGGGGATGGTAGATGCGGGCTCTCGGCGCATACTCCTTTTTAGAGCTCCTCCTGCTGTTGACTACAGCTCTTGGCCAGGGATCAAGATTTCCTAGAAACTGTTAGGAAAAAAGCGCTCACTTATGTTTCCTTTTCTTGCTCTCTGACCCTCCTAGCGTCTCCCTTTTCTGTCTAGCTTCGAGCCCTCCTTTGGGGTTCCTCCCTTGGGATGTTTGTATGTGATAGAAAATGAAGGTGGGAGGGATTTAGAGCAAAGACATGCAGACACCCACGTTTCTAATGGCCCCTCCGGAGCCTCTTGCAATAATAGCAGCGATTCCCTTGATAGAGGTGGTTTATTTCCTTTTCTCTCTCCATAGCTGCTTTTCTTTTGTGAGTGAATGAAACCAGACTAAAAATGTGACCCTCTGAATGGAGGAGCTGCAGGGTTCACCATTGTGAAACATAATGAGGTGTTGGAAACATACCGACTCTGTGATTTAAGGTAGCCCAAGAACAGTTTTAAGAGATTGATTGCTTGACTCATTCAGATATGGTTGTTGAAATACTGGTGGTCCTGATTTATAGGATTTATCTTTCATTGAAATGACTGAATAAACCTGGGTTTTTGGGGGTTTTTTTGTTCTTGTTTTTATAATGTTATTGTTTCTGGGTGTGAAAATAAACATCTGATACAATGAAAAGATTTGAAATGCATCCCACAGGGTGCCTCTTTTAAAAGCTCATGGAAGGATATGCTTATTAAGTTATCTTTGTTTTGGGTTAAAATGGGAGATAACCTATGAGTGTACAAGATGAAGAGAAAATGAAATGGTCAAATAAAAGATAAAAACCTAACAAGTTCTGTCAACTAGCATTTATTAATGGCCTATTATGGGCCAAGCAGAGTGCTAAGTGTTGGAGGTACTAAGAAAAACCAGTCCTTACACAACTTACAGATCACAGTCTAATAATGGGGACACCATTCAAACAACTATACACACAAGATGTATATACAAGATAAATGGAGGATAATCGGAGGAAAGAGCAGCATTAAGGGAAGGCCAAAAAAGACACTATGCAGAAGGTGGGACTTTAGCTGAGACCTGAAGGAAGGTGGGGGAGATAAGTGGCAGGGAAGGGGGGAAAACATGTAGGGAACCATTCATTAATAAGGCCAATGTCCACTGAATCACAGGTTATATGAAGGGTAGTGAGGTAGAAGACTGGAAAGGTAGGAAGGTGCCATGTTATAAAGAGCTTTAATTTTATATTTGTTCCTGGAGGGGACTATTAGAAGCACTGGAGTTTATTGATAAGGGTTATGGTAATATGATCAAATCTCTGCTCTGGGAACATTTTGTCAACTGAGGATGGACTGGAGTGGGGAAATACTTAAATCAGGGAGACCAACCAGCAGGCTCTTGCAGGAGCACAAGAATGAAGTAATGAGGGCTTGCCTCAGTGGTTTGCAGTGTCAGGAGAGAAAGGGATTGGGTGGGAAGGAAAGTGTATGAGGAAGGATGTGGGGAGAGAATGGAGAAAAGATACTGTTCAATTTTAGACATGTTGAATTTGAGATGCCTGTGGTATGCTATGATTTGAGATATCTTAGCTGGAGAATGAAGGTTGAGAGAGGTAAAATCAAGTAGATATGAAAACTATCTACAAAGAGACAATTGAAACCATGGGAGTTGATTTCATGAAGAGAAATAATATAGAAAAGGGCCCAGGACAGAGCACTGGGGGACACTCACACTTAGATATGATTAAGACTAAGATCCAGCAAACTGAGAAGGAACAACAGATAAGAACCAAGAGAGATCAGGGCCCCCAAAACCTGAAAGGAGTGATTGATATTATCAAAGGCTATAGAGAAGAAGGATAAGGAATGAGAAAAAGTCTATTAGATTTTGCAACTAGATCATTGTGACTAACTTTGGAGAGAGCAATTTCAGTTGGATAATAGGTCCAAAGTCAGGAAAGATTGAGAGTAGGAGGAAGACATTATTTGATGGTGGCCTCAAGTTTAGATAACTATCTGGTGGACGGTGCATTTTTTTGAGAATGGGGGAGATGAGATTAACTTTGCAGGCTGAAGGGAAGTGTGTCATTAGAATGAAGAATTAGTAGGATTGATAGAGATAGAAATGTAATAAAATAGGATATGTATTAGAGAAGTTTGTTACATGAAGAATGACTACCTCTTCATGTAACATAGCAATGTAAGTGGAAATAGTGGCAGAAGGCATTAAGAAGGGAAAAGAAGTGCTTATTGATTGGATAACCTTGATTTGTTTTTTTATTATTAGCAAAACAGGCAAGATTTTTAATTGAGAGAGTGGGTGTTGAGTGGAGCTATGGGAGGTTTTAGGAAGGATGAAAAGGTTTGGAAAAGCCATTGTTGTGAGAGAGTGTGAATTCGTTAAGGAGCTGGAAAAAGATTACTGTCACAATGAGGGCCCAATTGAGATTCCTTAACATACATCATGATTTTCCCTAGCTTTTCAGCAGCCCCTAAGTAAAACAAGTGGATGGCCGTAATTTAAGGTGGCACGGAGTGGGATGGGGAGGGTGTACACAAGGGCAAGGTCTTTTATAAAAAGGCAAGGGATTTGGAAATAGTGTGGAGTTGAACTAGTTCATCAGAGGGTCAAGATGGGGAAACAAAGTGAGTATATCCAGTGCTGCTACAATGGTCTGGGAAAAAATTGAGGTGTGGAGGGCTTGAGATTGTTGCATGGACAAAGAACAAGATTTAGATTTGCAAGGCAGGGGGAGAAGTGAAATGATCAAGATTTTAAGGTAAAGGAATTTCAGAGTTCATGAGCATGGCTATGGAACATTGTGGGTGATGGCAAGATCAAACACATGAACATCTCTATTTAATTGTGATGGATTGGAGGAGTAATTCATGGAAAATGAGTAAGTTGAAGAATTGAGAGGTTAGGGAATTGAAGGACTATCAATATGTAGATTGAAGTTCCTTTATGTGAATTTGGGAATTAGGGAGTAGAGAAAGACTATATGAGCTAGTTATTCATTGAGGAAGATAGGAAAGTATCCTGGAGATCTTTAGACAACAGATATCAAAATTCTTGCTTAGGTGATATAGACTGAATGAACCTCAAAGGAGGAGTTTCTGAGTGTGAAGGAGAATCTGGAAGTTTCAATGGAGAACAAAGAATATTCTGATTTCCCTACCTCCACCAGACTAAGGTGAGTGAAAGTGCAAACTGTGCTGGAAAGGATGACCAGGGAATATAGGGAAGATGCCAGGTCTCAGTTCAAGATGATGAAAGGAAAAGATTTAAGAAACTGTCACCTCTCAAGGAGTTGTTCCAGACACCACATTGGAAGGGTTGGGTCGCTTTAGAGTGGGAGGTTGAGAAAAGATAGGATTATTCCATAAGGGGCTCCACAGTGGGGGATGGAAACTAGGGTTTGAACAATGGCAGCCATGAATTCAAAATGAATGGGATGGGATGGAGATGATGAGGAATTGGTTTTTTTTTTTGTTTTTGTTTTTAGTTTTTTATTTTTATTTTTATTTATTTTATTTTATTTTTTTTTTATTTAATAGCTTTTTTTTTACAGGATATATACATGGGTAATTTTACAGATTAAAATTGCCAAACTCTTGTTCCAATTTTTCACCTCTTACCCCACCCTCCCCTAAATGGGGATGACCATGATGTTAAATATATTAAAATATAATTTAGATAACAAAATATAATGACCAAAAATTATTTTGCCCAAAAAAGAATCAGACTTGAATTATTGTACAATTAGCTTGTGAAGGAAATCGATGCAGGGGTGCATAAATATAGGGATTAATTCAATGTAATGGTTTTAGTCATCTCCCAGAGTTCTTTTTCTGGGCATAGCTGTTGGTCATTACTGTCCCTTAGAAATGATTTGGTTGATCTGTTGAGGTGTTTTGATCCATCAGAACTGGCATCATCTAGATTGTTGTTGAAGTATATAAATCTCCTGGTCCTGCCATTTCACTCAGACGTTTGGTAAGTCCTCCAGGCCTTTCTGAAATCATCCTGTTGGTCTTTCTTACAGAACAGTAATATTCCAAATTTTTAATAACAATTTATTCAGCATTCTCCAACTGATGGACATCCATTCAGTTTCCAGTTTCTAGCCACTACAAAAAGGGCTGCCACAAACATTCGTGCACATACAGGTCCCTTTCCCTTCTTTATAATCGATGAGGAATTGTTGAGGAAAATCCAGGTAGGTAATCATTGTCCACAGGGGTGCATCTTTAAGTGGAGCTGTTCCTTCTTGGGTGCCAGACAACTGCATGGGGCTGGATAAAGGCAGTGGGGAAGGGGGTGGAACTTATGTGTAAAGCAAGCCCTCTTTTTTTTTTCTGAATAAGGACAGTGTTTGAATGGAAAGACCACTGAGGTGAAATTCATGTGACCTGGTTTCAAGTGCAAATTTCACCAGGAACTAAATACTACCTGGATGAATGATGCTGAAGAAAAGAAGGGGCCACAGCCCCCTCAATGCAATCTCTTGGGAGCCTTAACGACTCCCTTGGCTTCAATTATCACTTCAATGCAGTTGCTTCCCAAATCTCTTATCTCTAGCCTGGATAGTTTTACAGCTGCATGCTGGGTAGTGACATCTGGGTGCCTGACATGAGCTCAAATATAACATATTTAAACTCATTTTCCCTAAAACCTGCTCCTCTTCCTGCCATTTTGATTTTTTTTAAAAAACGTCAAATCCTTGTGGATTCACAGGTACAATAATAGCTAGTATTTATTTATCCCTTTGAAGGTTGCAAAATGCTTTACATATTGGCTTATTCGATTCTTCTAACAATTCTGGGAGGTAAGTGCTATTGTTATTCTCATTTTACAGGTGAGGAAAAAGACATTTCTCACATAGGTGGTCACATGAGGTGGTATTAGGGGTAGGTTTCAAATCTAGGTCTTCTTACTCCATTGCTTACTATACCATGCTGCTTCATTTTGCCTTTAGTTTACATCTGCCCAATCCTTGGGATTTCTATTTTCCCCATCCAAACATTGACATTTGTACTGGGCTTCTAGCCAATCTATCTGCCTCTAGTCTCTTCCTTTTCCATTCCTTTTCACATGATGCTAAAATAATTTTAGTGTATAGTTGGGGTTTTGTTACTCCCCTATTGAGAAAAAAATTCCATGGCTTATTAATTTACCAAATGAAATTTGATTTGGTATTCAAGGCTTTGTAGGCTTAGTCCATTTCTCTTTTCCAGCTTTAACCCATATTGTGCCCGTAAGCATATACAAAATTTTAGCCATTCCTAGATCTCATTCTGCTCTTTCTGGGCTCAGAGGCTTTGCACAAACTGTCCTAACTTCCTAAAATGGTTTCCTTTACATGTCTGCCCAGTGAAATCTCCCTCCCTTTAAAGAGCTGCCTTATCTCCTCTTCCACCCCCACCTTATGTTATAAATGATTTCTCATATCTCTCTGGACCTCTCCTATGGATATATTCTAATGTATTAGTTATTTGGGGGAAGACTCAACAAAAATTAACTAGCTAGGTGGTGAAAGGAATAGGTGCTTTGGGTGGATGAGATTTAACTTTATATTTGTGTGACCCTGAGTAAATCACTTAACCCTGTTTGCCTCAGTTCCTTCATCTGTGAGAAGAGCTGGAGAAGGAAATGGCAAACCACTCCAGTATCTTTGCCAAGAAAACTCCAAATGGAGTCACAAAGACTTATACAAGTTTGAAACAGCAGCTACAATTATTTGCCTTAGCAGCTCCTTCCTCCCAGCCCCTTATCCTAAACAATAACAAGTTCATTGAGCTACACTTTCTAACAACCATCCAAAGAAATTTGAAGTAAACTCCCTGAATTACCAAGCAAAATTATTTAATAAAGTGACTGTGACAGTCTATGTCACTTACCACTTTTGTCATTGACTAGAACTTAATGGAAAGGAAGTGCTCATGTTTTGCTGAGTTCCCATATTATGATACTTGATCTAAGTTTTGTTATCTTTTAATGTCATCTATGGGTCAGTTAGATGGCTCAGCTCAATCTTGTGGATGCCTGAAGTCAGGAAGTAACTTTGTTTCAAGAGTTCAGGGAGTGTATTTTGTTGAGGTATTTTAGTTATTGGAAATTATGTTCTCTGTGTTGTTTGGGGTGGATTCTGGGAGGAAGGAGCTGCTAATGCGGATAACTGTAATTGTTGTTTCAGTGTTGTATAACTCTTCATGATCCCATTTGGAGCTTTCTTGGCAAAGATACTGGAGTAGTTCGCCATTTCCTTTTCCAGTTCATATTGCAGTTGAGGAAAATGAGGCAAACAGGATTAAATGAATTGCCCAGTGTCATACAGCTAAAAAAAGATGAGGCCAGATTTGAACTCAGGAAGATGGATCTTCTTGACTTTGGGATCACCCCTCTATCCACAGCACCACCTAGGTAAAAATAACTATAATTTATTAAACTATATCTAGAGGACAGATCCAGAGTGATATTCAGAAAGCATTTATTGCACAGGGTAGGATGGGAAGAGGATAATTACTTGCTATGAGACTCTGGACAAGTCACTTAGCCTGGTTTGCCTCAATTCCCTCATCTGTAAAATGAGCTAGAGAAGGAAATGACAAACCACTCTAGTATCTTTGTTATTAAAATCCCAGATGGGGTCACAAAGAACTGGATATGACCGAAAAGTTACTGAACGACAATGTTGTCTATATTTTTGTTGACGTTATATATATTGTTCTTTGGGTTTTCCTTTCTTCACCTTGAATCTCTTCACATGTGGCCTCCTTTCTCTTAATTCTTCATGTTATTCTTCATAGATCATAGGATCAGAGATTTAGAAAAGGAAAAGGCCTTTAGAGGCTATTGAGTCCAGTCCTTTCATTTTACAGATGAGGACACTGTGGCTCAGAGATAGTAAATGACTTGTTTAACATTATTTATATCACAGTAGTAAGTAGGGATTCTAACCCACCTCCTTCCACTTGAAATATCACATCCTTTCCACTCTACAATGCTGAATTCTTATGCCCCAGTTTTTTTCAGTTTTTATTTTTGTCATTCCTCAATCATTAGTCACATATTTCATTGCTACTTTTTGTTACAAATAATGTCACTATGAATATTTTTGCATGAATGAGTTGTTTTGTTTTGTTTTGCTTTCATTAATCTCCCAAGTGTAAGAGTCTGGGTGAAAGGGTATAACAATTTAGTAATTTTTTATTGCACAATTCTAAGTTGTTTTTCTCCAGGAGATGGGTCACATTCACGACTGTATTAGAAAAGACTTTGCCTGCTAGTCTTTCCAGAATTCTTCTAAGATAGAATTTTCCCATCTTCCCCAACATTGTTTCTTTTTAGTTCTTGTTTACCTTGACCTGTGTGACATAGTTTTTGAAATGCTAGCACTTGCAGTGATTGAAGAAGAATAAATTAAGGAAATGACAACAGGAAAGGAAGTTAGAATGTTTCTATTGATAATATGATGGTGTATTTGAAAAACCTAAGAGACTCAACAAAAATTAACCATCATCATAATAGGTAGTTTTAGATATTGTAGTATAAAATAAATCTATCAAGTTATAATTTCTCTTAGACACTAATAAAAACTAGAACAAACTAATATTTAAAAAAGACTTTATAACAAAATTATAAAATGTTAGGGTATTTAATGCATTTTTTCCTTTTTGTATCTTTGTATTTATTTTATTTTATTTTTAGATTATACATATATTCATTTTTTACATATTTTCATATGAGACATATTGAGAGAGAAAAATAAGAACAAAAGGGAAAAACCATGGGAAAAAAAACAGAAGAAAAAATTTTAAAAGGTAAAAATAGAGTGCATTCAGTTGCCACAGTTTTCTCTCTGGATGCAGATGGTATTTTCCATTCATTGTTTATTAGAATCCTTGGATCACTGAATTATTGAGAAGAGCCAGTGATCATTCATCACACAATTTTGCTGTTGCTATGTACAATGTTTTCCTGGTTCTATTACTCAGCATCAATTCATGTAAATTTCTTCAGGCTTTTCTAAAATCAGCTAGTTCATAATTTCTTTTCCTTCTTTCCTTCTTTTTCCTTCTTTCCTGGCAATTAGGGTTAAGTGACCTGGGCAGGGTCACACAACTAGGAAATTCTGAGTGTCTGAGTCAAATCTGAGGATTTGAACTCAGGACCTTCTGATTCCAGGGCCAGTGCTCTATCTACTGCCCAATCTAGCTGCTCCCATCATTTCTTATAGAACTGTAATATTCTTTTTTTTTTTTAAATTTATTTAATAGCCTTTTATTTACAAGTTATATGCATGGGTAACTTTACAGCATTAACAATTGCCAAACCTCTTGTTCCAATTTTTCACCTCTTACCCCCCCCCACCCCCTCCCCCAGATGGCAGGATGACCAGTAGATGTTAAATATATTAAAATATAAATTAGATAAACAATAAGTATACATGACCAAACTGTTATTTTGCTGTACAAAAAAGAATCAGACTCTGAAATATTGTACAATTAGCTTGTGAAGGAAATTAAAAATGCAGGTAGGCATAAATATAGGGATTGGGAGTTCAATGTAATGGTTTTTAGTCATCACTCAGAGTTCTTTCTCTGGGCACAGCTGGATCAAGAACTGTAATATTCTTAATGTATTTTCTTATGACTAAATACTAAGTCCCATGCAAGACCAATGTAAAGACAACTTAAAAACAATTTAGAGAGAAGTAAAAGAAAAATTAAAATAGAAATATAGAATATATAAAAGAAAAAGGAAAAAAATATCCCGTCTTCTACAAGAAGCCTTTCCTGCCCTCTTAATGCTAATGTCTTCCCTCTGGGAATATCTTGAGTTTATTCTTTATATGGCTTTTTTACCTTGACCTGTTTGACATAGTTTTTAAAATGTTAGCTGTTGTAATGATTCAAGAAGAATAATGAGAATAGGCAAGGAAAAATTAGAGTACTTGCTTGTGCTTTGTCTCAGCTCCTTAAGACCAGGGACTTGATTTTTTGCCTTTCTTTGTATCCCTACATCTTGTCACAATTCCTGCATAGAGGAAACAATAAATGCTGGTTGAATAATAGTTATCATAATTTTGAATTTATTTATGTGTAGGCACAGTGGCCTACACATAGTAATTAATAAAAGTACCAAAATGAGAAATGGAGGGTCATAGTCATCACAATAATTCTGTGAGGTTAGTATTACAAGTATTATCATTCCCATTTTAAAAGTGAGGAAATTAAGGCTGACAGAGATTGTGATTTGCCCAGGTAGCACCAGAGGTGGTATTCGAACTCAGGTATTCAAGACTTCAAATCACAAGACACCATACCACATAGACAAGATGGTAGGTGAAAGATAAAGATTCTAAGATACAAGAAAGAAGATCTAGTGTATTCCAGGCATGGGAAAAGCTTATGTAATTACATAGAAATTTCCATTTTGCAATCCCCTTTGAATTTCCCACAAAACCTCATCATTAGTAACTTCATCATTCTGTACAGATCAGCCTTGATCTGTACAGTACCCTCTGCCCCTCTGATTGGAGGATAGAGTAATGAGCTCCTCCCCAGACCTCATTTTCAGCAGGGCACCCAGACAGCCATCTCATCTGGCTGTACTCCTTGAACTTCTCCATCATGTCCACCTTTCTCCACTCCCTTTTCAGTTTCTTTTTGTACATTGCTTTCCCTGTTAGATTGTAAGCTCCTTGAGGGCAGGAGCTATTTTTTTTCCTTATTTGTATCTCCAGCACTTAGCACAAAGCCTAATGCATAGTAGGTGCTTATTAAATGTTAATGAACTGACTGTTGAATTTAAGGAACAGATGGAGTAAGAATATAGAGCAATATACAATAATAGCCTTAGTTTCTGTGGACCAGGCCCACTCCTCTCTTTCTAGAAATGCTTCTGATCAGAAGGTCATCAAGTTATAGTAGTTCCTAAGGTCGTAGACCCACTAAATCTAAATGGCACAGATTCCACATACCTGTGACTTTTTAAAGCCCTGGAGGAATAGGAAATGGTGTCAAGAAAGCCATGGACACTCAGGTTCTAGAGGGCAGCTTTGTTTTCTTTTAGATAAAGCTTTGCCATGCTGTAAATGGAATAAAAGAAACTGTTTCATAGAAACACTGGTCCTATTATAAGAGTATTGGTAGTGGACTAGTAATCAAAGATAACTAGACATGGACCTGAAGGTTAGGGTAAATGAGGAATTTAAGAATTGGTGCAATTTGGAAGGAAAAAAGAAGAAGAAGAAGAAGAAGAAGAAGAAGAAGAAGAAGAAGAAGAAGAAGAAGAAGAAGAAGAAGAAGAAGAAGAAGAAGAAGAAGAAGAAGAAGAAGAAGAAGAAGAAGAAGAAGAAGAAGAAGAAGAAGAAGAAGAAGAAGAAGAAGAAGAAGAAGAAGAAGAAGAAGAAGAAGAAGAAAAGAAAGAAAAAAAAGAAAAACGGAGGAAGAGGAGGAGGAGAAAAGGGAGAAGAAGAGGAAAAAGAGGAAGAAGTAGGAGGAAAAGAAAAAGAAGGAAGAAGAAAGAAGTAGGAGAAAAAGGAGGAGGAGAAGGAGGAGGAGGAAATGGCAAATACTCCAGTATCTTTGCCAAGAAAACCCTAAATAGAGCCAGGAAGGATCAGACATGGCTGAAAAACAACTCAACAACAATAATAATAGCCAATGTTTATTTAGTGCTTTAAGATTCACCAGGCCCTTTATACATATATTGTCTCATTTAATCCTTAACAACAACACTATATACTAGGTTCTATTATTGTCTTCATTTTATAGATGAGGAAAAACAGTCTCAGAGATTAACCAGGTTCAGGGTCATGCAAGTAGTAAGTGTCTGGGAAGACATTCAAATCTTGGGCTTCTAATTTCTAGGCAATTATCCTATCAACTAAACCACCCCGATGGTTGTTCAGCTTTTTATATGTATTTATTCAGTTTAATAAATGTCCAATTCAGTAAATATTGTCCAATCCCAGTTTCTGAGTTCTGCTAGATTTCTGGGAGGTACAAAAATAAATAAGAAACCATCCCTGTTGGAATTTATAGTCTTATAAAGTTACAGGAACATCCAAAACATGTCTTCCAGGCTGGAGAGTTGAGGAGAGGTCATGATTGAAGATAGAGAATTAGAACTTATTATTGGCAAAGGTTGAAGCTAAAATAGGGAAGGGGTCATTAGAGTTAGAAGGAGTTTAAGATAATGGATTGGGTTTTAGAAATGTCCTCAGTTCAAGGACCAGAAGAGGAGCTAAAAAAAAAAAAGGGAGGGGATGGAATAGAAGGGTCAGGAAACAGGAGGAAGAGAATCAGGAGAATACATTGATATGAAAGCCAAGGGAGTCCAAAGGCTGAGTAGGTTGGAGGTGATTGTATTTTTAAAGTTCTCAGTAATGACAAAGCCCTTTCTTGATAGTGATGTATCTCCTTAATCTGCATAGGCTCTGTAGGGATTAGGAATAATACTATGCTTTTCTTTTTCATTTTAACTTGACAAACATTTTATTAAAAGTGAAGCCCTGTACTTCAATTATATGTTATTATAGGCATCCAACTAGTAGTTTCCTATCATCAATTAATCATTAATAACTTAAGGACACTCCTAGTGGGGCCTGTACCGGGCTCCTGGAGAGGTAGCATCGCTGTGTTCCAGAGGCTGAAATCTGGGAATGTTTTGAGGAAAGCATACCATTTCTCACCAACCCCAGGGTATGGAATCTGATTTCAAAAAAGCTGGGGCAAAAGCCAGGGCAAAGGTAACTAACCGATGAAAGGACCGTGAATTTGTACCTGCCATAAATCAATAAGAGCAAAGAAACACTGCTTGGAACAGCTATAAACAGGCGATTGTGAATTTTACTTGCTATGAGTCACATCTCCATTGATAAGGGAGCACAGTTGATAAAGTACTAAGAATCAGTTTTGGTTTTCATTTGACGATGGGGCAAGGTGCCCAAGGGAGCTTGTAAATAGCTCTTACTCCAAAACATAGGAAGAAAGGGAGATAAAACCTTATTTTAAAATCAGCCTTTTGACTTCTGGGTTAAGGGCAGCAGTGGCCTCTCCCCTGTACAATGAGGATTATAGATTTATTGAATTTTAAAGTTCCTTCCAGCTTTGAGAACTTTTGTTTCCTGTGGAGTCTTGTTGATTTAATTGCCAGTGGGTTTCCC
The DNA here is from genome assembly GCF_902635505.1 of Sarcophilus harrisii. Classification (NCBI taxonomy): domain Eukaryota; kingdom Metazoa; phylum Chordata; class Mammalia; order Dasyuromorphia; family Dasyuridae; genus Sarcophilus; species Sarcophilus harrisii. Next base: position 590,828,216 of record NC_045427.1, on the reverse strand, counting down.
ATGGCTTAGGGTTATAACACTGTTCAATTGACATTTCAATTTCAACAGTGTGGGTGCTCCCTTCACCTAAGCAGATCTCCACCCCTCTATGACCTGGCACATCAAAGAATCATAGATTTACAGCTTGAAGGTCATCTATACCAACCTCCATATTTTAGAGATCACTGAGTCACAGAGAAGTCAAAATGTGGTCAATAGGTAGCAAGTGTGAAGAGGCAAGATTTGAACCCTGATTATTTCACAACCAGTTCTGTGCCTTTCTATATACTCTATGATCTTTGTCCAGAGTTACTGGGATTGAAAAATGAATCACTCAACTGGTTTTCAGCTTCACTGTAAAACTGGAAAAATCAGAAGTAAAATGTAAGTAATGAATAGGAGGGAACCTTATATAATGAAATTAGTTATTAGGAAGATCCCCATACCCTGTCTCCTGCAGCACAGCCACATAGAATGGGTGGTCTGACAGACCAGTGCTAGCCTTATCTCCTTCTGACAGTCTTCCTTCTTTCACCACCTCCTCCACAATTTCATTCTACCCCTACCCTTTTTGTCTCTTCAATATTTCTCTATAGATTTCAACTCTTCTTCCTTCAAACAAACACATTTCTATCTTTTTTAGGCCAGCAAGATTTTTTTTAAAATGTGTTTTGTTTATTGGTTCTTCTATTTTTTCTATTTATTGATAAACAAAAATATTTATTGATTCTTTTTTTAAACCAGTCATTTCAAAATATGTCTGAATTTTCCCTTATAACAAGAAGGAAAAAAAAGGAGTTAAATAAAACTAAGGGATATATTGTATTTAACAGTGTATACAAAATTATATATCCCTTGTTTCCCACCTCTCCAAAAGAAAAAAAAAACTAACTAGATTTCCTATGGCACAATTCTGTCTTCAACCCACCCTCAACTCAAGTTTCTTTCTTTGACTATTCTAGCCTTTTTAACTACTACCTAATCACTTTGTTTACTAATCTCATTAAATACCTTAATCTCAATCATTCCTGTTGCCCTCTTTTTATGTCTACCCATTCCTTTAACACCACCCCCTGAAAACCTGGCTTCTACTCCCTAGTGACAAATTCAGGGACCTTTGATCCTTGATCTCTTTTTTGGCATTTGATCTGTGAACTGGCCCTTGAACTGTGCCTCTCTTGGCTCCTATGGCAACATGACTTCTGTCTCTAGATACTTTTTATCTCCTAAACATAGGTGTTTATACATGATTGGTCTTTGGTCTTTATTCTACCACCTTAGAGACCTCACCAGTTTTCTTTATTTCTTTCTCTGCAGATACCCACATTGACATCCTTAACTCTGACTTTTTGCTTGAGCTTAAAGTCCTTGTTTTCATTCATCAAAAAGATGTGGATATCTTATTACTTAATACATTCGACATCTAATTCATTCCTCACAAAAATAAAAGATTCATCTTCTCATCTGCTTCATTTTTCTCAACCAACTCTTACCAAGAGTCTCTAAAGTGAGAGACCTTGATTTTTCTTTTTACTTATGTCCCCTTTTTCATTTCCTTTATTCAACCTGTCACCAAATCTTGTTTATTATTTTTTTTAAAAGTCATTGAATTGTTGTTTTCGTTTTCATTGCAATCCTTTATTACCTGCATTGAGTAATCACATGGATTACCCAGTTACTCAATAGCAATCTAGAAATTTCAGTGTTTCTAATCTAGCAATGTTATGGATGATGACTTGGAAATGGAAGAGAACCTATTTTTACCAAGTATACCTCTTGGTCAAGGACCTATGATTGGGTCCTGCTGTTCGCATGATCCAAAGTTCTGGCTTTCTTCCTGCTCTCACCTCTTCAGTCAGAAAACTCTTCTTACTGTAACCACATGGTCTGTGTATATATAGAATTGTGTGTATGAATGTGTATATATATATATATACACACACACATTTACATACATATATAGTTCCTGCCTCAGTTCTCTCTTTATTCAAATTAATTCTCTTTTATCTGTCTCCCATATTTTGCTGTGATGTCCTTCTACTTCCCTCTGCTTTTTTCAGAGCCTACAGATTTTTCAAGGTCAATTTAAAGCTTCCTTTCTCCAGGAATCCTTATGTAACCATTCTAGCCTACACTGTTAATGAAATTCCCTCTGTGAGAGCCAACTAACTTCGTTCTCTTCTTCAACCACTCACTAGGATGTGGGTCAACACATCAAGAATTTCACATGTAGAATCTCCCTTCACTAAAGCTCAACTATGCTTTTTTTTTTAATTTTTTTTTAAATTTTTATTTAATAGCCTTTTATTTACAGGATATATACATGGGTAACTTTACAGCATTAACAATTGCCAAACCTCTTGTTCCAATTTTTCACCTCTTACCCCCCCCACCCCCTCCCCTAGATGGCAGGATGACCAGTAGATGTTAAATATATTAAAATATAACTTAGATACACAATAAGTATACATGACCAAAACATTATTTTGGTACAAAAAGAATCAGACTCTGAATTATTGTACAATTAGCTTGTGAAGGAAATCGAAAATGCATGTGTGCATAAATATAGGGATTGGGAATTTAATGTAATGGTTTTTAGTCATCTCCCAGAGTTATTTTTCTGGGCATAAGCTCAACTATGCTTATAACAAGATATAGAACTCAGTCTAGAGTATTCTTGTTGAACTTTTCTTGAGAAGGAAATCAGTGAGGGAGGGGCAGAGGAACAAAGCCCTCAGCTTTTGTGTTGGTCTCCTAGGTCCTAGACCAGAAGAATCTCGTGAATTTCAAAGGATTGACAGAATTTAGAATTTCCCCTTGGTGTTCCCTTCAGAATGTGTATGGGAGTGTCTTCTGGAAATCAAGATAAAATAGATAAGATGAAGAAGATTCAAAATTGTACAAAGAACCTGTCAGAAGAGCTGTACTATACTTAATAGGATCATGTTGAGTACTCCAGAAAAACAACTTCAGGAGCTTTGAGTCACTGCTTTGCAATGATATGTCCTCTATAAGCTGGAGCCCATCTTTCCTGGGACTCTATATATTTGCCAGATAGAATGTCCTAGATTTTGGGGGGAATATTTTACATCAACTCTACCAACTATGTCACCATAGTTAAATACCCCTTTCTAAAATCTAATAAGCTCTGGTTGACTTACTGTTATCAACAGATAATGGGACAAGGATGGTGGCATTAAAAGTTATAGATTATATTTATTAAAAGTTAGTTATTTGAGCTATAACCCCTTATGATTGACTTAAGAATCCTAAGGAATTATTGTAGCTTTATGAACCAATTAATGCAAATGGAAACTAGATAATAGCTTCAGAGCATGAGTGGTTGATAATATTTTTACATAGCTGAAAAATATATATTTCATTATTACAATATCAAATGGACAGTTAATTAATTTTATTTTAGCAGCATTTTTCCCCAAAATATATGCAAAGATAATTTTCAAATTCCCCTTTGCCAAACTTTTTGTTTCAAAATTTTCTCCCTTCCCTTTTTCCCTCTCTTCCCAAGACAGCAAGCAATACAATATAGGTTAAACATGTACAATTCTTCTAAACATATTTCCATATTTGTCATGATGTACAATAAAGATCAGATCAAAAAGGAAGAAAAATGAAAGAAAAAACACACAAACAACAAAAAGAAAGATGAAAATTCTGTACTTTGTCCACATTTAGTCTCCATAGTTATCTCTCTAGATGCAGATGGCACTTTCCATCACAAGTCTAATGAAATTGCCTTGAATCACCTCATTGTTGAAGAGAGCCAATGGCCAATTATTAAAAAAAAAAAAACCTTTGTAAGTGCTGAATAACTACAAATATCAGTAAAGGATGTGAGGCTCTTCATGTGAAGATGAAACTTAAATGTTAAAAGCAGTGTTTTTCTTCCCTAATCTTGGTCTTGCTAAAGAACATCTGGAAGTCAAAGGATATGAACAAACAGTTCTCAAAAGAATAATTGCAACCTATTAATAACCATGTAAAAGATTGCTCAAACTCACAAATAATAAAAGAAACACCAAGTTAAAACAACTGTGGTTATCCCTCCCATTCTGAAAATTGGCAAAGCTGACAAAAGATGTCAATGTTGGAAAACAGAATGTTAATATACTATTGGTGAAACACAGTGACAGGTACATGGTAGGCACTTAGTAAATGTTATTTGAATTTGAATTTATTGCTATAGCATTACTGGCACTTTATCAAATAATAATGATAATGGACAGAATTTCTTTACAGAGGACATCCTCTGTTCCTAGAAGAAATAGATTTCTTCATCATATCATATCAAACTATGTAACAAGTAGTTACATACATCATATCACATCACATTATGTAACAGGCAGGATTCAAATTCATGTTCATCAAATTCATTTAGGTAAGAAGATGAATTTGAATCAGTTCAGACTGTTTTTACCTATGTGATCCTTGTCACTTAACCTTTCTCAGCCTCTTTCCTCATTTGTAAAATGGGGATAATAATATCTATCTCTTAAAATTGTTGTGAGAATTAAATGAGATAACATGTAAAGTAGAACTTTGTAGACCTTAAAACACCTTATACATTTTAGTTGTTATTATATTATTAAAATCATTATTGCTGTAATATAATCATAATAATAATGATAATAATTGCAATTATTAAATATTGGTCTTTGGTTTTACATGCACTTGCCATATTTAGTAAAATTCCATTTATTTTTATATTCTTTTGTATTTTTAAAAGAAACAAGTTTTTCATTTTGTCAAAAGTCTTTTTCACACTATAGATAGAACCATGTAATTTTTATTTATAATATAACTATTAACATGGTTTATTATATTTGTAGTTTTCCCTTTCTTTGAACTAATGCTTCATTAATTGTATAGCTCTAACCATGTCATACAATATAATATTTCAGTATGTTGTAAACTCTGTGCTAATATTTTTTAATATTTTATAGCAATATTTATTAATGATATTAGTCTATAATTTTCTCTTTTCTTTGTTTCTCTCTGACTGAGGTGTGATAAACATTTATATCATAGGAAAAAATTGGTAGATCCTTCTATTTCTGTCTTTACAAAGTGCTCATACAATGTTGGAATAAGTTATTCTTTGAATGATTGATAGAATTCACTTGTAAAAACCCTTAGATCCTAGGACTTTTTTATTTGAGAGTTCCTTTATGATTCATTCAATTTCTTTTCTTCTCAGATTAAAATATTTAAGTTTTCTATTTTTATTCTGTTATTCTTTGTATTTTATATTTTTGCTATCCCTTATTTGACATACAATTACTCAATAATTTCTGATAATTTCCTTACTTTTGTCTTCATTTGTGATGAATTCCCTGTATTTGTTTTTGATACTGATAATTTGTTTTTTCTATCTCTTTTTCTTTAATTAGGTCATTTTTTAAAAAAAAGCTTCTAGTTTTATCATTTCAATGGTGTTTTTGTTTTCAATTTTGTTAGTTTTTTCTTTCATCTTTAACATTTCTACTGATGAAGAGGGAATATCACTTCCAGACTTCAAACTATATTATAAACCAAAAGTGATCAAAACCATCTGATATTAAAGATTGGATGGAGATTGATTCAAAGGAACAGACTGGACAAAATAAATTGAGAAACAATGGAACTCAATAATCTAGTGTTTGATAAACTGGAAAATATATGTTACCCAGGGGAAATTTTCCATATTTGATAAAAACTGCTGAGAAAAGCTGAGAAAGTGCTGAGAGCTCTCAGACAGAAATTAGATTTAGATTAACACCTTATACCACATTCCCCAATATATTCTAAATCAGTATGTGATCTTAATATAAAAGCTCATACAATAAAAAATTAGAAGAGAAACAGATCATATACCTTTTCTAGTTGTGGGTAAGAGATATATTCTTAACCAAACAAGTGGCAGAGGCAATTATAAAAGATAAAATAGATAACTTTTATTACTTGAAATTAAAAATCTTCTGCACAGACAACATTAATGCATATAGGATAAGAACGAAAGTGTTCAAATGGGAAAAAAAAATCTTGGCATCAAATTTCTTTGATAAAGGTTTGTTATCCAAAGATATAGAAATAATGAATAAATAAATACGTATATATGAGGGTGTATGTACGTATACAAGTATATACAACTAATAGCCATTCTCCAATAGATTAGTAACCAAAAGATTTTAATAGTTCTCAAAAGAATTGTAAAGTATCACAACCATATGAAAAAATATTCCACATCACTAATAATAATAAAAAAAAAAAGTAAATCAAAACAAACCTGAGGCTTCACTCCCCTTCCTGAAAATTGGTAAAAACAACCAAAAAGTGGCAATAGTCACTACTGAAGGGAATTGTAGGAACATAAGTATATTACTACATTGTTGGTGGAGCTATGAAATAGTATAATCATTTTGGAAAGTAATTTAGAATTATGAAAATAAAATGACTAAAATGTCTATACCCTTTGAACCAGAGATTCTATTACTGTGTTTATACCCTAAGGAAACCATTAATAAGAAAAAAATCTCATATATTCCAAAATATTTATGGCAGCACTTCTTGTGATAGCTAAGAATTTTAAGTTTCCTCATCTATAAAATGACCCGAAGAAGGAAGTGACAAATCATTTTAGTATTTTTGTCAAGAAACCCCAGATGGAATCATAAAAAGTTGGATGTAACTGAAATGAGTAAACAACAAGAATTGAAAACAACTCACAAGGATGCTCATCAGTTGGGAAATGATTAACAAATTGTGGTACCTGATTATAATGGAACACTACTGTGTTATAAGACATAATGTTTGTAAAGAATACAGAAAATCAAGGAAAGATTTATATGAACTGATATGGAAGAAGTAAGCTGAAGAATAAAACAATATACACAATAACTACAACAACCTAAGTGGAAAGAACCACACACGAAAAAAAATCAAAAATAAATACATCAAAGTTATAAAGATTAAGTGGGATTCAAATGTAGAGATATGAGAAGATACCTCCAAACTACCCCTTCATGAAAGTGAGAAATCTATAAGAATTACACACTGCACATACTATCTGAGTTTGCTGATTTATTAATTACTTGTGTGAACTTTTCCCTCCCTCTCTTAAAAAATACTATTTGTCATATGGGATGATTCTTGAGGAGAGGAAATGAGAAAGAAACGTGAAATATTATTGTAATAAAAGAGACAGAAAATATCAATAAAAACTTTTTAAAAATCCCCCAAGTTAGAGTGATCCACAATGGAATAATAATAATAATAATAACAATAATAGATAACATTTACATACTGCTAAGGTTGTAAAATGCTTTACAAATATCTCATTTTATCCTTAGAACCTCGGGAATGGATTACACTGTCTTGGGAAGGAGTAGGTTCCCAGTTACTGAAGTGGAGGCTGAAAGACCAATTTATTTTCAATTTATTTTGTTAAATAGCTTGTTTTTACATAGTTATTTTTTACATTGTCTTCCTTTATTAGACTGTGAGCACCTCAAGGGCAGGACCCTTCCCTTTCTTTGTATCTCCTTTGCTTAGCACAGTACCTGGCATATGGTAGGTGTTTAATGTTTATTTTTTTCTCCTCTTAACTGTATTTTATTTTCTCTAATTACATGTAAAGATAGTTTTCAACATTCATTCCTTCCTCCCCCCACCCAGGCAATTGGGGTTAAGTGACTTGCCCAGGGTCATACAGCTAGAAGTGTTAAGTGTCTGAAACCAGATTTGAACTCAGGTTCTCCTGATGTCAAGGCTGATGTTCTATCAACTACACCACCTAGCTGCCCCTCACCATTCACTTTTGTAAGATTTTGAGTTCCAATTTGTTTTTCTCCCTTTTTTCCTTCCCTCCTCGGTCCCAAAGACAGTAAGCAATCTGATATAGGTAACATATATACAATCATTTTAACATTTTAAACATATTCCCATATTAATCACGTTGTGAATGAAAAAAATCAAAGAAAAAGGGAAAAACCACAAGAAAGAAAGGTGAAGATAGTATGTTTTGATCCTCCATAGGTTTTTCTCTGGATGCAGATGGCATTTTCCATCCCAAATCTATTGGAACTGTCTTGGATGACCACATTGCTGAGAAGAATTAAGTCTGTCATAGTGGATCATCATACAATGTTGCTGTTTCTGTGAACAATGTTCTCTTGGTTCTGCCCAATCAGCATCAGTTCATGTAAGACTTTCTAGACTTTTCTGAAATCAGCAAGCTTATCATTTCTTGCAGAACTAATAGCATCCTATTACATTCATATACCACAATTTAATCATTCCCCAACTGATGGGCATCCCCTAAGTTTCCAATTTCTTGCTACCACAAAAAGAGCTGCTATAAATATATCATGTGGGTCCAGTCTCTTTTTATGATTTCTTGGGGATACAGACCTAGTAATGGTACTGCTGGATCAAAGGATATGCACAGTTTTATAGCCCTTTGGACATAATTCCACATTGCTCTCCAGAATGGCTGGATCAATTCAAAACTCTACCAACAATTTATTGGTGTCTCAGTTTTCCCACATCCCCTTCAATATTTATCATTATTTTTTCCTGTCATCTTAGCCAATCTGAGAGGTGTAAGGTGATACCTCAGAGTTGTTTTAATTTGGTATTTAATGTTTATTGATTGACTTGACTGAGTACATGTTGGGGATGCTATAGAGGGGATTTCTTTTCAGGAAGGGGACAGACCAGGTGATCTCTGAAGTTCCTTCCTGTGACCAAGACATAACAGAACATGGAAGAGAATTTATGTTTTAAGCTTGCACCAGATTGGACTAGGTACATCTGTATGTATGATGACCCATAAGTGTTGTTGAGCTTGTAGGCACTGTAGGTGCTATATTGAGTTGTGTCCTTGAGTTGATTGCATAAATGTGAAGGTACATAAAGGGGAAGAGAAAAAGGATGTTTCCAGAGCAGAAGCAATAGAGATGTCATGGTGCAGGAGCAAGATTTTATGGAAAAATTCTCCCTTTTTTATCCTTAGGTGTTGGGAGGGAAAAGTTAATCTCAAATCTAGCAGCTGAGAGACAGGATCCTGTCAGAGAAAGCTGTCAGTCAGTATATTTGAGGCTGCTCTTGCCCCTGAGCTGTGATTTGATACATATCTCTTTTATTATCCTGTACCTCTGAGCCTCCCTCTTCTGCCCCTTAACTCAGAACCATCTTCATTCTGTTAGTCAGGCAAGTTATGGCCTTCAGCATCAAAGATGTCGAGCATCAAAGTAAATGACTATACTGTCATTTAATGATTCATTCTTTTATTCTTTCATTCAACACATATTTATTCAAGCCAACAAATATTTATTAAGTTCTATGTGCAAGGTATTGAAAATACACAGAAAAAAATATACAATTGACCTTGCTGACAAGGAGAAGAGGGTAGAGTGTAAAAACAAAATATATGCATAGTAATTTCAAGGGGGAGAATGTATTAAGAATTGGGGCAGGGAGAAGAGATCAGATCAATCTATCCATTATGTACCAATGTCTCAATGTTTTGGTACTGCAGGGGTGTGAAAGAGTCCCCTAATTCCTAAGGGAAATGTCTGTGGTTTTGAGGAGACACTTCCTAGATAGGGACCTCTTGTTTGAGTGTATTCAAAACTGACGGTAGTGTCTATCATTTATAAAAATAAAATGGACATCCAGGGGAGTTTTGAAAATGTAGATCTAAGTGTGTAATCATTGACAGCAACGCTGTGAAGAAATAAGGGTACCTCAGATACTGAGCTTTGAGAGCTTTAGAAATGTTTAGAAACTGGCTATGGAGAATGGTCAGATGGATAATTGGAACCTAGCCTTGCAAAAGGAAAATGATTTTAAATCACTCATTTTTCAAAAAATGCTGCATCCATCCGGCTAGACAGCATAATTTCATTCTATGCTGAAGGAGCTGCTTTAGAGGAGGAAAAAAGCCCATCTATGCTGAATTGGAAAAGGAGGCCTGAAACTGAGGAAGACAGTCTATCTTTGCAATATCTCTCTTATCTATCTATCTGTAGGATGGATTAGAGAATGGAGAAACCGGCTAAGAGATTATTGTAATTCAGCTTCTTATCATATTCTCAATAATCATTGCAATATCATGTTTTCTTTTGGGAAGGGAAATATTTTATTGTTACTTTTAAAAAAATTGCTATCCTTTCCAAATGGCTTCTGTCTGACTTAAAGTCAACAGAACCTACTCTTGTACTAGAGAAAAGTTAAGGTAAACTAAAACATTAAGTCTGAACATATATGCCTCCTTGGGCACCTGTTGTCTGCTACTCTTCTGCACAGAAATGGAAAGTATTTCATCATTAGAGTTTGAATTTTGAATTGAATTTTTTCAGTGTATTTTCTTTTACATTTTTAAAAGTAAATTTTATTTATGTATTTTTGTTTTAACATCATTTAGATTTCACATGTTCCTTCTTTCTCCCTGCCAGCCAACAATCCCTTATAATAAATAATTTTTTAGAGAGAAAAAAAAGACAAGAAGAGGAAAAAAAATCAGCAAAACTGATCAATACATTGAAAAAATAAAATAATCAACACTGATGGATGTGACACTTTTCAACAATGAGGTGATTCAGGTCAATTTCAATAGACTTATGATGGAGAGAGCCATCTGTACCCAGAAAGTGAAGTGTGGGGACTGAATATGGATCACAACATAGTATTTTCACCTTTTTGTGGTTGTTTGATTGCTTTTTTTCTTTCTCATTTTTTCCCTTTTAATCTAATTTTTCTCGTGTAGCATGGTAAATGTGGAAATATGTATAGAAGAATTGTAAATGTTTAACATATATTAGATTACTTGCTGGGGAAGGAAGAGAGAAAAAAATTTGGAACACAAAGTTTTGCAAGGATGAATGTTGAAAACTACCTTTTCATATATTTTGAAAATAAAAAGCTATTATTTAAAAAAAGAAAAAAAATACAATAATATATGCAATGTTCCACATCCATGAAAATCCATACCTCCTTCCCCCTCCTCATTCCAATCTCTGCAAAAGTGTAGAGGAAGTGTTTCTTCCTATTTCTTTTTTAGATTATTCTTTGAACTTTTCAACATTCATTTTTCTATTGTTTTGTGGAGTTTCTTTTTATCATTTATATTGTTGTGTTATTATGTGTTTTTTCTTGACTTTTCTTTACCTTCACTCTGCATCTGTTCAAGTTTTTCCATGCTTTTCTGTATTCATCATATTTGTCCTATTTATAACACAGTAATACTCCATCACATTCACATACCTCAATTTTTTCAGCCATTCCTCCCTTGATGGCATTTGCTCTGTTTGGTAACACAAAAACTGCTGCTACAAATATATGCAGTATATGATGCCTTTTTTAAAAAAATCAATAATGTCCTTGGTGTTTATGCCTAACAATGAAGTTGCTGGATCAAAAATTATGAACATTTTATCCACTTTATTTGTGTAGCAATACTTTGAATTCACTTTCTCAGAGCAAAGTTAGCTCATATTCTTCCTTAAGGTTTGAAGGTAGTCCCCAAGAGTTTATGGAGTAGCTTTATCTAATGCTATCAGTTCAGGTGCTTATTCTCATTATACCCCCTGGAAAACTTTAATAATTAGTACCCCACTTTTATTTAACCAATAACATAATTAGTTTTTTTACAAGTGAATATTTACTTTGAAGGGATTTGTAAGAAGCTCAAACATTTTCCCCCAATACCTGCAGGCACACTCTCTTCCAAACCATATCAAGTTATGGGAAGAGTGGACTCAAACTTAACATGTTCTCTGTTTCTCTGGGTGCCCCCACCATGTTCCGTTTCAAATGCAACTATACTCAAGAGATAAATGATTTTGCACATCTACTACTGCTGGGCTAGATCAAGCATATTACTCAGCTTCAGTGACTCTGATCCTCAAGGCTTCCATTCCAGAATGAACTCCAGTTCCCAAACCTCTAAGACTCATTCTCCTTACCTTCCAAAGTCTACAAGTTTATAGCAATGTGTAATATAATTCATCTAAAATCTAAAGAAAAAAAAATGTAGGGGCAGAGCCAAGATGGCAGAGAATAGACAGCTCTTTGTCTGAGCTCTTCCTGAGAACTCCATACCACATCAAGCCTCTAAATAGGTTTTGGAGTTACAAAAACCACAAATATTTGGAATGTAACAAATTTCCAGCAGAAGATATTTTGGAAAAACTTCAGGAAAGGTCTGTCTCAATGGGGGTAAAGGGGGAGGGTGTGTTGCAACCCAGTGCAGGCACAGTAAGTGCAGAGTAGGGAGACCCAGGGTGGAGAGGCTTCCAGGCACTGGGAGAATCAAAGGGAACCTTATAGCCAAAATACAGTAATGTTTGCTATTTTGTCCTGGTTCTGAAACCAGTAGATCAGCAGATTAGCTGTGAGACCTCTAACACAACTACAGAAAAAGTGAAATCCTGAACCCCAGCATAATAAGCAGGACTTGGCCATGCCCACCCAGCACCAACTCCAGGACATTGTGAAGGTGTTGTTGCCTGAAGTGAAAGCTTAGGACAATCTTTCCTTTACCCTAAGCACAGACCTCAGCCTTTAAAAATGAGCAAAAAAGCAAAAAGATCTTTTTTTATGGAGACAGGGAAGAACAGATCTCAAATCCTGAAGACACTAAAGGAAAACATCTCCAGATGAAGCGTCAGAGGATGATTTAAGTTGGTCTCCATCTCACAAAGTTCTCTTGGAAGAATAAAAAAAGGAACTTAAAAGAGAAGAAAATGGGGAAAGGAAATGAGAGCTCTAGAAAAGGAAACACAGAAATTGTTTGAAGAAAATCATTCCTTTAAAAATAGATTTGATGAAATGGAAAAAAGAAAACAACTTGAAAAACAGAATTTGTGAAATGGGAAAAAAAATTCAATGAACAAAACAAGTCATTTAAAAGTTCAATTGGGAAAAAAAATGCAAAGAGGCAAAAAACAGTCTCATATTTGCAGGCCATGTATGTAATTAACTCTTGTCTCTCTCATCTGAATAGCAGCCAGTCAGGAAATATATCAACCAAGGTCAAGGCCCTGGCTGACTAATGCCTTTTGAATATACTCTAATTCTGGCTATGCAGCCAGTCAACAGTCCCTATGAACATCACATGGTTAGTAGACTGGAACAAGCTATAGCGTATTTATGCATTCTCCAAATTAGGGAGCAGGACATTTCCATCACATGTCATCATACTTTCTCATATGTACACTCCCTAGCTTTTACCCTGTGGGGGATTACATCAGCTCCCTGTTATACTTGCAGAATTCTAAATGTATTTCCATAATGGTTATACTAACTCATAGCTCCCCCAACAATACACTAATGTGCTTATCTTCTTGTACAATTGAATAGGCCTTTTAATAGGTCTTTTCTCCTTCCAATCCATCAGTCACACCACTGCCAGACTATTGATGTCATCTTTCTGCTGAATAATTTTCTAATGCTTACCAAATGTTGTTTTTGTTCCTTTGTCTAGCATTTAAGGCTCTTCACAATCTGTTATCATTCTACCTTTCCAGCTTTATTTCATATTATTCCCTTTCATTTACTCCATGATCTAGATAAGCTGGATTTTTGTCCCGTCCTCCTGTTTCTCTGCTCTTGCTTTGTCATTCCCTATGCCTATAATGCTTTCTTTCTCAGTGTCAACATTACAGCCATTTTCATCCTTAAGGGCATGCTCAGATACTTCTTTCTCAATCTGACCTTCCATGATCATCCTAGTCAATAATGATTCTATTCCACTCAGACTTGCATATAATTTTATATATCTCTTTTGCATGGAATATTCATCATTGTGTAGTTGTGTATGTGTATGTATGTGTGTGATTACTCCTTAATTAGTCTGTGAGCTTCATGAAGGCAAAGATTATGATAATCTTTATATTTCAGTTGAAGGTACTAATTCTTTTATTACATCCAAAAGTCTTTGATGATGTCCTGTGCAGTGTCCTAATGAAAGAATGTCTTCCTTTAGATAATGAAGTTTTAACTTCTCTTGTTTGTGGATCACCTTGTCCTGATTACAAAAATCCCTAAAATACAAGACCTTTTCAATGAGACCAACCTAACAATTCATATGGAAAAAATCTTCAAAACAAGAGATCAAAAAGATATATTGTTTAGACTATGGCATAGAGGTGCATTTGTAGCCCATTAAGTTAATTCATTATTTCAAATGGTTTGAACAGATACTATAGATGACAAAGATGCTAAGAGAGAGTCCATTAATCTGGATTGCATTTGGGAAATTGTGTACCACTTTCATTGATCCTGACCTGCCTTCTGATACAAGTAGCTATATATGTTAGTCCCCAAATCACCATACCTCTTTCTCTGAAATTCACTCATATCCTAAAACTTCTAGCACCCTAGTTTCTTGGTGCCTGTCAATAGAAATAAGAAAACAATAACATATATCTGAAAAAGATGCTGACCTCCATTATAAAACATCAGACTTTTTTCCCCTTATTGGTCCAGTTGTGTGAAACTAATCCAGATATATTCACTTATAAAATGTGCAATAAAGAGAACCTGACACAATCTGGGTGTTAGAACTGGAGGTACCTCTCAAGTGATTGTTAACTGCCTCTTTCTTCTGCTGTGCCCTCAAGACCATCTCACTTCCCTACTGGCAAAACCATAAATGTATCTTGTCCCTCAAGAGATCCAGTTATATCCTTGAATCTTGAATGCTTCCTACATTGTTTGTTCTTTGCTCTTGAAGAAAAGGCCATTACACCAGAAAAGTGATGCCATGTCTTACATGTGGACTAGATTTAAGTGAGGGAAGGCTGTGCAAGGTCACCATTTTTATTCTCTCCTCTAGAGACATCTGGATCCATTGGCAAGATATAGATCAGGATGACTGAATAAGATATAGATCCTGGATACAGTGGAAGATCTTGGTCTTTTTAAGTTAAGGTGTTTCCCAGATCTCAGTTTCACCCTTCAGTGGTTAAGGCTAGGTAAGAAATGAGGCAAAGAATGACTTCTTTTCCCTCGTTAAAAATTTAAAAAAAAATTAATCTGGGAAGGTAAGACCCTCAGGATTTCTGGCCAAAACCAGAACAACTGCTATTTACAATCACTCTGAGTAAACAGGACTCAAACAATAAGCAAGTGGGGCTTAGGCTGGGATCTATTGTTGGCCAATCAATGAGAACCAATCAATGATTTGGATCCTTAAGAAAGAAAGGTAACCTGTAATTCAAAGATACCTTGTGAGGTTTTGGAGATCAAAATTCACATTCCTTTGGGCAGAGCACTTGATATTCTATGTGGGTAGAGGGAGAGGAGGGTGGGGAAAGAAAGCACAGAAAGGGAGGGAGGGAGGGAGGAAGGAAGGAAGGAAGGAAGGAAGGAAGGAAGGAAGGAAGGAAGGAAGGAAGGAAGGAAGGAAGGAAGGAAGGAAGGAAGGAGGGAAGGAGGGAGGGAGGAAGGGAGGAAGGAAGGAAAAAAGGGAAGGAGGGAGGGAGGAATGAAGGAAGGAAGGAAGGAAGGAATCTGACCGGAATTGGCCAGTTGGGTTAGCTCCTTCTACTTGCAGATTGTTGTTTGTCATATTTGTTCTTGGAAGAGGACTTATGCCATTAGGAAAGTAATGCCATGACATACAATTGTATTGGATTTAAGTGAGGAAAGATTGTGTAAAGTCACCAGCCTCATTCTCTCCTCTGAAGCCTGTCTCTTAAGACATCTAGTTGCATCTTTAAACCTTGGGTGATTTTGATTCCTACATAGCAAATTGCTGAAGAAAATTCTAAGCTAAAGATTAAAAACACAGGATTCAAATCCCTATGATCATTGTCCTGATTCTTTTTATTTGTAGCTCCAGAGCCTAGTTCAGTGCCTGGGCCACAAATGCTTATTGTGAGATTGCTCACTTGATTGATTCAAGCATTTGAAGGTAGGTCATTTGGTTTGTTTGGTCTTAAACGATAGAACTTGAAAGGGGGTAGAAATTGAAAAGAGGCAAATCAGATGTCTGAAAGCTGTTTCTTTAACTACTGCAACTGTCTGGGCTGTATCAGAAGGAGGGTTTTCCCTCTTTGGATGTCTTAAGTAGAGGTTAGAGAACCACTGTCATGTATAAGAAAGGCTATCTCATGGGTTGGATGGAGGAATGCTGAAGAGTCTTCCTACTCTCAAATTCTATTGTAGAATGGGCTGTCACCTCTAACTCAATCAATCAGTCAAGTACAATAAACATTAAGGAACTTTTCTATAATTTCATTAAATTATCAGCTTAGTGACTGAAAATAGAAAAGCTAATTAAAGTCTGGCTAGCCAGTGTTAATGGAAAAGCATTGGGTGGGAACTTGTAAATAAAAATGTTCCTTGCCCTCAGGGTTATTCCTAGAATCCTGGAAGTGATATCAGCTATTCTCTGGAGAACCTGACAATGAGATATTTTTAAGAAAGTAGTCCCAGAGGAGGTACTAAATTATGATTCTATGATTCTGAGATTTTGTAGACTTGTTTCTCTGCTTATTTCTCCTTGGACATCTCAAGTTAAGCATCATCTTATATGTCAAGTAAAATGTATCCTTAATAAAATAAAATTTTTTTTTTACTTTTAACATTATTAGCTGATTTGTATAGTCCATAGATATTTGAGTCCCCCTAAGTAGATGCATTTGACTGACACACTATCCTTTTAATATTAATATTATCCTGTTAATGCTATATGGCTATAGATAATGAAACATCATAATTACCCAAGAATAAAAATTGTGGATGGCTTAAAAAATCAATTTCAAAAAATTAAAATTTAAATAGAAAACAATCCAAAGGCCAAGGGAGAGAGAGTTGTGGAAGCACATTAGTAAGGATGACATGAATGAAAGAAATAAAAACTGGAGCATATTATTAATAATGACATCCTTGTAAGAAGTGGCATACAAGGTACCACCCAGGAAATAAATGATCAGAACAAAAGGTAGGCCAATTAAATAGCAAGATCGAGGTGATAACAAATGAACAGCTTCTATAATACCCATGGAATATTCAAATATATAAAAGAAAAGCTTATTAATTTATTCCTACAATAAGCATATATAAACAGCTACTGTCTATTATCTTAGGTGTCGGAGTTACAAAAACAAAAATGAAATAGTCTCTTCCTATAAAGAGGTTATATTATTTTAGGAGGAAATAATGTGAACATGGAAAAGTAAACACAAAATATACAAACAAAAAATATCTAGTACATTGAGTCCATCCTCCATGGATGATATTTGGAAACAAATAAGCAGGCTGAACTGGCTTGAAAAAGCCAGTTCTTTGGCAATCAGCAAGCTACAAATCAAGTTGTGATTTATTGTTTTGTTGATTGCCTGCACTTAAGAAAATGATAGAGAAAATGTCAATATTGCAGATTAAACTTAAACAATAATGCAGATTGAGTTGTGCTGTGTATACATTTCCCCTCCTGGATACTGGTTGCTAAACATTTACTAGCACACGCCTCCATGGATAGGGTGTGATTTGTACCACTGAAAGGAGTAAGTCATGTTAGAGATTATGGATCTGTTGAAATATATGTACATATATTACAATTGTGATAACGTGTCCAATGCTCTGTAACTCTGTAAAGTGTTTTTAAAATATAAGCCATTATTGTTATCTTCATCTCTACCCCCCACAGTGTTCTTCTGCATGGTACTACTTAATAAACGTGTTGGTTTTTTGTAGTAGCAAAGAATCAGAAACAAAGTATATCCCCATTTAAACAAATTCAGTCTGTAACAGGTTTTGATCTGGAAGAGACTGTGAAGGCCAAGCAGCTAAATCTTTTCCCCTCATTTTGCAGATAAGGAAACCAAGGCACAGGAACTCAGCCAGCATCACACAAGGAATAAATAACTGAGGCTGGATAGCTCTCAAATTGAATTAAAGATTATTATGCTGTCCTTGTGATATAAGAAACTATGAATGTGACTTCATTATTTCAGTTTGGGGAAACAGGGAACCATGACAAGATTTATTATAAACTGATGATATAAAATGATATAAGCAGACCCAGAAAAATACATTCAACGAGTACTACATTTTAAGTGGAATAAAAAACTAAATTAAAATGGAATACTATGGAAGATGATAGATTAGAAGCAACCTAGCTTAACTCTCTCAGGATTCCCCTCTAAACAATTTTAAAATACCTCCTTAAATCAAATTCTGTAGAGGTAGAGCCAACAAAAGATCAGATTGAGACAATTTTTTGGTCTAAGGAATCTTAGGTTGGCAGATGTTTGTAATACTGGGGTGGAAGCTTTTCTGGAGCTCACACAAATGGAAGCAGTAATAGTGACTGAAACAGGGGGTCAGATAACTGATCAGAAAGAGACACAGGAGACCCTTTGCTGGCACTGGGTAAGCTGGTGCTATATCTATAAGCAGTTCTGGGTTCCAGTTCCAAGACAGAGAGGAGTGCTTGTATTTGGTCAAGAGGCAACAGGGTTCTGGTCTCAGTTCCAAGACTCAAGGTGCTTGTGGCGTCAGAGGACCAGGGGACCTTCTTGGGTAAAGACCAGAGAGCAGTGACCAAATCTCTCCCAGAATCATACCACTTTGGAAGAACCAGAAACTTGCAGACTCTCAGAACTAGCTCTCAAGCAAGAGCACAAAAAAGCCTGAAGCTGGACACAGTAACTTCTTACTTCTAAGTGAGCAAAGCCCAACTTTAATATAAAGTTCAAAGTCAAGAAAAAGGTTAGAAGACTGAGCAAATAATAAAAAAACAACCAACCAAATAAGCAAAAGACAATTGACCACAAAAGGCTACAATAGTAACAGGGAAGGATAAAATATAAACTCAGAAAAAGACAATGTGAAAATAACTACAATCAAAGCCTCAAAAAAAAAAAAAAAAAAAAAAAAAAAAAAAAAGCTAATAGAACCCAAGTCCAACAAAAATTCCTAGAAGAGTTACAGAAAGTGATAAGAGTGGTAGAGAGAAAAATTGAGAAAAGAAATAAGAGCAATGCAAGAAAATTATGGAAAAAAAATTAATGAAAAGAAAATTGATAAAGAGATGCAAAAAAAAATTCTGAGTAAATTAATTAAAAAACAGAATTGGTTTCATGGTAAAAAAAAAAAAGGCACAGAAATTCAATGAAGAAAAGAACACTAAAAAGCAGAATAATGAGATAAGGTATATAGATTAAGGGGAAAGGGATAAAGAGGGAGAGAAAAGGTGACAGAATAAGGTGAAGTACAGAAGGTATTTAGATTAACAGAAGTGGGATAAGGTATATAAATTAATGGGAATGAAATAGAGGGAGGAAAGGGGGAGGGGGATGGAAAAGGGGAAGTGGGGGGCAGTAGCAAGGAGGTTAAACAATAACAAGACAAATTAACTGGTAGAAGTAAGAAGTAGAAGAGTTAGCAGGGATAGAAAATAAGAGATATACACAAACACAGTAACAATGATTACGAATAGAAAAAAGTAAAGATAGTAATCTTTGATCTCAAAGTCAAACATAAAAAAGATTTAATCAAGAGAAAAATCTATATGTCAGCCATATTAATATTGTTTTAGATGCATGTATATGTATGTGTATATGCATATGTATATATGTATGTAGATATATATATGTACACATAAGTGTGTACCCATAAATATATCCATGCTTTATTTGGAGAAGGTGGTGGGGGGAAAAAGGGATAATTATAAGATAGTAAAGAAAAGATGGACTATTGAATACAATATCTTCTATCATTATATATGCTTTCTTGAAATGGAGATTTATTTTTACATATTTTAAATCCTCTGTTGTTCTGCTGAGAACATGATAATAATATTTTTCTGTCTTTCTTTTTCTATTTTGTTTTTTCTTATTTTGCATTTGTTTTAAATAAATACTTTCTTTAAAAAGCAATCAAATGAAAAAGGAAGCACAAAAATTAACTGAAGAAAAAACTCCTTAATAAAACCCAGAATTAATCAAATGGAAAAAGAAGCACATAATCTCACTGAAGAAAACAATTCCTTAAGAATAAAAATCAAGCAAGTGGAGATTAATAAATTCATGAGACATTAAGAAACAATAAAACAAAAGTGGAAAAAAAGGAAAAAAAAAACAGAAGAAATATCTCATTGGAAAAACAACTATTATAGAACTCCCTGAAAGCATGCTTCAAAAAGAGCCTAGACATCAGATTTTATTTTTTTTTATTTTATTTTTTTTTATTTAATAGCCTTTAATTTACAGGATATCTACATGGGTAACTTTACAGCATTAACAATTGCCAAACCTCTTGTTCCAATTTTTCACCTCTTACCCCATCCCCCACCCCTCCCTAAATGGCAGGATGACCAGTAGATGTTAAATATATTAAA
This sequence comes from Sarcophilus harrisii, assembly GCF_902635505.1. Taxonomy (NCBI): domain Eukaryota; kingdom Metazoa; phylum Chordata; class Mammalia; order Dasyuromorphia; family Dasyuridae; genus Sarcophilus; species Sarcophilus harrisii. The sequence continues at coordinate 590,807,884 of NC_045427.1, read as the reverse complement.
ATATAAATTAGATACACAATAAGTATACATGACCAAACATTATTTTGCTGTACAAAAGAATCAGACTCTGAATTATTGTACAATTAGCTTGTGAAGGAAATCAAAGATGCAGGTGTGCATAAATATAGGGACTGGGAATTCAATGTAATGGTTTTTAGTCATCTCCCAGAGTTCTTTTTCTGGGTATAGCTAGTTCAGTTCATTACTGCTCCATTAGAAATGATTTGGTTGATCTCGTTGTTGAGGATGGCCTGATCCATCAGGACTGGTCATCATCTAGTATTGTTGTTGAAGTATATAATGATCTCCTGGTCCTGCTCATTTCACTTAGCATCAGTTCGTGTAAGTCTCTCCAGGCCTTTCTGAAATCATCCTGTTGGTCATTTCTACAGAACAGTAATATTCCATAATTTTCATATACCACAATTTATTCAGCCATTCTCCAACTGATGGACATCCATTCAGTTTCCAGTTTCTAGCCACTACAAAAGGGCTGCTACAAACATTCTGTGACATACAGGTCCCTTTCCCTTCTTTATAATCTCTTTGGAATATAATCCCAGTAGTAACACTGCTGGATCAAAGGGTATGCACAGTTTGATAACTTTTGAGCATAGTTCCAAACTACTCTCCAAAATGGTTGGATCTGTTCACAACTCCACCAACAATGAATCAATGTCCCAGTTTTCCCACATCCCTCCAACAATCATCATTATTTTTTCCTGTCATCTTAGCCAATCTGACAGGTGTGTAGTGGTATCTTAGAGTTTAGACATCAGATTTTCAGAAATTATTAAGGAGAACTGCCCCAGTATTTTAGATTCAGTAGGTAAAATAAACATTGAAAACAACCTACTGTTTACTTCTTGAAAGAAATCCCAAAATGAAAACTTCCAGGAATATTATAAGCCAAATTCCAGAGTTCCCAGGTCAAAGAGAAAATACTTCTAGCAGCCAGATAGAAATAACTCAAATATTGTGGAGCCATAGTCAGGTAAGATTTAGTGGTTTCCACATTAAAAAATCAGAGGGCTTGGAATATGATATTCTGATAAGAAAAGAAGCTAAGATTATAACTGAGAATAAATAAAAAAGCAAAATCTATATTTCACAAATCACTATTGACATTGTTGAATATAATCCTTCAGGGTAAAAATGGATATTTAATAAAATAGAGAACTTTTAAATATTCTTGATCGAAAGACCAAAGCTGAATAGAAAATATGACCTTCAAACATAAGACTTAAGGGAAGCATAAAAAGTTAACATGAAAGAGTAATCTTAAGAACTCAACAAAGTTCCTTTTTGAGGAAATGATACACATTTCCTTAGAACTTTATCATTATTAGGACACTTAAAAAGAGTTTGTATAGGCAGAGGGTATAGGTAAGTAGGAATCAGTTATGTTGGAATGATCTCAAAGAAGGGGGAGAGGAAAAAGAAGGATGCACTGGAAGAAGGGGGAAGGGATAGGTAGAATGGGAACAAATTTTCTCATATAAAAAGTACTTTTGCAGTGGAGAGGGAAATGGTGGTGGGGGTGGGGAACAGGCAATGCTTGAATCTATCATTGGAATTGGTTCAAATAGGAAGATTATATATACACACTTAACTGTATATAGAAATATAACTTACCCAATAGGAGACTAATAGGATAAAGGAAAAGGGAAAGAGATGATAAAAGGGACAGATTAAGGGAGGCAGTAATAGGAAAAATGACTTTTGAGGAGAGAAAGGATAAAAAGAGAGAGAAAAACAAGAAACAGAAGAAAATGGGATAAATGGAAATACATTCGTAACTGTGAATGTGAATAACATGAGGTAACTCATAAAATGGAAGCAAATAACAGAAAGGATTAGAAACTAGAATTTAACAATATGTTTTTTTACAAGAGACATACTTGACAGAGAAAGACACACAGAGTTGAAGGGCTGAAGAAAAATCCAGTATGTTTCAGCTGAACTAAAAAAGGACAGGAAGCAATCATGGTCTCGGACAAGGCAAAAGCAAAAAGAGACCCAATTAAAAAGGATATTCAGGGAAAGTATATTGTGCTAACAGGTACCATAGACAATGAAGTAATATCACATGTTTTTTTACAAGTTTCTCTTAAAAAGGCCCAATTTTTCAAATACAGAGGAAATTGAGTCAAATTTATAAAACAAAAGCCACTCCCCAATTGATAAGTTGTAGTGTGGTTTCTAGAGCCCCCATGCTGGGGTTCCAAAATATACTGTCCCTTAAGATGGGGTCAAAGATGGAATCCTTTTATTTCAAGCCTCTCAGCTCCTAACTACCTTAGTATCACTACAGCACACTGAGCATGTGCTAACTATAGTATCATTACATCACCACAGCATCTGAGCAAGTGCCAACTATAAGCACCTTGCTATTGAGATGTAAATTCCTCTTACTGTAAGTATCCCTTGCTTCAAGTAGAACACAGGTGGTCCCGATTTCTCAGGAAGGATGAGACACCACAGGGGAAATGAGAGCTGAACCAGACATTGTCAGCAGGTTCCCTCTGGGCTGAAGGGTTTTATACCTTACCCAGAGTTCCCCCACTGTCTGTGGCTACATACAATAGGTAGTCAAAGGATATGAACAGGCATTTCAGAAAGCAAAGCTATCTATGGTCATAGAAAAAAAAATGCTCTAAACTACTATTGATTAGAAAAAGGCAAATTAAAACAGCTCTGAGGTACCACCTTATACCTATCAGAAATGAAAATTCTAGAGAGGATGCGGAAAAACAGGCACATTAATAAACTGTTGGTGGAACAGTGAACTGGGTCCAACCTTCTGGAAAACAATCTGGAACTATGCCCAATGGCCTATAAAACTGCACATGACCTTTGATTCACTATTAGGTCTATACCCCAAAGAGATCAAACAAAAAGGAAAGGGAACTATGTATACAAAAAGATTCATAAAGGTTCTTTTTTAATGGCAAAGAATTGGGAATCTAAGGGATGCTGCTCTTAAACTGGTGAATGGCTGAACAAGTTGTGACATATGATTGTGATGAAGTATTATTGTGCTGTAGAAAATGATGAGAGGGTGGTTTCTGAAAAATATGCTAATACCTATATCTACTAATGCAAAGTCAAGTGGGAAGAAGTAGGAAATCATTGTGTAGTCACAGCAATGTTATAGTGATGATCACCTGTGAAAGACTTGGCTATTTTCATCCAAGACAATTCCAAAGGACTCATGATGAAAAAGTGTTCTCTAGCAGCCTTGAGAGAAAGAACTGATGAATTCTAAGCATAAATCGAAAAATAATTTTCTTCTTTATTTTTCTTGCTTATTAAAAATGTAGCTAATATATAAATATATTTTAAATTATTTTACATGTATAATTTTTAGTGTTATAAGATAGTTTTCTTTTTTTTTTTTTATCTTAAACATCCAAATTAGTCATGCTGTGAAAGAAGAATCAGAATAAAAGGGAAAAACCATGAGAAAAAGCAGCAACAAAAAGTGAAAATAGCATGCTTCGATCTGCATTCAGACTTCATAGTTCTTTCTTTGCATGTGGATAGCATTTTCCATCATTTTTCTTTTAGAATTGTCTTAGATCATTGTATTGCTGAGAAAAGCAAAGTCTATCAAAGTTGGTCATCCATACAATGTTGCTGTTACTATGTACACTCACTTCACTCAGCATCAGTTCATCATATGTATAATTGACACCATTATTGCTTGCCTTCTCAATGGGTGAAGAAGAGGATGGGAAAGAGAAAGAAAATTTGGAACTCGAGGATTTTAAAAGAAAATAATTCTAAAATAAATTTGGGGGAAAAAATTAAATGCTATGAAAATATAAAAATCAAATTTGGCCCCAAAGACAAGATTCTACTCCAACTCCTTTCTTTGCAGGGCCAAAGAAAAGATTATGCATAAGGCATTGTAAGTCAGACTTGGGTATGTATTGTTTAGTTTGTTTTTTTTTTTTTAATTTTCTTTCTAGTTGTAAAAATTCTTTGTTAAATGATATGGCTCTCTGGGATTGGGAGGGAGATAAAAATGGTAAATCAAATGAAAAACAGGGAAATGACATCAAGATAAATGTTAAGGACCATGCCTAGGTGAAGGGGCAGGTCAATTCTCAGAGATTCACAGCTGTGAATGATAACATCTGAAGAGTTGCAAGGCTTGGGAATGAAATAAATTGGAGGCAAAAGGGAAAAGAAGAGAGGTCAGACAATACAACTGCCTCTAAGTAGAGAAGTCAGAGAACAAAACTGCCTCTCAGTCTCCTTGTATCATCATCATCCTCTTACATGAAAAGATCCATTCTACAGGTCTGAGTTAGACCTCCAGCAGCCACTGGCAGGTGACTCCCATATCACAACATATGGCTGAACATCGGGCATAAAGCAGCAGCATCTGAGAGCTGTTTGTGAGTGGGGTCCTCCCAAAGTTCGTTCGGTAACTCGCGAGGAAGGAAAAGGGAGAAGAGACCTGGTAAGACTTTTTTAGTTGGGGTATCATCATTATCATCCTCTCACATGAAGACAGGTCTGAGTTAGACTTCCAGCAGCCACTGGCAGGTGGCTCCTATATCCCAACAGACAAAAGCTATTTTAAAGTGTTAAAGAGAAAGTTACCTAGCTCAGTGCTAAGTCCAAAGTCAGGAAGACCTGGGTTCAAATCCAACCTTAGACACTGATTTTGTAACCCTGGGCAAGTCACTTAACCTTGTTTTCCTCAATTTCTTAATTTATAAAATGAAGTGGAGCAGGAAATGGCCAAACCACTTCAGTACAGTATCATATCTTTGCCAAGAAAACCTCAAATGGGGGTGAAAAGAGACAGACATGACTGAAATGAATGGACATAGGTACTAAAGAAATTTTTTTTTTCTTCCTTATTTTTTCCTTTACCTCACTTTTAGATCCCAGAACTAGTAGCATTGGCAGGTCATATCAACCCACAGATTTCTAATGTAATTCCTATCCTAAAGCTGTGATAGAATCATGAGTATTCATATATTAATAAACCCTAGTGGACCAAGGAGGTCCAGAATTATTCATTTTTTCATTAATGCAGTTAACATTGACTGACTACTGTGTGCTAAGTATTGTACTGATTCTGGGGGAAATGCAGATATAAATAAGACATGAGTAGCTCAAAAACTGATATCTAATCAGGAAAGGGAATAGCCTGCCTTCACTTTCAATTCAGTGTGTTTTAAAACTGAACTCATTATCTGCCTCCACAAACTTGTTTCCTGTGCCAACTTCCTTGTTTCTGTTAATGTCACATTTCGAAGTCTTCTCCCCACCCCCATCAATCTTCCCTATTCCGGGTCAAAACCTGGGCTGCATTTTTCCCCTTCTTGTGTAGCTTGTTAATAATTAAATCCTGTGGCTATTTCTTTCAAAAATGTCTCTCTTAAACATGGGAAGATTTACATGAACTGATGCAGAGTAAAGAAAGCAAAACCAGGAGAACATAATATGCAATGACTGTGATAATGTAAAGATGAAAAGGCAACTAAACTTAGAGGAAACCTATGGGTTTCAGGGGTACATATGATGAAACATGCTCCTTGGTTGAAGGGATTGGGGGAGGTGTTACACATACCAAATGTTGCATACCCTGAAAGTTTCAGTTGCTGTTTCCCCAGCTTGATTTTATTTAACGTTTTTTTCTTATTACCAGGGAAGGTTCAGTGAAGGTAGGGAAGGGTGGAGTGGGTGTAGGCATTTGGGGAAGTGACTGGGGTGTTAATAAAATCTTTTTTAAAAAAAAATTCCTTTCCCATTAGACCTTTTTTCTCTGTTACTGTTTCTCTAACACTTAGTATTGCAAGCCTGGATGACACCACCAGTCTGGTTTCCTTGTCTGAAGTTTTTTCTTTAATCTATTTCTGCCAAATTAATCTTCCTAAAACATCCCTTTCATTGAAGATATTCTTATGTTCTCAAAGAACTGATAATATAATGTATATACTATATATATATATATATATATATAATTTATAATACATCCATGAACTCATTAGATAGCAATACAAAACAATCAATGGAATGAAGGGATGTAAAATCCATGATCTCCAAGGTCCCTTTGACTTTCAGTGACCTTCAATTTTGCTGATTTTTTGTGTGGAAGTGATTGTCATCAGTGTGACTTGAAGGGCATTGAGTTTAGAACAGAGTACATACACATGCCTAGCTCTGAACCATTCCTTTCCCAGTTTCGCTTCTTGGGTGCATTAGTGAGAGATTTTCCCCTCCCTACATTTCTACCTCAAGGTTTCAGGGAAATAAAATGTAATCTTTATAATAAAAAAGTTGGAATCTAAGGCAATCAGTTCATACCAAATATAGCTACAGGTTTACCAGTACAATATATAGTACTTAAAAAAAAAATTATTTCAATCTAAGAGGAAGGAGCCTTTTTTCTTCAATTCCACTCAAATTCTCAAAATTGCATTACCCTTGTGATGTCATTGGTGCTCTTCCAGAATTAAAGATGAACATTTTCTTTCAGGGAAGAAGATGGACATTTAACAAAATAGATGAATTCATTTATTTCTGATGAAAAGACCAGAGCTGAACAAAAATTTGGCTTCCAAATATAGAACTCAAGAGAAGAATAAAAAGTAATAAGAAAAGGACTCGAGAACTGTATCTCTGTTATGGGTATACATAGATAGTGAATGTATAATTTAATTTTACTGTTATAAAAAAGAAAGGTGGAAAGGGGATTATAACAGAAAAAAGGGGAAAGTGGTGGTAAAATGAGGGAAATTATATCTCATGAAGAGGCAAAGAAAACCTATTATAATTGAGGGAAAGAAGGGAAGGGGATGTACATTGTGTGAATCTTAGTCTCATCAGATTTGGCTCAAAGAGAGAATATTAAACATATTTGGTTATACAGAGAAATTTCTCTCACCTTATAGAAGGAGGACAAAGGGGAAAAGGGAAGGAGTAGACTAATAGAAGGGAAAACAGAAATAGTAGGAGAAAGGGGGAGAAAGGGCTGCTTGAGGCAAGTGGTGCTTATAAGTAAAATACTGGGGAGGAGGGAAAGGGGAAAAGGAAAGAGAAAAGTATAATCTGGGGTAAATAAGATGGCAGGAAATACAGAATTAGTAGTTTTAATTGTAAATGTGAATGGGATGAACTCTCCCATAAAGTGGAAGCAGATAGCAGACTGGATTAAAAGCCAGAACCATACAATATATTGCTCACAAGAAACACTTTTAAAGCAAAGTGATACATACAGAGTAAAGGTAAAAGGCTGTAGCAGAATCTATTATGCTTCAGGTAAAGCAAAAAACAAAAAAAAAAAAACAACCAGGGGTAGCCATCCTGATCTCAGATCAAGCAAAAGCAAAAATTGATCTAATTAAAAGAGATAAGCAAGGAAACTATGTCTTGCTAAAGGGTACTATAGATAATGAAGCAATATCAATACTAAACATATATGTACCAAATGGTATAGCATCTAAATTCCTAAATGAGAAGTTAAGAGAGCTGCAAGAAGAAATAGACAGTAAAACTATACATCAGTGAATTGGGCTTACAACTAAAAAAGCTAGAAAAAGAACAAATTAAAAACCCTCAATCAAATACCAAACTTGAAAAATAAAAGGAGAGATTAATAAAATTGAAAGTAAAAAAAAAAAACAAAAAACTATTGAATTCATGAGTAAAATTAAGAGTTGGCTTTATGGAAAAAACCAACAAAATAGATAACCCTTTAGTTAATTTGATTAGAAAAATGAAGGAGGAAAATCAAATTGTTAGTCTCAAAAATGAAAAGGGAGAACTTTCTAACCAATAAAGAGGAAATTAGAGCAACAATTAAGAGTTATTTTGTCCACTTTATGCCAATAAATTTGATAACCTAAGTGAAATGGAGGAATACCTACAAAAACATAGATTGCTCAGATTAACAGAAGAGAAAATAAATTATTTAAATAGTTCCATTTTAGAAAAAGATATAGAACAAGCTATTAATCAACTCTCTAAGGAAAAATCTCCAGGGTCAGATGGATTTACATGTGAATTCTATGAAATATTTAAAGAACAATTAACCCCACTACCATATAAACTATTTGAAAAAATAGGGAAATAAGGATTCCTACTAAATTCCTTTTATGACACAGACATGGTACTAATACCTAAACCAGGGGTAGCATGAAAACAGAGAAAGAAAATTATAGACCAATTTCCCTATTTAATATTGATGCAAAAACCTTAAATAAAAGATTAGCAAAGAGATTACAGAAAGTCAGGATAATACATCATGACCAAATAGGATTTATATCAGGAATGCAGGGCTGGTTCAATTTTAGGAAAACTATTAGCATAATTGACTATATCAATAACCAAATGAACAAAAAACATATGATTATCTCAATAGAGGCAGAAAAAGCATTTGATAAAATCTAACATTCCTATTAAATTCCTATTTAAATTAATTCCTATTAAACTCTATTTCTTAAATAGTTCCTATTAAAAACACTAGAAAAGTATAGGAATAAATTAATTTTTCCTTATAATATTCAGTAGCATCTATTTAAAACCATCAGCAAGCATCAGATGTAATGGGAATAAACTGTAATCATTCCCAGTAAGCTCAGGAGTGAAACAAGGTTTCCCACTATCACCATTAATATTTAATATTGTATTAGAAATGCTAGCTTCAGCAATAAGAGAAGAAAAAGAGATGAAAGGAATTAGAGTAGGTAATGAGGAAACCAATTATCACTCTTTGCAGATGATATGATGATATACTTAGAGAACCCAGAGAATCAACTAAAAAACTATTAGAAATAATCCACAACTTTAGCAAAATTAAAAGATACAAAATAAATCCACATAAATCATCCGCATTTTTATATATCACTAACAAAATCCAACAGCTAAAGATACAAAGAGAAATTCCATTTAAAGTAACTGTTGATAATATAAAATATTTGGGAATCTATCTGCCAAGGGAAAGTCAGGAACTATATGAGAAAAACTACAACACTTTGCACACTAATAAATAAAGTCAAGTCTAAACAACTGGAAAACTATGAAATACTCTTGGAGAGGTTGAGTGAATATGATAAAGATGACAATACTATCTAAACTAATGTGTTTATTTAGTGCTATACCACTTAAACTTCCAAGAAACTATTTTACTGACCTAGAAAAAAATAACTTTCTTTGGGTGTAGCTTCATCTGGAAGAACAAAAGATCAAGAATTTCAAGGGAATTAATGAAAAAAAATGAAGGTGGCCTAGATGTACCAGATCTAAAACTATATTATAAAGCAGCAGTCATCAAAACCATTTAGTACTGGCTAAGAAACAGAATAGTCAATCAGTGGAATAAATTAGCTCCCAGGACAAAATAGCCAACAACTATAGTGTTCTAGTGTTTGACAAACTTAAAGATCCCAGCTTTTGGGATAAGAACTCACTATTTGACAAAAACTGGTGGGAAAATTGGAAACTAGTATGGCAGAAACTAGGCATTGACCCATACCTAATACTGTATACCAAGATAAGGTTGGAATGGGTTCATGATCATAAAGAATTATATTACAAACAAATTGGAAAAGCATCCGATAGTTTGCCTCTCAGATCTGTGGAGGAGTTAGGAATTTGTGACCAAAGAAGAACTGGATATCATTATTGATCACAAAATAGATAATTTTGATTATATTAAGTTAAAAAGGTTTTGTACAAACAAAACCAATTCAGAAAAGATTAGAAGCAAAGCAATAAATTGGGAAAACATTTTTACATTGAAAGGTTCTGATAAAGGCCTCATTTCTAAAACATAGAGAATTGACTCAAATTTATAAGAATTCAAGCCATTCTCCAATTGATAAATGGTCAAAGAATATGAACAATTTTCAGACGAAGAAATTGAAACTATTTCTAGTCATATGAAAAGGTGCTCCAAATCACTATTGATCAGAGAAATGCAAATTAAGACAACTCTGAGATACCATTACATAACTCTCAGATTGGCTAAGATGAGAGGAAAAGATAATGATGAATGTTGGAGGGAATGTGGGAAAACTGGGACACTGATACATTGTTGGTGGAACTGTGAACAAATCCAGCCATTCTGGAGAGCAATTTGGAACTCTACTCAAAAAGTTATCAAACTGTGCATATCCTTTGACCCAGCAGTGTTTCTACTGGGCTTATATCCCAAAGAGATCTTAAAGGAGGGAAAGGGACTCACATGTGCAAAAATGTTTGTGGTAGCCCTTATTGTAGTGGCAAGAAAGTAGAAACTGAATGAATGCCCATCAGTTGGAGAAAGACTGAATAAATTATATGGAATATTACTGTTCTGTAAGAAATGACCAGCAGGATGATTTCTTTATTATTATTATTATTGTTTTAAATTATAACTTTTTATTGACAGAACCCATGCCTGGATAATTTTTTACAACATTATCCCTTCCACTCACTTCTCTTCCAATTTTCCCCTCCCTTCCTCCATCCTCTCCTCCAGATGGCAATCAGTTCTATACATGTTAAATATATCACAATATATCCTAGATACAATATATGTGTGCAGAACCAAACAGTTCTCTTATTGCACAGGAAGAATTGGATTCAGAAGGTAAAAAAACCCCAGGAAGAAAAACCAAAATGCAAACAGTTTACACTCATTTCCCAATGTTCTTTCTTTGGGTGTAGCTGCTTCTGTCCATCATTGATCAATTGAAACTGAGTTAGATCTTCTCTTTGTCAAAGAAATACATTTCCATCAGAATACATCCTCATACAGTATCATTGTTGAAGTAAATAATGATCTCTTGTTTCTGCTCATTTCACTTAGCATCAGTTCGTGGAAGTGTCTCCAAGCCTCTCTGTATTCATCCCAGCAGGATGATTTCAAAGAGGCCTGGAGAGACTTACATGAACTGATGCTAAGTGAAATGAGCAGAACTGGGAGATCATTATATATGGCAACAATAAGAGTATATGATGATCAAGTTTGATAGACATGGCTCTCTTTAATAATGAGATGATTCAAACCAATTCCAATTGTTCAGTGATGAAGAGAACTATCTATATCCAGAGAGAGGACTGTGGGAACTGAGTATGGTCCACAACATAACATTTTCACTCTTTAAAAGAAAAAAGAAGAATCTGAAGGGATGTCCCCTGGAAGGGGATTAGACTTGTTTTGGCTACAGGAGGTAGTATGTTGTTGTTGATGATGTGATGATGATGATGAAGATGATGTTGCTTCCGTTGTGTTTAACTCTCCATGAGTCCTTTTGGGGTTTTCTTGTCAAAGATACTGGAATGGTTCACCAATTCCTTCTCCAATTCATTTTACAGATAAGGAAACTGAGGCATATACAGTTGCCCAGGGTCAGACAGCTAGTGATTGAGGCTGGATCTAAACCCAAGTTTTTCTGATTCCAGACTTATCAATGTGTGGAAATTGCTAAATTAAATTATTTTTGGCTCTTGGCTTGATATCTCTCCCTTGCAATTTGTGTCTTCTCTTTAACCTTATTAATCTGTAAACTTGTTGTAAACAGGGCTGGTGTTTTATCTATTTTATCCATCCAGTCTTTCTTTGCTCAGTCTTCAGTTTCCTTTCAAAGGCCACGACCCAAGTGTACAGCTGGCAAATTAGCTTTGAATCATCAATCTCGCTCTCTCATTGTAGTGTCTGGGCCAGGTGAGCTCACACCTTAACAGATGAGTTATCTACTTCTCTGAGGCAATTTCTACCTTGTGAAGGAGAATTGTCAGAGCCAGAACAAAATCCTTATCTAAAACACATTTGGAGAGGAACCGTTAATGAATGGTACCATCAGTGGAGTAATCAAGACCTAGGATGATGCCTGAGCACACCCATTGCTCAGGCCGAATAATTGGATCTTACTTTAGCTGAGCTTGGGTTGGATAAGTTTCTTCACTGAGTTTTTGCTATGTGTGCTCTTCATTATTTCAAATCTATAAGTACTAATATTTACTAATTGTAGTATTTGGACAGCCTTCGAGAGATAGTGGCGGCTAAGCATGGGGTCCCAAAGAGTCAGACATGACGGAATGATTGAATCACAACACATTGTAGTATATCAGTGTAAAAACCTGGTTTTAGTGTTTTTCCTGAAAAAAATGAAGCATTTGAATTGTAAGGGCTCCAACATTCTTTTTAGTTCTAGGGGTTTTGTGGCTTGACTTATTTAAAATTTTAATTTGTATGGAGTTTTTTGTTTTTATATCATTTTTATTTTTTAGCATCTCTCTCTCTCCCTATTCACTGAGCAATCCTTTTTTTTTTTTTTCCCTGAGGCAATTGGGATTAAGTGACTTGCCCAGAGTCACACAGCCAAGAAGTGTTAAGTGTCTGAGACCACATTTGAACACAGGGCCTCCTGACTTCAGGGCTGGTGCTCTATCTGCTACACCAGCTAGCTGCCCCTGAGCAATCCCTTTTGACAAAAATGTAAAAAGGGTAGGAAGGCAGAGACAGAGAGACAGACAGAGATAGAAACAGAGACAGACAGAGACAGAGACAAACAAACAGAGAACAGGATCTGTAAGATTTCTTCCCTGCCGTTCTCCACTTTCACAAAAAGGGAAGAAGATGCATTTTTCTCATTTTTTCTTTGGGGAAGTCTCCAGAATCTGCTTCTGACTCTCTGGGCTTTGTCCACTATGCTACATCAGCTTTCTCACCCTCTAAGATCACTCTGTCTCTGCAGCCCCTTCCTCCATTTGGCTTAGTTCCTTCCAGAACCCTCATTTTAAAGAAAGTGCCCAGGAAAGCCACATTCCTTCCTTCCTTCCTTTCAGGACTCTCTCTTGATTCTTCAGTCTTCCTCCACTAAACCCCGGCATGTTTACTTTCTCTCTTCCAACCCACTTTTCCCCATATTCTTTTTCTTTTATTCTAATATAATTTCCTTAAGAACAGAGGCTGCTCTTTCCTTTTAGTTTTTATTTGTATTTCTAACCTTAGCACAGCATCTGGTACATAGGAAGTGCTTAATAAATGCTTGATGTCTTGGAGGAAAAGATTGATAGCTACTGAATATTAATAAAGGAAGACAGAGAAGACTGAGTTAAACTTGGTTGCTATGGCAACTTTTCTTGATTCAGTTCAATATGAAATTTTTTTTTTATCGATTTTCCACGTATGAAACATTATGTTGGGCAAAAGAATATACAAAAATGGCCCAGCCCTTACCTTTAAGGAGGTTACTACATTCTACTGTGGGGAAATAATATCTTCAAGAATAAAGGACAACAACAATAATGAAAGTCCACACAAAAGTAATATGAAGTACAAGTGATTTCAGTGGGAAAAGGAGTTCTAATAACTGGGAGAATCAGTAAAAGACTTGATGTAAGAGATGGTGCATAAGATGAATTTTTGCAGGGAGTTAGAGATTCCATAAGGCAGAAAATAACAAGGCTTGGTACCTGACTGGAGATGGAAGATGGTGGAGATGGAAGAAATGAAGATGACAAAGAGATTGAGCCTCAGTGATTATTTTATAATTGTATAGAGCCCTTGCTGTGAGGTCAGAAGTGATATTACTTTCTTCTTGACATTCCATATTCTGACCGTGACTTTTTCACTTGTCTGGAAGAGATATTGAAATAGTTGGCCATTTCCTTCGCCAAATCATTTTACAGATGAGGAAACTGAGGCAAATAGAGTTAAGTTACTTGCTCAGAGTCATATTAATAAGAGTCTGAGGCTGGATTTGAACTCAGGGATATGAATCCACTCTGACTCCAGGCCTAGGACTCTGTGCATTATGGCATCACCTAGCAGCCTCTCTATATATAATTGCATGCTTTCTCCTTCATTAAAAAAAAAAAGAGGTGATGCAATGGGTAGTGGTGAGTCAAGAAGAACTGAGTTCACATGCAGCCATGGATACTTACTAGATGTGTATAAATATGCAAATCATTTAACCTCTAATGGTCTTGGTTTCCTCAGCTATAAAATGGGGATAAAAATAGTCCCTATCTCAAAGGATTTTGTGAGGATCAAATGAGATATTTATAAAAAGTGTTTAGCACAGTACCTGGCAAATAAGAAGCACTTAATATTTGTGTTGATTGATTTTTATCTGTGTTTACTCAGGAATAGAGATTAAATAGAACTTAAATATGTTAATATTTAATTTTTATTGCTTTTATTGGTGATTGGGGTATGGATTGGTTCTATGATTTCATCGGCATAAGAAACTCCCTAGTAGGAAATTTTGTCTGCCAATGCATCTTAGTACCTTCCTGCCTAGAACACTAAAAAGTTAATTGACTCATTCAAGGTCAGATAACCAATACTAATAATACCTTCCATTGATATAGCCTGTTATTTGTAAAGTTCTTTTTCAAAAGAATTTAGTAAGGTCACAATCTATGTATTATTTAGCTTTCAAGTTCATTGTAGGTTTACAAAGTCTGAAAAAATTTAAAATGCAGGTCCTGAAATATTGAACTCTGAACACTTTTTTTTTTTTTTTTTAAACAATCAGTATTAAATTATTTGCCTGAGGTCACATAGCTAGCTGAGTGTCTGAGGTTGGATTTGAACTCAGTTCCTCCTGACTCCAGGGATGTTGATGGTGCTGTCCCTTGAGCACTTAAAAAAAAAAAGATGCTGTCATCGTAGTAGTTCCCATTTATCACCTCTCTTTATATCTCTCTCCTTGTCTCTCTATCCCCTACTTTTTTTGAAACTACAATATCATACCTCAACAGAATAAAAGACTAAGATCTGATATGCTTGAATATCAGAAAGAAAATTTCATGATCACTAGATCACTAGGAATACTGAGGTTGGAGTAAAGATTACTTTGACCAGTCACACACAATTGCTTCCCCTCCTTTTTAAGGGGAATACTTGTAATGGGCTGAAGCTGAGCAGATGCACTGAGGTCCAGTCCGAGCACTTATGGCTAATTAGCAATTGGACAATACTCTATTAATATATGCTTGGAGAAAGAATGGCCCCGCCCACTCTCTATGCAAGTTTGATGTGTTGTATAGGAGATTCGATAGAGGATTAGGTGGATGGAGTGTGAGAGCCGGAGGCACTGCTGGCTGGATTCCTGTAAGGATATGGCCATGCCCCTTCACCTCTGCAAAGAATAAAGATCAAGGATTTTCACTTATCCTGACTCTGGCTGATTTTAAAATACCTTGGGTGCTAAACGCAGTCATCACAAATACTCATTAGTGAGTCCTAAAAGGAATATGCTGGTATTCGTCCAGATAGAATTTATTAATTAGAAGCATTTTCCTCCTGAACTCCAGATTTGTTTTAGCAACTAGATGGTATAAGAAAGACATGATTAGAATTAAAGACCTGGATTCAAATTCTGCTTGATATTTCCTAGCTGCCTAGGGACTGTCACTTAAACTCTTATCTCAGCTTTCTCATCTGTAAAATAGGAATAATAATAGCACCTACTTCTCAGGGTTATTTTGAGGCTCAAATGAGCTACTGTTTATAAAGGACTTTAAAAATCTTATATGAATGCTATTATTTTTTTTTTTTCACTGCAAGGGTGACAAATTATTCTTCAAATCAAATTGAAACTATTTCTAGCCATATGAAAAGATGCTCCAAGTCATTATTAATTAGAGAAATGCAAATTAAGACAACTCTGAGATACCACCACATACTTGTCAGATTGGCTAGAATGACAGGGAAAGATAATGCAGAATGTTGGAGGGGATGTGGGAAAACAGGGACACTAATACATTGTTGGTGGAATTGTGAATACATCCAGCCATTCTGGAGAGCAATTTGGAACTATGCTCAAAAAGTTATCAAACTGTGCATACCCTCTGATCCAGCAGTGTTACTACTGGGTTTATACCACAAAGAAATCTTAAAGAAGTGAAAGGGACCTGTATGTGCAAGAATGTTTGTGGCAGCCCTCTTTGTAGTGGCCAGAAACTAGAAACTGAGTGGATGCCCATCAATTGGAGAATGTCTGAATAAATTGTGGTATATGAATATTATGGAATATTATTGTTCTGTAAGAAATGACCAGCAGGATGATTTTAGAAAGGCCTGGAGAGACTTACATGAACTAATGCTGAGTGAAATGAGCAGGAACAGGAGATCATTATATACTTCAACAATACTATATGATGATCAATTCTGATGGATGTGGCCCTCTTCAACAATGAGATGAACCAAATCAGTTCCAATAGAGCAGTAATGAATTGAACTAGCTACACCCAGTGAAAGAACTCTGGGAGAAGACTATGAACCATTACATAGAATTCTCAATCCCTCTATTTTTGTCCACCTGCATTTTTGATTTCCTTCACAGGCTAATAGTTCACTATTTCAAAGTCCGATTCTTTTTGTACAGCAAAATAACTGTTAGGACATGTATACTTATATTGTATTTAATTTATATTTTAACATATTTAACATGTATTGGTCAACCTGCCATTGAGGGGAGGGGATGGGGGAAAGGAGGGGGAAAATTGGAACAAAAGTTTTGGCAATTGTCAATACTGTAAAATTACCCATGCATATATCTTGTAAATAAAAAAACTATAATAAAAAAATGAAAATGAAACAACAACAACAACAAAAATTATTCAAATCGAAGTTCCCTGGGTACAGAGACTTTTTTGTCATTGTATCCCTATCATCTTGCTTGGATGATGCTTAACAAAGTTATGGAATTAAAAACAAACTAAAATAATATAAAACACATAATATATATCAATAAATATTATACTATTACTATATAAATATAATGTATAATAGAATATTTTGGCTTTAAAATAAACAGACTGATTACTTTAGCAGCTCCCAAGTAAATAACTGCTCTCATCTATTCCTTTCCTAAACTTAATTTTTCTTTAACAAGTAGGCTAAATTATGGAATTGTAGATTTACAGCTGAATGGGACTTCAAAATTGATTTTCTAGATGAGAACACCTAGGTCTAGTAAAGTAACTTTTAAAAAGCATCAGAAGCAGAATCTGAAATCAGGTCTTTTGATTTCAGACCTAGTATTCTTTGCATTCTTTTGGAGAATAATTATACTTGAGGGTTAATAATTCCAGGTTAAAACAAAATCCAAGGTTTTAGCTCTGAAGCATTCCTTTTGTACTAATCCAAAACTTCAATATTGCCTTAAAATTGAATAAATTGAATAAAATCACTTTAGATTTTAGATTTTGAAGCATCATTAGGTTTTGAGAGGTAGCACTTTGTATGGGAAGTATTTCCTACTTTGGAAATAGGGTTAAAATCTCTGGCCAGTCTCAACTTCTTCAGGCTCCAGTTTCCTCTATAAAATGAATAAGTGGACCAGATAACCTTGAAAGTCCTTCCCATTTCTAAATCTGATCCTTTGATCATTCTAGGAATGCAAACTGGGCAGTTTCTCATTTTTAGATTTAGTAATCCTACTTTGTCCTTCTGAATTCCTGATAGCACAGAGACCTCAATCATCTCACCTCTCTTATCTGCCCCAACCTCAAGATCTTTTAAGATTGCTGAATGGCATTCTAGTTATGATCATGAAACTGGGCTTTGAGAAACCTTCATAGAGCTCTAATTGTCTGTTTTAAAAAATCTTTTCAGTATTTGAAAGGGTAGATGTTTGTAAATAGAATGGAAGATTTTCCAGTTGGATACAAGCTCCTTGAAATCAGGGGCCAAGAAGAAGAAATGGAGTTGAAAATAGTGGAAATAGATTTGAAAATCATATCTGTGTGACTCTGGAAAAGACATAATTTCTCTGAGTTCCAGTTTTTTCATTTGTAAAGTGAGAACTGTAAGTGAAGCGTTGGAAGAGACCTTATGAGATCATTTTCTCCATCCTACTTTGAATTTCACATTACTCTCTTCTGCACTTTCTATCCCAACCAAACTGATGTACTTTCTCCTCTCTGTCACATCACCAATTTTCATGGCTTTTCAAAGTCAAAGTATTTCAAAAAAATACTCTCCATCCCCAAGAAAGTGATACACACACACATACACACACACACAATTCCTATCCATCTACACCAAAGTACTTACAGCAGCACTTATTATGGTAACAAAGAACTAGGAACAGAGTAGATATCCATCAATTGGGGAATGCCTACACATGCTTTAGAATTTGAATGCAATAGAATATTACTGCATTGTAAGAAAAAACTAATGTGATCAAAACCAAGAAACATGGAAAGATTTATATGAACTGATGCAGAATGAATAAGCAAAGCTAAGAAAACAATATACACGACTAAGACAATGAGTGGGAAAAAAACAAGCACAAAACAAGGAAAAAATAATGTTACAAAATTATAAAGAATAAGTTTGGCCTGAAGAAGAGATACCAAGATACCTCCCTCTTCTCCTTTGAAGAGTTGAAACATCCATGTACATGAAACACTGCCAGATCTTTTTTTTCAATGTGTCAATTGGTTTGTAGATTTTTCTCCTCCTCCTCTTCCTCCTTTTGCTGCTTTTTGTGTTGCTAAAATTCTTGCTATGATTTTCTGGAAGATAGAGGAGGGTTACAGGGTGAAATCTAGGAGATGTGGAAAAAAGGTGCTAATATTGTGTGTATTTCTTTTAAAGTCTTCTCACTTTTACCTCATGGAATACCTATTTCATTTGAAGACAGTTCAAAAACAGCTCCAAAAGGTCTTTCCTGATTCTCCATCTCATCCAACACTTACCTCCAAAATGACTTGTATATATTTTGCACTTCTTTTGAAGTAAAATTCCTGCTCTTTTACTTATTATCCCCATTATTTTTAGAATGTCATTAATGGTGTGAATATGAAGCGGGGGGAGCTTAGTTTCTTTTATGAAATGATGGGATTGGACTACATTAGTAATGTCAAAGTGAAATAGAAACCAAGTCACTAAATCACATGATTTCTGTGGATGGGATACTGACTTAGAAAGCCAGCTATTAACATTACTTATGTCCTATTGTATTTTTTGTTTAATATTTCCCAATTACATTTTTATTTGGTTTTAGCCACACATACTGGCCTTGTGGGTTTTGTATCTATAATCGAGATAATCCTTTCCAGTTTTATATCCTAAAAGTCTAAGATTTTCAGACTGTTCAGACTTGTTACTTTTACTCAGAGTATTTCATATTATTGGTGAAATAGCATTTGACATGCAAAGAATTTACGGATTGGTTATGATACATTGTCAAAATCACAACAAGGACAGGAAAGGGGGATGGAGATAGGCAAGATATCCTCTTGATACTAGCTCTGTGCCAGGGCAAGTCACCTAATATCTCTAAATCATATATTTCTCATTCAAAAATAAAATATTTGAAATACCTATTTTACAGATTTGTTGTCAGGATCAAATGAGAGAATGCATGTAAAGAACTTTGCAAACCTTTATAAATGCCTGCTTAGGATCCTAACTGCAAACCTGAATCAGTTACAGCAAAATTATGTCAGGGTAGTCTTGCAACAGTTGCTTCCAAGAATCCTCTGCTACATTTCTTGATGTTCTAATGTGATGGGAGGTTTCTCCAAAAATTTCTCCCAGGATGAAATCTTCATTGGATCTTCTTGTTCTATGAAATTCTTGAGACTCCCCAGGGCTATGATGGCCTATGTTTAGAATTTCAATATTCGAAGGGATCTCAGAGCCCAATTTATATATAAACAAGGATTTTTTCTATAATGTAGCTGACAGCTAGTCATCCAGACTTTGACAAAAGACATCCAGTGAGAGAGAACCTAGCTCCTCTTTAGCCCATCCCCCTTTTAGATAATTAAGAATTTTTCTTTACATTAAGCTTAAAGTTACCTTTTTGCAACAACTGCCCATTGCTATTAGGGATCAAGTAATCCATTGCTTTTTCCACTCCACAGCCCTTCAAATTCATCTCCTCTAGGACAAATATCCCTAGTTCTTCCATGAAACTGATATTGAAAGACAAAGTAGTCCTCATGTGCAACTCCATTTACCATCTCCATTGTTGTGCCTTTCTTTGTACAGACTGGTCATCCCCATGCCTGGAATGCCCTCCCTCCTTAACTCGGCCCTGCTGCACTGACAGCTCCTTTAAAAACTCTGATCAAGAACTATCATGAGGCTCATAAATACCCCAATTACTAATCTACTCCCCAAAAGTTTTGTATTTCTCTTGTATATACTCTGAGAAGATAGTTTCAAATTTCAATCACTTGAGAACCTGGGACCTCAATTACCACATATATAAAATGGAAGGCTTAGCCCAAAGGTCCTCAAGGGCCTTTCCAGCTCTAAAGCTTTGAGTCTATGAACCAAACCTCAGCATCCTCATGTAAATCTCCAAAGTTGCAGAACAGGTGCCTGCCCCAGTGTTTTAGAAGAGAAAGCTTCATCATTGGCTCCCTGTGCTAAAGACATCATAGGCTTGGTTTAATTAAAACAAACACAACCACTTTGGCCTTCCTAATACCTAAGCTTTTTGACAGCTGAGTCAATTCTGTTTTGTCTTTATATCCGCATCATCCAGGACATTGCTGGGCACTTAGTCAATTATGGGACTGAATCCACCCTATCTATCCTTCATATTGATACCCTCATGATCATTCTGTTAATGTCACTCCTTGTAAATCTTCCATATCTTTTCATTGGGCTTAATATATACTTGATTATATTTAGAAAAATCAAGACTAAGGCTTTAAATTATGCCCCATCACATTATCAACAAGTAGCAGCTGGTAGTTAGAATTCAGGGCTTACAATTCCAAGCCCTGAATTCTTTTACATTGCACTATTTTAACATATAAGATCCTCCATCAATAGTACCAACTTTATTCTACTTTTCTCCTTGGTGTACTTCTATTCTAACTCCACTGAATTATTCTCCTGTTCTGGCTCAGGCATGCTTCCATGTCATCCTCTATTATTGTTATGGACTCAAACCTATTGAAGTCTACCTTTTCAAGAGTCAATTCAGGTATCTTAGTAAGAAATTGTTAATGTGTGAACTTTCTTTTAAAGTGATGCCCATAACTTGCAAGTGAATTGGATTTAAGGGAAAGAGGACAATGCAAAATCATCAGTCTTACTTTCTCCTCCAGTTATCTGGGAACAGTGAAAAAATATGTATCAGGATAACTAAAGATGATGCAGCGGGAAACCTTGGTCTTTCCCAAGTCTCACTTTGAGGCAAAGCCCATTCAGTGATTAAGGCAAGCCTTTAGCTTAAAATGTTCACTTTTTCTTAAAGGCCCTTTGCCTGAATTCCTTCAAACTTCACCCATCACCTTCAGTCACCAGCTCATGTGATATTCTCCTACTCCCTGAATGCACGTTCATCCAAAAAAAAAAATATCTTTGTCTACTGGACAGAACATCAGAGTCCTATTGCAGTTAATCTGGGAACAAATGGGGACAATTTAGGAGCCACAGCTCAGTGTACCCTAAAGCCCAGCTTCTTAAACTGGTTTACAGCTCATATGGAGTCTTAAATGTGAGGGCCATGAAATTGATTTATTGGTACACATTTGATTTAGACACCTATTTTACAAATTATTTACTAAGGTAATGTAAAAATTTCTTCAGAGAAAAGGGGTTATGAGAGGAAAATATTTAAGCCCTGTCCTAAAGCATGGTTATAGACTCTGTATTTTTGCCATGGCCAGTCATTTGAAATACTGAAATTAGTTCTGGGCACTATATTTCAAGTTCAAGATGGGCAAACTTGAAGGATGTTCCAAGAATAATCAGGGCAATGTATAGAAATATGTAAACTTGATTGTGAGCAAAAACTAGCCAACTGCTATTGATAAGTTTAAAGACAAGTCTTTGCTAAGACTCGGTAGAAACGCTTGATTAGTGTTCCACAAAGGCTTTTTTTGTAATTATTGTGATTACCGATAGGAATAGAGGGAATTGGATCAATGGATCCAAGGTACTGCTCTTTACCCAGCACATGGGTAGCTATAGGTAGGGTGGGGCACTCCTAGCAAGACCCAGTTGTATATTCCTATCAAGGGTGTGGGGAGTATTAAACTATGGAGCTATCAATTCCTTATCTTGTTTACCCTCTTAGGAATAGATCAAAATACTCTTAAGTTCAGTGGCATTTAGACTGTTTCCCGGCTGCCCACGCTGGGCAGTCAAAAGTTCAATTCCCCAGCAGATGTCTCTAAAGGTACCTACTTTTAAAGGATGCAGGCTGCATTCAAAGCATACCCCATATGCTTTACAGAGTACCCATGCTGTTTTTTTTTGGGCCAGGAATATGAGAATAAAGATTAATGTGTCCTTTAACATACTTCAAAATGCCTTACTCAATCGGAACCTGGCACCCATGCAGACACACAACAAACCAGATCTGTCCTAGATTAGCGGTTGGAATGAGAAGATATATTGGAGGAAGTTAATAACCAGAAAGTGGGGGGAAAGGAAAGTTTACAACATCCTCACTACCTCCATCCTTGGGATGGGCCAATGTTTGAGGGACCTAAGCCCGTTTTCAAAAGTGGCAGACCTACTTCTTGTGTAGTTAAGCTGCATGGTTGAGGCAGATTTGAATGACATTTCACTCTCTTATTACAGTCTGTTGTTTTGATAAAGGGGAGGGAGATGTGGGTTTCTAGAATTTGATCTTAATTTTGAGCTAGCTCTAAAAGCATTGCAGAACACATTTAATCCTATCTTTTTACAGGAGAGCAGAATGCTAAGTAAAGCAGGCTTATTGTCACACAATCCATGCTGCCATGTTCTCATCCCCATGGAAATCCAGTGGTTAGGCTTTCTTTTGTATAAACAAAAACAGAAAACAAAAAACAACTTTATTGAACACAGATCACTTCAGTAAAGATAGAATCCTATAAATCAGGACCACCACAATTTCAAACACTCCGCTGCGAAGTGTATGTGTGTAAGGATGAATGTGTAGGTGTTCACACAAAGCACACATCCACACACATCAATAGCCACATCTGGATGATGACCAAGCCATTGAAACTTCAAATAACAAAAAACCAAGTATTTAAGCCACCTTAAAAGAAAATGATTGCAGTTTTTTCTATGCAGAGTGTCATACTTTCAAAATACTGGATTCACTCAAAAAAGTGAGGGATGGGAAGGAGACAAGAGGAAACAAACCCCATTCATTCAGGGGAGATGCAGGAGACATCACAAATAGCCTCAAAGACAAACACACTCAAATGGGCCTCTTTCTCAGGATGCTGGGACCTCTACTAAATGGCCTGAAAATATAAACAAGAAGAATGTCCTAGAATGAAAGGAAATCTTAATGACCGGCAGTATTGTGACAGGTTATAAGACATCCCACTACCTGGCCAAAAAAGAAAGGAGCAGCAAAAGCGGGAGCAGTGTCAACTCAGAAGTCTGTGGACATGTGCACACATGTGTACACGAACACATGTACAGCACACAGGTGTCCCTCCTAACTAGTAGCTACAAGCACAAGGTGCATGTCCTCAGGAGACTCTTAGCAGTTTCAAAACAGAGGGCTCCCTCGGAGGAGGTACAGTACATACAGTTACTCCCTTACCCAGAGAACCACAGCACCATGTGTGGAAAACCAGGATCTTCAGAACAGATTGCAAAGGAAAAATTTCAAAAACCACTCTAGACAGGCAGATGTGGAACCTTGAATTCTTCCTTCCCCACAAACAAATCCTTTCTCCTTTTCATTCCCTAGCATGACCTAGTGTGAGCTAGCCTTAGAAACATCAGGCTGCTGCAAAGCAAAGAGTAAGAGGAGGTTGGCAGGCAATCTGCTTCAGGCCACCCCACCCAAGCTTTTACTCATTTTCTTTTTCCTCACATTTACATTTTATAGGATTGTGTTCATGCAGTAAGAATCCACAATTCAGAGAACCAAATATAACTTGGAAAATGCTATCAAGTTTTCAAGTCCAGTTAAGACACCTTGTTTCTTGTTGTTGCTCTTAAACCCTCCTCTCCCTTCCCACTCCCCCCCTCCCACCCACAATGAGTCAAAGAAAGCTACCAGTAGTGAAAACAAACTGGGTCAAGTCAAAGCAGGTAACTGGAATAATTCTCCATTCTGAGTTCATCCCTCATGGTTAGCTCCCGTGGAATAGAACATATGCTAAGGAGGCCAAGATGGAAGGTGCAATTCCTC
This sequence comes from Sarcophilus harrisii, assembly GCF_902635505.1. Taxonomy (NCBI): domain Eukaryota; kingdom Metazoa; phylum Chordata; class Mammalia; order Dasyuromorphia; family Dasyuridae; genus Sarcophilus; species Sarcophilus harrisii. The sequence continues at coordinate 590,783,798 of NC_045427.1, read as the reverse complement.
TTAAAAGACTAGTTAATATTGCACAGAAGAAAAAAAACAGCTCTGTTCCAAAGGCACCCATAGAGGTGTCCAGTTAAGGAGTCTTGCAGAAGGTATGCTGTTGGTCACATGGCAGCCAGGCAAACGTGCTATGTGGATGGCTCTGTGCAAGTCAGCACCACTAATGTTAAGAGTATCTTCTGCTGATGCTCTTGGATCAGTAGTGTAGTCTGTCTACAAACAGGATATATTCATCCTAACTAGACCGAGGGGCTCCAATTCTCAACCCAATGAGGCCTTGGTCTGCTAAGCACTCCCCCGCAAACCTCCCAGGCTATATTTCTATTCTACATCACCCTTCACCACCCCCTATAACCTTGAAAAAAGTACCCGTTCCCTTTGCCTTGAAACCCTGTTCCCCAGTCCAAGTTCATTCATGTCAGTCCCAGGGGCTTGGGTTTTCAGGCTCTCAACCATCCCTCTTCTTGCCCCTGAACCTGCTGGGCTCACTAGCTGCCTGGGATCAAGATGCCATCTGCAAGTTTGTGCAGTAGCTGGCTTCGGAGGACCTGCGGGTTGGAGCAGGCTGGTCGTTGAGGACTGCAGGGAGAGAGAGTCCCTTCTGCCTCATCCTCCTGTACAGCCAGGGGCAAAGGCGGCGGAGGAGAAGGTTCCTGGGGCAAAGGAGCCCTAGCCCCAAGATACAGCCTGGGTCGACGGGAATGGAGTCGCCTCACGGCTTCTTTGATGAGGTTCCCCGAGAGGACAAGCTGCTGCAGAAGCTGGTGGGGGTCATCCTCTCCGGCCCGGAGTCCCGGTTGCCCTCGGTACCGGTATTGGGGGTGCTGGTGGTGGTGCTGCTGCTGCAGGCGGCGGGAAGCGGCAGCGCCTCGAAGCCAGGTGCGCCGGCACGGGCCTGCCAGCGGCTGCGGGAGGCCCCGCTTGCAGATGTGCGGGGCAGAGGTGCTGCTCCGGCCCGGTGCCCCCCCTGGGACGCAGGGACTCGATTGCACGCGGGACGGAAGGGGCGCGACGGCGCCTACGTCGTTCGCCCAGGACAGGGCAGCGCCGGCCCCGTTCCCAGGGCACTGCAGCGGTCCCGATGGCTGCAGGGACGCCGGAGCCGGTCCTGGAGGCAGCAGCAGTTGCAGGACTGGGGGCTGGAGAGGCTGCGGCGGCGGCGGCTGCTTGCGCGCCAGGGGCTCCCGGGGGGCGGGCCGACTCCCGTGCGCCGGGTCCAGCTGCAGCGCCTCCCCGATCTGGGCCACCAGCCTGTCCACATCCCCCGAGCCCCCGACAGTCACCGACTGCTGCAGCACGAGGAAGCTCTCCTCTTCCTCCCCCTCCCCCTCGTCATCGTCCTCTCCAGCCGCCGCCGCCTCGTCGTCCTCGTCCTCCTCCTCCCTCCGGCACGGCATGGCCTCGGTCCGCAGCTCGGACTCTGGAGCTCCGCCGCCGCCGCTGCTGTCCCTCCTCAGTCCCTGACGGGCTCCGGCGGCAGCTCCCGAAGACAAGGCGCTAGGGTCTAGCACCGAGCCGGCAGCACCGAGCCGGCCGCACCGAGCGCCGCTATCGCCGCCGCAGCTCCGGGAACTGGAGCTCAGCCGGTTCAGTTCGATTTGTAAACAATGGGTGACGCGAGGCGTTCGGGCGCTACCACTGCTGCAGGGCGGGGGAGCGTGGGAATGGAGGGGCTCGGCTGTCTGGAAGGGTCCCGCAGGGCGCGCTGCGGAAGCTTCCCGAGGCGCGGGTGCGGAGCGGTCCTTTTACTGCAGCCGCCCAGCCCTGGGCGATGGAGACTTCTCGTGCGCTAGCTCGGGCAGCTCCAACACCCGGACCCCGGCACGCACCTTCCACCTAGTGTTCGCTCCGTTTGGACTCGCCCGGCCCCCTCCCCCGGCGTCTCGTGGGGGTCGTGGGCTTAGGGGCGGGATGTGCTGTCTCTGGGTTTGGGGTTAATGGATATAATGGGGGAGGAGAAGATGCGGGGTATTGGGCGGTGGAAGCGACCAAGCCGGAGGAAAACCAGGCCAGTGGAGCTGAGAAAGGGAAAGGAGGCAAAGAGAGTTGGTGATTACTGTAACATCTGCGGTCGCTAGCCTCCTTAGTCCCAGTGCAGGCAAGGGACCTATTTGTTGGTAGGGCTGTGGGAAGCTCGAACAACTGCGGCCTTTGGGTAGAGCTGGGGGATTGTTGCCACTAGCTAAAGAGTGGCAATCCTGAACTGAAATAGGGGATGGGGTGAAGGAGGAGTCGTGAATCTGTTGTACCTGCTACAGTTACTTGTCATAGGCTCCTCGATCTCTGTCTGGTTTAATAAACGTGAGACAGTTTTGGAGGCCGTTGCAAAGATCTTGATATGGAGGGATAATGTCAAGAAGCGTTGTGACGACAGCGGGACTAAAGAGGAAAGGATGGATAGCAGAGACCTTTAGGAGGACGTAGAAAAATCACTTGCAGTCATAGTCACAGGTTTAGGGCTGGAAGATATCTTAGGAGACATCTGTTTTATAGAAGAGTAAAATGAAGTACAAAAAGACTAAATGGCCTACCCAAGGTCATAGGATTAGTGTCAGAATCGGCATTTGAATGCCCACCCTCCAACTTCAAATCCTATAATCTTTTGATTGAAGTTAATTAAGATTAGGGTTGGGTTAGGTTTAGGATTTGAATTTAGCCTAAAGTAAAGTTAGAGATAAGATTAAGGTGGGGCTTCGAGGTAGTGGTGGATTGAGCACTGGTCTTGGAATCTGGAAGATTCATCCATCTTTTAAATCAAGCCTCATAGACACTAGGTTTGTGATTCTGGGCAATTCACTTAACTTTTGTTTGTCTCAATTTCCTCTCTGCAAAATGAGAGAAGGAAATGGCAAATCAGTCCAGGATCTTTGCCAAGAAATCTGAGATATATCATGTAGTTAGGGATAAAAGATAAGTCCTCTTTTCTTTTCGTTCTTGATTCAGCCCTTCATCCTTTACTCTTCACTAATATAATAAACATATTCTTGCTTCCAGTGTCTCCCTGCTCCCTTATTCCTTTCTTTATACAACTGTCAAATTAACGTTGCTTCCTTGAGGGCTGGGACCAACCCAAAGTCTTCCTGTATGTGTTAAAGACTCAATAACTTTTGATGTCATGGTCTTCTTTGAGAACCAAGGACATATGACAACTTGCTAGATTGATTTCTGTTGAAGGGTACCAGCAGATCGTATGGTAGCATATTTAAGCTCATGAAGGCAAGAACCTTTTTAAAACTTGCTTTTGTCTGATATTCATAGTAACAAGCACAATGCCTTACTTATAGTAGGTACTTATTAAATGCTTATTAAGTTGAATTGAATTTCCAGAGAGAGAGAAAGGGGAGGGAGGCAGAAAAGGGGGAGGAAGAGAGAGAGAGAGAGAGAGAGAGAGAGAGAGAGAGAGAGAGAGAGAGAGAGAGCTGTTGCAATAGAGGGAGGAAACAATGGAGGTATAGAAAGTGCTAGAAGATTCAGAGTTAACAAGAATCTTCTTGATGAGTTGGAAAAAGACTGAGGACTTCTGGTTGGAAGAACTGTTTTCAGTCAAGTCTCACTATCTATAATCTTGGCTAAATTATTCTTCTTTCCTGAACCTCAATTTCTTTATAAAATAAGGATAGTAGCATCCATTCTGCCTACCTTATATATAATATTGCTGAGAGGATCAAATGAGACAGTGTTTATAAAAGTGTGATCAGCTCAGAGGCACTGCTCATAAGGTAGATAAAATGGCATTGGATTCAATAAGACCTCAGTTCAGGGCCTACCTCTTGATATATATTAGCAGTGAGATCTGGGCATAAATCACTTACTGATCTCAGTGTCCTAGGTAACTAAAAAAGTGCAGAGAACACACTGACTTATGTTGGTAGAGAGAATTTCTTTTATCCCTAAACTTAGAAAACCCTTTCTTTATCCTCACAAACTCTAAAGTTCTTTATTAATATAAATCAATAAACATTAAATGTCTGCTGGATGGCAGTCATTATATGCTAGGCAGCATTATATGCTAGGGACACAAGGGAGAAAAAATGAAACAGCTCCTCCCCTCAAGTAGCTTATATTCTATCAGGGAAGAGAACTTGTGCTCATATAAATAAACAAATACAGAATAAAAACAAACAAGATACAAGGCAGCCAGATAAAGAATGTCCAAAAGTCTTAGTGCAACTATAGACTATTAAAGCTAGAACTCCCAGTATAAGGGAAAGCTCTACCAGTTTATTAAATTGGTCAATGTTATAGTAGCATCAAATTAATGAATGAGTGCTAATTGAAGTGAGGCAGAAGAGTCTGATAGAAAAGAGAGCATGATATTATGATAACTACATAGCGGGTTTAATGCAAGGTTGTTGGGTTTTATTTGTTTTTTTCAGCCTAGGGGAGATCTAAGCAGGTGCAAAGATATTGCATACCATCAGCAAGTACTTATTGATCCTCTGAGCTTTGACTCAAGACCTTGCATTTCGAAGACTAATACTGTTTGCAGTCCTTCAGCTGCTTTGAAACCACAGAACATAGGACCTAGTGAGGAAGCATTATTAGTTAAAATAAGAAACTATCAAAAGGCTGGGGTGAACTCTTCTGCTGTTGTGGGGTTTCCAGCAAAGGTCTATCTCTTGGTTTTCTCCTCATGTGAAGCTTCTCCTCATATATCCCACCTTAGCTAAGGGTACCTTTCATAGCATGGGCTCCAAGGGCAAACATTTTTAGTTATGATTCTTTGTGCCCAATATCCTGTCAGTAATTCTGAAGGACATAAAAAGGATTATTAGCAATGATCTCAGACTTTAAACTTTCAATCAGGTTGGAGAAACATACACACATACAGGCTCCAGTTCATATTCCCTTCCTCTCTGATGAGTTTAGCACCTGTCTCCCAGTATTCTTCTCTGTTCCAAGTTCTTTCCTCATTCTTGATGACTTCAGGATTCAATTAATTTTTCTAACACTCTGGTCTCCTGGTTTACCAACCTCTCAACTTCCATGACCTCTGTTTGTACGTTGTCTCAGCTATTCACTGGGATCATTATGCTTTAGAGCTCATTATCACCCAGAACTGTTACATCTCTGAAATAAATTCTGAAATCCCCCAGTTATGCTTATAATCCTGTTCCTTAATAGGCCTAATCCTTGTCCTCCTAGCAAACTCTAGTTCTTCCTTAATCTCCCAGTAATTGTTTCAATTCCAGCCTCCCTTCTTTCCCTTCACAGTTATCTTGACCTTAGATTTAGTGTTTGTTGTTTGTCCGTTCTTCTCTAACAGGATTATGACTTCCTGAAGGTGGTGCCATAACTTGCAAATGAATTGGATTTAAGTGAAGAAGAGATGGGCAGTCACCTGCTTCACTTTCTACTCTTGAGCCAGCTGCTTACAGAGGCAAGATATAGATCAAAAGGACTGGGGAGGGTCCCCATGTGATGGGAGATCTTGACCTTTTTAAGTTAAGGTCTTCCAGGTCTCAATTTGACTGAATCAATCAATGCCCATTCAGTAAGTAAGGCTAGGTAAGAAATTAGGCAAAGAATGGCCTCTTTTACTTAGTTGAAAAAAATCAACTGGGAGGGAAATACCCTCAGGGTTTCTGGCCAAAACAGATCAATTGCTATTTATACTCTCTCTGAGTCTTGGGGCCCAAAATAAAACCCAGTGAGGCTAGGACTAGGACCTATTGTTGGTCAATCAAAGAGAGACCTGTGATTTGGTTTTAAGGCCTGGTCATTAGGAAAGAACTCTAACCCACAAACCCCAAGATATTTTGCAAGGTTACAGTGATCAAAATTTACATTCTTTTGGGTATGATGCCCTATGTAAACAGAGGGAAAGCAGAAAGAGAAGGAAGATAAGGAAGAAAAGAAGGAAGGAAGGAGGGAGGGAGGAAGAAAGGAAGGAGGGATGGGAAGGAGGGAAGGGAGGAAAGGAGGGAAGGAGGGAAGGAGGATGGCAGGTTGGTGGGTTAGTAAGTTGTGCTTCCTTCTCAAAGTGGACCAAAATGACAACATTTGTCATTAGAGTCGTGTTACAGTGTGTCCGACTATGGCTGATCAGATCAATATGAACTCTGAATGCTCTGCTATATATGGGCCACAAATGCTCCCTATGAACATTTGGGGTAGCTTCTCTAACTTTGCACATCTCGAGTTTCTTCTCAGCTAATTCAATTCTGCTTTGCTTATAGAGCACAGCACCTTCTCTGATCAGGGCATGCCATGCTGGGCAGTCCCATGCTGGTGTCTCCCATGTCATGCAGTCAATTCTCTTAAAAGAGAACTTGAGAGTGTCCTTGTATCACTTTTTTTTGACCACTTTGTGAACACTTGCTCTCTGTAAGTTCTCTATAAAATAATTTTTTTAGGCAAGTGTACATTTGGTATTTGAACAATGTGGCCAGCCCAATGGAGCTGTGCTCTGTGCAATAGAGTTTGAATACTTGGCAATTTAGTTTAAGAAAGGAACTCTCCTCTGGGAAGAGGGCTGTAGAGGAAAGAAAGCAAGAAGTAAGTAAAGAACGTAGGTAGGAAGGGAAGGAAGGAAGGGGAAGAAGGAAGGAAGGAAGGAAGGAAGTAGGAAGGGAAAGAGGGAAGGAAGGAAGGAGGGAGGGAAAGAGGGAAGGAAGGAGAGAAGGAAGGAAATATTGTCCAGCTGGAATCTCTTGTGGGGCAGTTCCTACTACTCACAAGATGGCTGGTTCAGTATCAGGAAAACTATTTCCATAATCGATCATGTCAATAACGAAATCAATAGAAATAATATGATAATCTCAATAGATACAGAAAAAGCTCTTGACAAAACACAGCTCCCATTCCTTTTAAAAACAATAGAGAGCATAGGGATAAAGAGAGCTTTCCTTAAAATAATATGCAATATCTATCTAATCTAAAAATCCTGCTAAAGGGTAGCATAAACAACGAAGCAATATCAATATTAAACATATATGCACCAAGTGGTATGGCACTCAACTTCCTAAAGGAGAAGTTAAGAGAGTTGCAAGAAGAAATAGACAACAAAACTGTAATAGTAGGAGATCTCAACCTTGCACTCTCAGAATTAGACAAATCAAACCACAAAACAAATAAGAAAGAAATTAAAGAAGTAAATAGAATATTAGAAAAATTAGGTATGTTGGATCTTTGGAGAAAATTGAATGGAGATAGAAGGGAATATACTTTCTTTTCAGCAGTTCATGGAACCTATTCAAAAATTGACCATATATTAGGACATAAAGACCTCAAAATTAAATGCAAGAAAGCAGAAATAGTAAATGCTTTCTTTTCAGATCATGATGCAATAAAAACTACATTCAACAAAAAGTTAGGGGGAAATAGACCAAAAAGTAATTGGAAACTAAACAATCTCATCTTAAAGAATGATTGGGTGAAGCAGCAAATTATAGATACAATTAATAATTTCACTCAAGATAATGACAATGATGAGACATCATACCAAAATTTGTGGGATGCAGCCAAAGCGGTAATAAGAGGGAATTTTATATCCTTAGAGGCTTACTTGAATAAAACAGAGAAAGAAAAGATTAATGAATTGGGCTTGCAACTAAAAAAACTAAAAAAAGACCAAATTAAAAGCCCCCAAGCAAATACTAAATTTGAAATTCTAAAATTAAAAGGAGAAATTAAAAATATTGAAAGTAAAAAAACTATTGAACTAATTAATAAAACTAAGAGTTGGTTCTATGAAAAAGCCAATAAAATAGATAACCTTTTAAATTGATTAGAAAAGGAGGGAGGAAATGAAATTATAGTCTTAAAATGAAAAGGAAATTTTCCAAATAAGAGGAAATTAGAGAAATAAAAGGAGTTATTTTGCTCAACTTTATGCCAATAAATTTGAAACCAAGGAAATGGTATCCCAAAAATACAGACTTCCAATTAAAGAGGAAAGAATTGTTGAATAGTCCCATTTGAAAAAGAAATAGAAAGGAATTAAACAATCCCTAAGAAAAAACCCAGACCAGATGGATTTAATGTGAATTTTAAAACATTTAAAGAACAAGGGCCAATGCTATATATATTATTTGATAAAATAGGAATGAAGGAGTCCTACCAAATTCCCTTCTATGACACAGACATGGATGATACCAAACCAGGTAGGCCAGAGAAAGAAAATTATAGACCAACTCCCTAATGAATTAGCTAAAATCTTAAATAAGATATTAGCAAAAAGACTACAGAAAATCATCTCCAAGATAATACACTAATCAAGTAGGATTTATACCAGGAATTTTTTCAATATTAGGAAAACTATCAATAAATTCCATGTTAATAACCAAATTAAAAAACCATATATATCCAATAGATGCAGAAAGAGAAAAATCCAAATCCATTCATTAAAAAACTTGAGAGAAGGAATAAATGGATTTTTCCAAAAAATAGCAGCATCTATTTAAACCATCAGTAAGACAGTAATGGAGACAAACTAAAACCATTCCGTAAGATTTGGAGGAAACAAGGTTGCCCACTATCACCGTTATATTTAATATTTATTAGAAACGCTAGCTAAGAATAAGAGCTGAGAAAGAGATTAAAGGAATAAGAATAGGCAATGAGGAAGCCAAATTATCACCTTTGCGATGACATGATGGAACCTTGAGAACCCCAGAGATTCTCAAAAAGTTATTAGAAATAATCCATAACTTTAGAAAGTTTTTTTAAAAATAAACCCACAAAGTCATCAGCATTTTTATATATCACTAAAAAATCCAAAAGTCAGAGTTACAAAGAGAAATCCCATTTAAAGTAACTACTGATAATATAAAAAAGGAACTTCGAAGGGAAAAATCAGAAACTTTATGGAAAAAAACCTTTTCACACAAATTAAGTCTGATCTAACCAATTGAAAAATTAAATGCCTTGGATAGGGCAAAATAATAAAGATGAAATATTACCTAAACTAACTTTTATTTACCTATACCAATAGACCCAAAACTATTTTAATGACCTAGAAAAATAAAACAAAGTTCAATGGAAAACAAAAGGTCAAGAATTTCAGGAATTAATAAAAAAAAAATTGATGGTTTTAGATGTACCAGATCTAAAATTATATTATAGAGCAGCAGTTACCAAACATTTGATTTAAGGGATTAGTTGATCAGTGGAATAGATTAGGTTCAAGGGATAAAACAGTCAACAAATATAGCAACCTAGTCTTTGACAAACCCAAAGATCCCAGCTTTTGGGATAAGAACTTACTGTTTGATAAAAATTGCTGGGAAAATTGGAAACTAATATGGCAGAAACTAGGCATTGATCCATACTTAACGCCGTACACCAAGATAAGGTCAAAATGGGTTCATGACCTAGGCATAAAGAATGAAATTATTAATAAATTAGAGGAACATAGGATAGTTTACCTCTCAGACCTGTGGAAGGGGAAGGTCTTTATGACCAAAGCAGAACTAGAGATCATTACTGATCACAAAATAGAAAATTTCGATTATACCAAACTGAAAAGTTTTTGTACAAACAAAACTAATGCAGACAAGATTAGAAGGGAAGCAATAAACTGGGAAAATATTTTTACAGTCAAAGGTTCTGATAAAGGCCTCATTTCCAAAATATATAGAGAATTAACTCTAATTTATAAAAAATCAAGCCATTCTCCAATTGAAAAATGGTCAAAGGATATGAACAGACAATTCTCAGATGAAGAAATTGAAACTATTTCTAGTCATATGAAAAGATGCTCCAAGTCATTATTAATCAGAGAAATGCAAATTAAGACAACTCTAAGATACCACTACACACCTGTCAGATTGGCTAAGATGACAGGAAAAAATAATGATGATTGTTGGAGGGGATGTGGGAAAACTGGGACATTGATTCATTGTTGGTGGAGTTGTGAACGAATCCAACCATTTTGGAGAGTAGTTTGGAACTATGCTCAAAAAGTTATCAAACTGTGCATACCCTTTGATCCAGCAGTGTTACTACTGGGATTATATCCCAAAGAGATTATAAAGAAGGGAAAGGGACCTGTATGTGCACGAATGTTTGTGGCAGCCCTTTTTGTAGTGGCTAGAAACTGGAAACTGAATGGATGTCCATCAGTTGGAGAATGGCTGAATAAATTGTGGTATATGAATATTATGGAATATTACTGTTCTGTAAGAAATGACCAACAGGATGATTTCAGAAAGGCCTGGAGAGACTTACACGAACTGATGCTGAGTGAAATGAGCAGGACCAGGAGATCATTATATACTTCAACAACAATACTATATGATGACCAGTTCTGATGGACCAGGCCATCCTCAGCAACGAGATCAACCAAATCATTTCTAATGGAGCAGTAATGAACTGAACTAGCTATGCCCAGAAAAAGAACTCTAGGAGATGACTAAAAACTATTACATTGAATTCCCAATCCCTATATTTATGCACACATGCATTTTTGATTTCCTTCACAAGCTAATTGTACAATATTTCAGAGTCTGATTCTTTTTGTACAGCAAAATAACGTTTTGGTCATGTATACTTATTGTGTATCTAAGTTATATTTTAATATATTTAACATCTACTGGTCATCCTGCCATCTAGGGGAGGGGGTGAGGGGGGTAAGAGGTGAAAAATTGGAACAAGAGGTTTGGCAATTGTTAATGTTGTAAAGTTACCCATGTATATATCCTGTAAATAAAAGGCTATTAAAAAAAAAAAAAAAACAATAGAGAGCATAGGGATAAAGAGAGCTTTCCTTAAAATAATATGCAATATCTATCTAAAACCACCAGCAAGTATAATTTGTAATGGAGAGAAACTGGACATGTTCCCCATAAAATCAGAGGTGAAACAAGGATGTCCATTATCACCACTATTATTTAACATTGTACTGGAAATGTTGGCTTTAGCAATAAGAAAAGAAAAAGAAATTAAAGGAATTATCATTCTTTGAAGATATGATGATATACTTAGAGAATCCTAGAAAATCATCCAAAACCCTCCTGGAATTAATTAACGGCTTTAGCAAAATTGCAGGATATAAAATAAGCTCCCACAAATCATCAGCATTTCTATATATTACTGACAAAGCCCATCGGCAAGAGATAGAGAAATTCCATTTAAAATTACTGTAGACAAAATAAAATACTTGGGGGTCTACCTGCCAAGATAAAACCAAGAGCTATATGAACATAATTATAAAACACTTTTCACACAAATAAAGTCATATCTAAACAATTGGAAAAATATCAATTGCTCATGGATAGTCTGAGCTAATATAGGAAAACAAGCCATTCTCCAATTGATAAATGATCAAAGGATATGAACAATTTTCAGATGACAAAATTAAAACCATCTATAGCTATATGAAAAATGCTCTAAATCACTATTGATTAGAGAAATGCAAATTAAAACAACTCTGCGGTGCCACTTCACACCTCTCAGATTGGCTAAAGTCAGAAAAAGATAATGATAAATATTGGAGGAAGGATGTGGGAAAACTGAGATACTGATACATTGCTAGTGGAATTGTGAAATGATCCAACCATTTTGGACAGCAACTATGCCCAAAGAGCTATAAAGCTGTGAATATCCTTTGACTGGTCCAGCAGTGCCATTACTGGGTCTATCTCCCAAGGAAATCAAAAAAGAGGAAAAAGAACCCATCATGTACAGAAAATGTTTGCAGCAGCTCTTTTTGTGGTAGTAAAGTCCATCAATTGGGGAATGGCTAAACAAGTTATGGTATGTGAAGATAATGGAATATTATTGTTCTATAAAAAATGAACAAGCTGATTTTAGAAAGGCTTGGAAAGATTTTCAAGATCTGATGCCAAAAGAAACAAGAAGAACCAAGAATATATTGTACACAATTATAGCAAGAATGTGTGATGATCTAAATAATATTATAAATAAATTAGAAGAACATAGGATAGTTTACCTTTCAGATCTGTGGAAGAGGAAGGAATTTGTGACCAAAGAAGAACTAGAAATCGTTATTGATCACAAAATAATTTTGATTATATTAAAAAGTTTTTGTACAAACAAAACTAATGCAGACAAGATTAGAAGGGAAGCAATAAACTGGGAAAACATTTTTACATTCAAAGGTTCTGATAAAGACCTCATTTCTAAAATATATAGAGAATTGACTCAAATTTATATGAATTCAAGCCATTCTTCAATTGATAAATGGTCAAAGGCCATGAACTGACAATTTTCAAATGAAGAAATTGGAACTAGTTCTAGTCATATGAAAAGGTGCTCCAAATCATTATTGATCAGAGAAATGCAAATTAAGATAACTCTGAGATACCATTACACACCTCTCAAATTGGCTAAGATGACAGGAAAAGATAATGACGAATATTGGAGGAGATGTGGGAAAACTGAAGCATTATTTTTTGGAACTCTGAATGAATCCAACCATTCTGGAGAGCAATTTGGAACTATGCTCAAAAAGTTATCAAACTGTGTATGCCCTTTGACCCAGCAGTGTTTCTATTGGGCTTATATCCCAAAGAAATCTTAAAGGAGGGAAAGGGACCAACATGTGCAAAAATGTTTGTGGCAGCCCTTTTTGTAGTGGCTAGAAACTGGAAACTGAATGGATGCCCATCAGTTGGAGAATGGCTGAATAAATTATGATATAGGAATGCTATGAAATACTATTATTCTGTAAGAAAAAATCAGTAGGATGACTTCAGAGAGGCCTGAAGAGACCCACATGAACTGATGCTAAGTGAAATGAGCAGAACCAAGAGATACATGGCAACAACAAGATTATACAATGTTCAATTCTGATGGACATGGCTCTCTTCAACAATGAGATGATTCAAATCAGTTCCAATTGTTTAATGATGAAGAGAACCATCTACACTCAGAGAGAGGCCTGTGGGAACTGAATATAGTTCACAACATAGCATTTTCATTCTTTTCATTGTTGCTTGCTTGCATTTTCTTCTTCTTCTCCTCCTTCTTCTTCTCTTACTGGCTTGATTTTATTTTTCTTGGGCAGAACAATAATTGTATAAATATATATGCATAAATTGGATTTAACATATATTTCTATCATGTTTAACATATGTTGGACTACTTGCCATCTAGGGGAAGGCATGGGGGAAAGGAGGGAAAATTGGAACACAAGAACACAAAGTTTTTCAAGGGCTAATGTTAAAGACCTGTCCATACATATGTTTTGAAAAATAAAAAGCTTTAATAAAAATAATTTTAAAAAAAGAATGTGTGATGATCAACTATGAAAGACTTGGTTCTTCTCAGTGGTTCAGTGATCCAAAGAAATCCCAATAGACTTTGGACAGAAAATTCCATCTGCATCCAGAAAAAGAACTGAGACAATGTAATCAACAAATGCTATGTTCACCTCTTTTTAAATTTTTAAATTTCTCCTGTTGTTTTCCTCCTTTGTTTTGATTTTTCCCTTCCAACATGATTCATAAAGAAATGTGTATTAAAAATAAATAAATTTACAAAAGTCTTAGGTCAAAAAAAAAAAAAAAAAGAGGATTATGATATCAGGAAAGTAATGCCATGATTAGCAAGTAAATTGAATTTAAGTGAGGCAAAGTCACAAGCCTCACTCTCTTCCCCAAAGCCATCTGGGTCTAGCAACAAGGTATAGATCAGAATGACTGGAGATGGCCCTAGATGCAGATGGAGACTTTGGTCTTTTTAAGTTAACCTCTTTCCCAGGTCTTTGACTGAAGCAATACCCATTCAGTGATTAAGACTAGGTATGAAATGATGGCCCTGGATACCTTAGAATTAATAAGAACAAGAGATAAAAAAACATCAATGATGAAAAATAACTGTCTTCCGCCCTTGAGTCTTTAACATTTTAGAAAAGCATGTCAATGAAAAGTATTTATTAAGCACTTGTATACAAATACAACAGCAAGGTAATCCCTGCTCTCAGGAAGCTTACATTCTATTGGGGGAGACAATATATTTAAGAGTGGTAATTAGGAAGGGTTGTTTTGGTTTGGGAGGTCACCTGGTTTGGGAGTAGAACCACGGGGCTGTTGTTATTCCTTTCCAAGAAGCCTCAATAGTTTTCATTTAATTATTTTTTCCTAGATTAACAGATAGAAATTGATCTGGGAGAGAATTGTGATAAGTAAGATGGATGGGAAGGAAGTAATCAAATACAATGTAAAGTATCTTTCTTCAATTCTGGATCATACTCTATTCTTAAACTGCTGATGAAAGTCATAAAATCATGCATAATCCATTCCAAAATTAGGTTATCCAGCCTCAATTGAGTCTTTACTGTCTTACTTCTCTGGTTGATTCCTTCAAAAAAATCATAGAATGTTGGTTATCTATCAATGATCGTCTAGTCTAGAGAAAGAAATGCCCACTTACAAGTAGTTTATCCAACTTTTGCTTGCAGATCTCTAAAGGGGAAAATCCACCATTTCTTGGGGCAGCCTGAGACTCTCAGCATTTTTGAATAGCTTGAATTTTTAGGTTTTTCCTGACATGAAACTTAAATTTCCCTTTTTGTAACTTCTGCCTATTGTTCCTAATTCTTCTCTTAAGGGCCATAGAAAAAAATCCAATTCCTCCTCCATATGACAACTCTTCAAAAACTTGAAGACAGCTTTCATATTCTGTCTTGAATCTTCTCTAGGTCAAATGTACCTAATTTCTTCAACTAATCCTCATATGACTGATTTAGGACCTTTCATCATCCTGGTTCTCTCCATTGTATACTCTGGTTTATCAATATCTCTCTTAAAATGCAACACTTAGAACTGAGCACAGTGCTCCAGATAAAGTCAGATAAGTATAGTGAAACTATCACTTCCCTATTCCTGGAAGCAATGTCTCTTTTATTGCAGTTCAAGATTGCATTAGCTTTTTTAGACTGCCATAGCACACTAATGACTTATATTCAATCAATAAGTATTTATTATGTATCTGCCATCTACCAGGCACTGTGCCAAATCCTGGGGATCCAAAGATAATAGGGAAACCCCTGTCTTCAAAGAACTTACATTTAAATGGAAGAGACAATATACAGATCAGATACAAGGTAGTTTTGGGAAGGAGTGCACCAGCAACTGAGAGGAATAGGAAATGATTCATGTAGAAGGTGACATGTGATTTGAGTCTTGAAACCAGGAGTTCCAGGAGGTGGAAATGATTAGGGATTGATGGTAAAATAGGCATGGGAAACAGTCAATGAAAAAGCACAGGGATCAGAGATGAAGTATCCTGTGCATGGAACGGGGTGAGTAGGCCATTATGGATGGAATTCTCAAGGAGAGTGTGGAAAGACTGGAAAAATTAAAAGGGATCACGTTGTGAAGAGTTTTAAATATCAAAATGATTCCATTTGATCCTGCAAGCAATAGGAAGCCATTGGCATTTTCAGATGGATGAGTGATATGAACAAATTAGCATTTTAGGAAAGTAACTATGATGGCTTTGTGGAAGATGGATTGAAGTGGGGAAAAGCTGAAGGCAAGGAGACGAAATAGGAGGCTATCTTAATAGTCCAATTATTGTTATCGTTCAGTTATTTTGAGTTGTGTTTGTTTCTTTCTGACCACATTTGGGGCTTTCTTAGCAAAGACACCTGAGTGGTTTTCCTTCTCCAGCTCATTTTACAGATGAGGAAACTGAGGCCAATAGAATAAGTGACTTGCCAGTGGGACACATCGATAGGAAGTATCTGAGGTCAGATTTGAACTCGGGAAGATGAAGGGGCCTGGAATCAGAAGATTATGTGAGTGGAGAGGAGGAATACAAGTACAAAGGAGACTTATGTGAAAAATAACAGAGATGGAATAAGACTTGCTAATGGATCACATAAGTGGAGTGGGGGGGAGGGGGAGATGGCACTGAATTTGTGAATCTGTATGAATAGAGGAAGCATAGATGAATGGCTCAGTGGATAGAGTGCTGGACCTGGAGTCAGGAAGACCTGAGTTCACAACTGACCTCAGACACTTGCTAGCTGTGCAGCCCTGGGCAAGTCATTTAATCTATTTACTTTAATCAGGTGTCTTATCTACTAGGTCATGTATACTTACTTGTGTAAAAAAATAAGCTGGAACTTAAAAGAAAGATAGGATTTGGATGGGGAGAGGGGAGTAGGAAAGATACTTCAGGAATGGAAAGGGAAAGCATTAGGGAAGACAAGGAAATGGTAGTATCCACCTCTTCCCCATCTTAGTAGAATATAAACTCCTTGGGATCAGGGAACACATAACTTAAAAACCCCAAAACTTTGTATCTATAGGTATCCCAACTCCTCTGTTCTTTTGTGAATTATGCTAGTTTTTCCTTAAAAGGTATTAAAACCATTGTGTGAACCTAATTCACTCATGGGATTAAAAGATCAGGCTATTGACATCATTTTCTAATTGCTGAAATACAAAACAGTCATAAGAATCTCCAGGTGCTCTCAAATGCTTGACTGGAGGACCACCTTGTGCAACTTGAAGGGGGAGTTTCTCTGCTCAGCTGAATCAACTTGTGATTTTCTTAATGTATACCTTTATTAAATATCCTTCGTCCACTATGGCTAAGTTTTTCTCCTGTTATTGACTGTTGAATTTCATCTGAGTATTTCCCTTCACTAACAAGGGAAATGGTCCAGAATACTAGGGATGTGGTATATGATAATTGATTAATGACTGCTAATCAATCAGTCAATAAACTTGTATTAAGTCCAGTGCTGTGCTAAATGCTGGGAATACAAAGAAATGAAGAAGATAGTCTCTGACATCAAGAAATTTACAATCTAATGAAAGAAGACAACTTCCAAAAGGAAGCATAAAAGCAGAGAGAACAGGGGAAAGAAGGTATAGGGAGCAAGATGGAAAAGAGCAGAGGAATCAATTATGGGTAGGAAATGAATGCAAATCTGAAATTATTCTGTGCCTTTTTATTGGATGTGTTTAAGAGAAAACTATGAAATGTTCCTGGAGACATCCGAGTTTTTTTTAAGTGTAATAGGCCGTTATTATGGGCAAGAGTCACTGATGAAAGTTTCTTGGAGAAAATAAGCTGGAACTTAAAAGAAAGATAGGATTTGGATAGGGAGAGGGAAGTAGGAAAGATATTTCAGGAATGGAAAGGGAAAGCATGAGGGAAGACAAGGAAATGGCAATTAGTATAAGGTTACTTGAAGCAATGATATAGGAACAATTTGACTATCCAGGGCTAGCTAGTAGGTGAATTAGAAATAAGGTAGGCCAGGGAGCACCTTTTGGACGGCAGATTTCCTCCAACTTTTAAAATGAATGGTGGGGCTTTATGTCCCCCAAGTCTCTTTTCCTACTCCCAACCACATACTTATTTGAATAAGATTATATGATACAGAAGAACAATATGCTTTTTGAATATTTCCTGGTCAGAAATAACAGCAATAATGATAATCATGATAGCTACCTTTTATATAGTGCTTGCTATGTGATAGTCATGTGCTAAGAGTTTTACAAATTTTATCTCATTTGATCTTCATAACAACCCTGTTAGAGGTAGGTGCTATTATTATTTCTATTTTATGGTATATAAATAAGTGCCTTGTCTAATAAGTGACTTGAGGCTAGACTTGAACTCATCTTCCTAACTAGCCCTTAGCATCTACTATGTTACCTACCTGCCAAAATAACATAGAAAACAGAATACTCAGCTATTTAAGAACAGTAAAATTTCTTTCTGCAGGCAGGGGCTCTCTCTGGGTCCATTTATAGGGGCTAAAGGGGTTCTTTGTACAAATTTCATTAACTAGGCTAAGCAAGCATGGGAGCAAGCATGCTGCCCTGCTTCGCTCTGCTGGTGATTGGGAAAGTATGAGAGCATTGTCCTTTATCTAGAACCCATGCCATCATGAAACTGGTGTACAATACTTATGAACTTCTTTGGATAACCAAATTTTACCATGCTCTTCCATAAGCCCTTACCACTGATAGTATCAAAGACAGTGACCAGGTCAGCAAATATTGGGTAGAGACCTCTGTTCTGTTCCTGGCATTTCTCCTAGAGTTGTTGGACAGCAAATACCATGTCAACCATTCCTTAGAGAGCCCCTTCTGAAGCCATACTGCTTCTCAGGCAAATGACCATCTTTTAAATAAAGGATTAGCCAATTAAAGAGGACTCTGATAAGAATCTTGCCAGCAATGACAAGAGAGATGCTCCTGTGATTGTCACAGGGTTGCCTATTTCCTTTTCCTTTATAAAAATGGACAGTGCATTTTGGAGGTTCCCAAAGAAAGTATAGTGAGAAAAGGTATTAGTTTGTATACCAAACTGAAGGTCTATAGAATATTGTGCTGATTTCACTGTTGTATACCATGAAATCTGGACAGTCTATCAGTGTCATGTCAGGAAAGTGAATTACTTCCTTTTGAATTGCCTCGGGAAGATCCTGACGATCACCTGGCTATTGACATCATTTTCTAATTGCTGAAATACAAAACAGTCATAAGAATCTCCAGGTGCTCTCAAATGCTTGACTGGAGGACCACCTTGTGCAACTTGAAGGGGGAGTTTCTCTGCTCAGCTGAATCAGCTTGTGATTTTCTTAATGTATACCTTTATTAAATATCCTTCGTCCACTATGGCTAAGTTTTTCTCCTGTTATTGACTGTTGAATTTCATCTGAGTATTTCCCTTCACTAACAAGGGAAATGGTCCAGAATACTAGGGATGTGGTATATGATCCATGTGGTCCAGATGAGATACTGGACACTAAAGTCCTCTCTTAAGGTGAATTTCCAAGCATTCAAATGCTACTGTAGCGAGTGCAACTCCAGTGGACTGGCCAAGAAGCCCAAATACCAAACATATTTTACTTAGGAGACTTTAATGGAGGACTCTTACAAGGTAAGCACTCACATGATGGCCAGAAGAAGTGGTACAAAGATGCCATTAAAGTTTCTCTGAAGAACTTCAGTAGTAATTGTGAAGCATAAGAGACACCGGCGTGACCACCCATCATGGCGTGCCTGAATTAAAGAAGGCCTTGTACTTCATGAGTAAAATAGAATCACACAAGGAAAACATGAGCTGCAAAAATCCCGAGATATCTCTACCCCAACTGTTGTAACAAACCACTTGTACCTGACTTCAGATAGAGCCTTTTGAACTCATATACTCATATTGGACTGATTAGCCCTAGCTGAATATACTGTATCCTGATCCCAATATTGTGATATCATTGGTCCTCTTCAAAAGCAAAGGATGAACAAGAAAAACTAATTCGACTAATAACAGATACTAGAGCAAGTTTAATCTCTTTATAAGAAAAATAAATTGTGTATATCTCAAGTGTGGGAACTTGGGGACTGGTGATAATTTATCAGCTTCACTCATAATATATAGTAAGCACTAACCTATTCTCAAAATACATTCTATAGGTTTCTGCTTCTTTGTCTTTGGTCACATGGTTCCATATGCTTTGAACTACCTGCTGTGCCCCAAACCCTTTCTGTAGAAAATCTAATCAATTGAAAGGCCCAACTCAAATATTCTATCACCACAGAGCCTTCCTTTCCTACTTCTTGGCTGGATATGTTTTTTCCTCAAGGCTTTCAGAACATTTCCTCAAGGTTTTCATGCTTCTATTTCATGCTCTTAGATTTGTTTCCTATAATCCAAACCTGGAACTGATGTTGACATTGACCTAGGTTCAATGTTAATTATTTAATAATTGATACTATCCTTGGCTTGTGCTCTTACCCTGAGAAAATTAGAACTTGGCTCATTTCTGTTTCTCCTTTAGAAGCAAATTCATTTTCTTTCATGAAACAAATAAGCTTCGGACAAATATTTAACCATATACTATTTTATTCAGAACAGCAATGAATTGAGAAGAGACCAATATCTCAGTCCTTTTAATAAGAGAACAGAACAGGGACCTCATGGTTCCTTCCTATATCTTTTTCTTGGAGAAGGGTAAGCAAGATTTAGAGATATTTATCCATGATTACCTACTAGGCATTATATGTGGACTATGTATTTTATCCGAGCTGTTTAAATGTTATACTTGAATAAGAGTATATATGGCATACTTGATCTAAATCTTGCCACTAGAGTCAGATGGCTCTGGAGGGGAAAGTGGGGCAGGTGACCTTGCACAGCCCTCCCTCACTTAAATCCAGTTCACTTGCATGTCATGGCCTCACCTCTCTGATGTCATGATTCTCTTAGAGAACGAAGGACAAACAACAACAAATTGGAGCTAGCCCAAAGCTAGAAAGGATAACTAATATGTTGGATGATGGAATCAGGATTCAAAAAAAATCTCAAAAGTGTAGAACATTAGTCTGAATTTAGTAAGATGAAATCAAATATACATAAATATAAAGTTTTCTTAATTTAAATTAGAAAGTCAAACATTTGAAGAACTCTCATTATGGAATTGGGATTAGATCTGTTTTGTTTATCCCCAAAGGGCAGAATTGGAAGTGAAAATGATGAAATGTCACTTTTGGCTCAATGTAAGGAAAAACCTTTCTACCCTTAGAATTATCCCAGAATGGAATGAGCCACTTCAGAATGCAAGAGTACCTCTTTACTAGAGTTTTTTTAAACAAAGAACTAGATGGCCAACTGCTTGTTCTATATTTTGTGGAAATATTGTTCAAGTAGGGGTTGGATTAGTTACCCTCCAACTATTATGTGATTTTATGATTTTTGAACTTGAAATTCAAATCTTGATTTCAATATTTACTAGCAATGTGACATTGGGCAAATACCCTCTTTGTAGTCAACTCTGAGGCTACTTTTTTTTCTTTCTTTTCTTGATTGTTTTGGCCAAAATAGAATCTCCTTATTTTAACTCCAATATTCTGTTCCTTGATATGAAAAGCCCCAAGTTCACGTTATGTGAAGATCAATTGAAAGCTCTGGGCATGGTTAGCTCAGATAAGATTTAGCTCTTTATAGCTGTCTTCAAGTATATGAAAGGTTATCACATGGAAATGGCAATTGACTTATTTTGTTTGATCCCAAAAGACAGAATTGAGGAGTAATGTGTAGAAGTTGCAATGAAAAAAATTTAGGATTGGGGTATATGCCCAGGAAAAACTTATTGACAAATAGTTATCTAAATCTCAACTAGGTTGCCTTGAGAGGCAGTCTATTCTTCCTAATCAAAAACTGAATGACTACTTATGTATATAGTAGAAAGGATTCTTATTTAGGGATAGGTTTGACTAAATGGCATCTGAACTCCTTTCCAGTTCTATGAAGTTAATTAACTTCTTTGAGACTCAGTTTCATCATATGTGAAATGGGGTCAATAAAACCAACACTACCTCTTGTTACGCTTGTTGTAAGGAAATTGTTTCACATAATTCTGTAGAAATGTGATTATAATTGTAATGATTTCATGTTTGTTCATCTTGGGCTGAAAGACTATAGAACTGAAGAGGACCTTAGAGATTACCCAGTCCAACCTCTTTATACAGAAAAGAAAAGAAAACTGAGGACCAGAGGCAAAGTGTCCTACCTAAGGTTATACAGGGAGTAAGAAGCAAAATTGGGATGTAAACCTTTGACTCCAAATCTAATGCTTTTTCCACTTTTTCTTCACAGTAAAAATCTTAAATGCGGTGGTAAAGAGTCAGACGTGATTGAAATGGCTAACAACAACTCCCCAAATAGATTTAAACTTGAAGGCCAGTGTTAGGTCCTCACTATTCTCTACAAAACCTGAAAAAATTCTAGATGAATGAAGTAAATGTTGGTTGAGATAACTGCCTTGAAAAGAAGTCCATAGCTACCAAATCAATTCATTGAGATAGAATCAGTGGCAAGTCACTATAGGCATAGATGAAAGAAAACTATTACAGAGGCTCCTTTCTCCCAGAAAGGTGACTAC
Source organism: Sarcophilus harrisii (assembly GCF_902635505.1). Taxonomy (NCBI): domain Eukaryota; kingdom Metazoa; phylum Chordata; class Mammalia; order Dasyuromorphia; family Dasyuridae; genus Sarcophilus; species Sarcophilus harrisii. The sequence goes on along the minus strand of NC_045427.1, from coordinate 590,761,981 downwards.
TATTAGCTGGTAATGAGTCAATGGTGAGTAATAGTTTACTAGGTCCCCCTAGTGACGGAGTAGATTTAAGGTAAGTGTATTTAAAGGACTTCAATTTATGTGAACAGAGTACTTTCTGCAACTATGAAGGGCAAAGTAAACTTTTTGAGAACATTTGATTGTGCCATTACGTTCAAAGATGTTAATGGAAAACACCAACTACCTTAGCAGCAGGTACAACACAGATTCCAACTTCTAGAGGAGGAAGCAGGAAAAGAGATCTTAAAACACTTGTTTTTAATGAGGATAATAGTAGCTTTCATTTTTATAACACTTTATGGTTATAGAGTACTTTTTATTATACCTTCACCAAAGTAATGTTTCATTTGATCTTCACAACAATCCTGGGAGGTAGGTAAGGCAACTATTATTATCTCCATTTTATAGATGAGGAAATTGAGACTCAGAGAGGGTAAATGGCTTGTCCCTGGCCCCAAAACTAGAGCCAGTGGCAGAAAAGATGTAGAACTCTGGTCTCCCAGCTTCTTTCTAACATCCTATGTTGCTTCTCTTTTGCTGGGTATTTTGTGTTCTCATTTAAGTGCCAAAGGATTAGGAGCCAATGTTGACTGCAATAATGTTGTTGTTACTAGTTACATGAACTGTAGCATACTGTGCCTTTATTTCTTGTTGCCAGGTAACAAAGGGGCTAGTAAGCATCCTTTCGTTCTCAGAACATTTTTGTGAGGGAACATGAAATACTAGGTATGTGAAGAATGAACTTTATGTTTCCTTCAAAAAACCATGATAAAGTTAAAATGCATTAAAAGAAAATGTTCTGGTAGATGGGGAGGAAGGAGAAAAGTCTCTCTAAAAGTAGCCTCAAGCAACTGAGATATGTCAATTTTTTTGAATGTTGTCCATGACGACTCCAGTGCTTTCTCAGTGCCTGGCACATAGTAGATGCTTACATAATAAATGTTTGTTTATTGATTGATTGTCTTTGTTTGCTTGATTATGTGTTTGTAATAGATTTTTTTCTTTTTCATTAATTTTTAAAGCTTTTTCTTTTCAAAACATATGCATGGGTAATTTGACAACATTGATCCTTACATAGCCTTGTGTTTCAAGTTTTCTCCTCCCTTCTCCCAGCCCCTCCCCTAGATGGGAAGCAATCCAATATATGTTAAACATGTTAAAATATATATTATATCCAATATGTATAAACATATTTATACAATTCTCTTGCTGTATGAGAAATAGATTTTTTTTTTCTTAATGGGGGAGGGTGGAGGTGGGAAAAGAAGAATGACCTGAAAGTAAAATAAAATTGAATTTTAAAAATAAAACAAAAAATAAACAAAACATAAAATTAGCCTAAAGCAGTGGTTCCTAAACTTTTGTGATTGTATACCCAATTAATAAAAAGTGTTTTGATTGTGCTCCCTGTATATGTATAATTACTTATTTGTAAGTTACATAAATGTATTGATATACTAATAATGTATATTATTAAAAGGTATGCAAACTTAAATATTCTTTAAAAATACTGAGATAAAAATGATATTTGAGCTTAGAATATTATCTCTGGAAGTTGTTGGGCAAGGTAGTAATGGAAACTAAGTAACTAAGTAACTAATGGTAACATGGTAACTAAGCCCTGCACTTTAATAAAATCCCTGCAGCAGCTCTGGAGAGAATAGATTGTAAAGGGGAGAGCCTTGAAGTAGGGAAACCAATTAGGAAGTTATTTCAATAGTCTAGGAAAGAGGGGCTAAATCCCTCTCAGCCTCGAGAAGTGGTTAGGGGAATGGAAAGAAGAGAATATATGTGAGACATGTGGAGGCACCCACAAATTTAACAACTTGGGTATTTAGCCATGTCAGATATATGGATTGAATGCAAGTGAAGAGCCAAAGATGGAATTAAGGTTGTGAATCTGGGTGATTAGAAGAATGGTGGTACCCTAGAGTATAATAGGAAAATTTGGAAGACAGGTGGAGTTGAGGTTAGGAAGAAAGACAATGTAATGAGATTGTATGATCACATCTATGCCTTCCTATGTTGTGAGTCTCTTGTTCAAAATAAAAAGAAAGGAGGGAAAGCTCTTACTCATTAGTTGCTATCACATGGTGATCTGGGGGTGTCACTGAATAGGTTTGCTGGAAAGAGGGTGGATTGTAGATTTTCCCAGTGGCTGCTATTAGTGCCCTGTAGGGAGGAGTATGGGGGAGCCAGCTTGGCAAGGCAGATTGTAAAATTTTCAGGACTGGCATTTCCTCAGAAATCAGCAAATACTATGAATCAGGGTTTCATTTATTGTTTTGTGGATTGTCTAGATTTAAGAAGTGGGTGGAGAAAATATTGAGTTATATTAAATTTAAAATTGTATCTGGCTATTTTTATGCCCCCACAGTCTGATATTAAACTTTTATTAGCATATTTTTGCTTATAAAGTTAAGATACAAATACCCTGAGGGAATTTCCTCTACTTGGCTCAGAATGGGAAAAACTGAGTCAGTGTAGTATTGGTGGATAAAAGTACCCTTGGTTGTTTTGTAGACAAGCTCCATAACTGAGTATTGTGGAGAGAATGGGATTCGACCCATCATCCCATCCTTGCATTGATCATTACTCACACCATGGATCCTGGCCATAGCCTCCCCTTCTTCCCCCAATCCCCCAGAGAATCACAGCCCCCAGTCTGGAGATAATTGTCCTAAAGGCCTTCCCTCTTCCCTCTCCAACTGCTTTGCCTGTAAGGCACATGTCTTTCTTTCTTTTGGCAATGGTTATTAGCTTTCTCTTTATCAGCATCAGATTCTCTCATAGCTCAGTGAAGAAGGCAGTGGGTTCCCCAGAGATCTCCACTTCTGTAACTTAGGAGAAGACTGTAGCATCCATAGTAGAAAATAGGACCACTCAGAAATTAATTGATAGAGAAAAACAAAACAAAAAAAAATTGGGTGAAGGAAGTGGCTGTGATAGAAAGAATCACCATTTTCCCTGAATAGTCAAAGACTGCTTGACTAGTTCCAGAAAAAAATAATTTTCTCATATTAAAGTCTTAATGTGAAGCAAATATCAAACCATCTCTAAGAGATATAGATAGTCTCTTTCCAGGTACTTTCACAACTACTAAAATAAAGTCCCTGAACTTCAGAACAAATCCATTTCTGCAAGATTATCTTTGGAAACTTGCAAATACAGAATTTCCCCCCTTCTGACTAGTATTCTCAGTGCTGGAATAATTTTGCTTTATCTTTTGTTTGGTTCCATTTTTGTTATTTAATAAGATATTTTTCTGGATAGATAGTAAGAATTTTATTTTTTATGTTATAAATTTTTATCCCCTTTTGAATAAATTGCATGAAAGTATCAGCATGTGCCAAATGCAGACTAGTCCCATCTCTTTCTCCATGCTTCATAGACTCCGGCTTCATGCTACTGAAATCCTATTCATCTTGATTTTGCATCTAGTCTGTTCTATGGGACCAACCATCCTCAGGCAGGTGCAGCTTATCCATGCAACTACAAAAATGGGTAACAATTTATACATATAAAAATGAAAATCTTACAATCTATCTAGAAAAATGCCTTGTTAAATAACAAAAAGAGAAACAAACAAGCCATAAAACTCCCATGCTGAGAATCCTAATCAGAAGGGAATAAATTCTCTAAGTGAAGTTCATACAGTAAAAAAGTTTGTATCTTCCCCTTGTGCAATACAAATTAGTTTAATGGATTGTTTGTTGTTTTGGTCATTGTCAGTCATAACTGACTCTTTCTCACCTCCTTTAGGGATTTTCTTGGTCGAGATATTGGAGTGGTTTGCTGTTTCCTTCTTTACATCATTTTACAGATGAGGGGCCTGAGGCAAACAAAGTTAAATGATTTGGGTAGGGTCCCACAGCTAGAAAGTCTCTGAGGCTGGATTCTGACTCCAGGTCAGGTACTCTATCCAATATATCACCTAGCTACTAGTCTAATACATACAAAGTGGAATTTTAAGAACTGTGGAAAGACTTGGATGAACTGATGAAGTACACAGAATGAGGAGAACATTATATAGTTATGATTATAATAAGGCAAATGAAAATTGTGAATGCTGTTCAGTGTTTCTTTGCCTTCCCTTGCATTTTATAGGTTTTAAATGAGTCAATGGGACACAGAAACAAGATGGTGGAATTGCTGGAGGGACATGCCATAAAAGGCAGCTATCAGAGCCCATGCTCTGCCAGAACTGATAAAAAGGGTCAGCTGTAGGGTCTTAGGTCTTTCTTACTCTTAACTTTTGGCATGAGACTGCTTTACCTTAAGATTTTTTCTTAAGCAGATAGCATTTAGGGATCTTGGGGATATGTAGCCTCCCCAAAACTAGACTGTTGAGGTGGTGATATCACTACCCTCACAACCTCCTGACAATAGGTCAGGAGTTGAATTGAAGCCTTTTTATTCATGATACCATGCATTGTGTCAATGAAACAAAGCTGTGTGACCTGCATGGGGTGATTTTTTCTCTTCTTTCCCTTTAATTTCTAAAACTGAAAATGTAATGTATTCCTGAAGATGGAAAGAGGGTGATCAGGAGAATTTTCCAAATCAGTTTGCTGAGTGGGACAGAAAATGAGACTTTGGGACATTTGATGGGCATCTTCCCATTAACAGTGTGAGCATACTCACTGGTACCTTGCTAAGAGAAAAGGGGCTAGATCCTGATCAGTCTCAGGGAATAGGGCTACAATCAAGATAATTTTGTTTGTTTAGGATCTGGGGGAATGCAAATTCTTCTTGGAGAAACTGCCCCCTTTCCACTGGCCCTACAAATCCCTTTAATCCTTTCTTCTTCTTCTTCTTCTTTTATTCAGAGGACATTTCCAATGTAAAGGCACAGACATGGGTTCTGGAGTGACAAGAAGCCTGTGCTTAGTTTCCCCTCTCCAGGAATGGTTATTGACTGCTATGACTGAAGCACAGATAACATGGGTGTGTTAGTCACATATGGTTTCTTGAGCATATCACAGGGTGGGGACATTAAAAAAAGACTTTTTTCAAGCCCAACGTATGGCAACAGCCAGCAGAGTAGTGAAGGAGCAAGAGTTTGATGAGAAGTTCAGATGGGGACACAGAGAGGCATGACAGTTTTGTTGCTCTTGTATTTAATATACATAGAAAAGCAAACTGTAATGGAAAAAGCCTCTCCTGTTGTTTGCAGATTGGAATGGTCATGTTTGTCAAATCCAAGCAAATCCCAAGTTTGTCAAAAAAGCAATTTTTAAAAAGTGTAAAAATCCATGGTAGAATCAGACTAATAATAATAACGACGACAGTAATAAATAACGACGACAGACCTAGCATTTAAACAGAGTTTTAAGATTTACAAAGTACTTTTACAAATATTATTTCTTTAACCTCACCACAACCAGAAGAGGTGGGTGTTATTAACTCTGTTTTACAGATCAGGAAACTGATGCTTACAGAAGTGAAGTGACTTGCCCAGTATAGTTAGTGTCTGAGGCTGAATTTGAACTCATGCCTTTCTGATTCTAGGTACAGTGAGCTATTTGCCAAATCATCTGGCTGCCTCATAAATGTATGTTTGCCTATGTGGTCTAACAGTAGAGTTTATTGTATTTCTGTATTTCTGGACCCAACATATTGTGTGGGGATGGAGAATCTTGATTTCCTAGGCAGCATAATTCTAGATTCTAATCTTCTAGGCAAAAGTGTCAGATTTTTTTGGTAGGACCAGCCAGCTTTGAGAATTTCTCTGACAAACATCAACCTTTTGATCAAATTCTGAACAGTGTGTCTGTTTAAGAAAGAATCCCATTGTAGTTCTGATCCTATTGCAAAAGGTGCAGCAAAGAGATCCGAAGACACAATATGGAGGGTGTAATAGATTGCAACCTTACCCTCTCTATTTCCCATAGCATAGATCCAATGGGAAGAAGGTCATCTCTCCAACAGGCCCAATGTATGGTTTAGGGGAGACTAAACCACAGGGGTACTATGTATATAGGACCTTGTTAGAGAGCTAAGGATTCCCTAAATTATTAGAGTGTTGTTTGCTGGCAACTCACCCCATCCCTAATTCATTTTTCTTGACTCTTTGAAATGAAACTTCTCTCTCCAAAGTCACTAGTAATCTCTTCATTGCCAAATCTAACAGTGGGAATTCCCCAAAGCACTAGTCTGGGGCTCTCTTCTCTTTCTCCATATTATTTCACTTGGCAATCTTATCTCTCCCATGGATTCATTCACCATCATGGGCAGACAAGTCCATATCTACTTGTTCAGTCCTAACTTCTCTCCTGTCTATTAGATATTTCCAATGGGATGTCCCATAGACATCTTTAATTCAGCATATCTCAAGCTGAAGTGATCTTTCCCCTCAAAGTTTTCATTCTTCTGAAAAAAAAGAAATGAACATAGCATGTGTTAATTTACATTCAGTCTCTTTAATTCTTTTTCTAGATGCAGGTGGCATTTTTTATCCAAAGTCTATTGGGATTGCTTCAGATCACTGAGACATAAAATCTTACAAAAATCTATGTTGAAAACTATCTTTTCACTGGAAAAATAAAATTCTATTGAGAAGGGAAAAAAAGGTGGGATTTTATTAAGCACTGGAAAGAACCAAGTCTTTCATAGTTGATCAACACAATCTTGCTGTTATTGTGTACATGTATTCCTGATTCTACTTATTTTGCTCAGCATCAATTCATGTAAATCTTTCCAGGTCTTTTAAAAATCTGCTTGTTCATTATTTTTTATAGAACAATAATATTCCATTACCTTCATGTACCACAACTTGTTCAACCATTCCCCAAATGATGGACATCTACTTATTTTCCAATTCTTTGCTATCACAAAAAAGAGCTGTTGCAAACATTTTTGCACGTGTGGGTCCTTTTCCCTCCTTTATGAGTTCCTTGGATACATACTCAGTAATGGCACTGCTGAGTCAAAGGGTATGCACATTTTTATAGCCCTTTGGGCATAGTTACAAATTGTGTTCCAGAATGGTTGGATCATTTCCCGACTCCACCAACAATGCATTGGTATCCCAGTTTTCCCACATCCCTTCCGACATTTATCATTTTCTTCTTCTGTCATCATAGCTAGCAGATCTATCTTCTTTTACTACAAGGGAGAGGTCTAACAGGAAATGAATGTGGTACAAAAAATGAAAGGTATCAGTAAAGCTCACAAAATAAAAAAAAAAAACAGACAGGAAGTGGTCAATGAATACATTTAATTCAATCTATTTAGTTTAGGAAAGAGAAGGAGAACTTAGTCTGAATTTCAGAAGTAGCTGGGGAGTTTTTCTGTGCCCAAAGTTAAGAACATCACAGTTTTTACCCAGACTTGTGGTTTCATGTGCTGATGTGATTTCTCCCGCTCGCAACCCTTCTTTTCTATTTTTCCATGAATGAGAGGGAAATAAGATAAAGTAAAGTGAGAATGAAAGAACCAGTTAATTAAGCAAGCAGTATTAATGAAAAATAAGTTTGACTAGAGAAAAGATAGCCTTGTGCAGCCAATCCATGTTACTATAGAGGAGGCGTGGCCCCAGGGGAATGTGTGCTCCCCTCATTCCCCTCCTAATCCAGAAAGGATTAGATGTTCCTACCTCTGCCAGCTGGAGTCTGCTGGGGCCTTCCTAGCTATTTTATTATTCCCCTCTATCGATCCTTACCTTCTTCAGTGTCAAGAATCAGATAATGGTTTAGCCCTAGGACCTAAAAAAACCCCAAGTGAGACTCACCATTTCTGCTTACTTTCTTATGGCAGTGTAGGCTCTTTTTGTCATAGGGGAAATGAATGGTTCTAGAAAAAGAAAGCCTTTTTTTTTCCTTTTAGGGAAATGAAAAGGTTGTAAAATGAATAGTGAATACATGGCTCACAAAATGTACCCAGGAAATCTTTTTTCTCATCAAATCAGAATGAAAGATATAAGAGTCAGACCAGACTCAGGTCTAAGAGTATTCTCTTGGTTTAAATTCAGTTTTAAAAGGAGACACTCCTAGATCATTCAGCTATTAATCAAAATAGGTTTTCTTCACTAAGTCTTAGAAAGGATATTTAATAAGGATACTGCATCACTTTGCTTGGGAAAAGGCAGCCCCCATAGGGAAACATGCCTGGTCAGCAGGGTCTGATTCCTGACATTACAGAAAGTGGGGATTCGCAGAGAGGAATAAAAGGTAGCTAGGAGAACCCTAGCACACTCCAGCAGGCAGAGATATAAAGATCTACTCTTTTTGGTTTAGGAGAGGAGTGAAGGGAGGACAGATTAATTTTTCTTTCTTTTTTCTCCAAGTAGGTAGATGGGAAGGAGAAAAAAAAGGTTTTTACTAATTTAAAGAGGCAGCTAGGTGGCTCAGTGGATAGAGTTCTAGGCTGAGTCAGGAAAACTTGAATTCAAGTGCAGCCTCAAACACTAGTTATGTGAATTTGAGAAAGTAATTTAACTTCTATTTGTTTTAATCCACTGGAGAAGAAAATCCCAAGAATATTTGCCAAGAAAACCCTATAGGCAATACGGTCCATTGGGTGATAAAGAGTTGGATATGATTGAACAACAATTCAATTCATTAATTTAAGAAAGAAGCTTCATCCCTAACCCCCTCTGTTGAGGTTATTTTGTGCCTTCCCCTCTGCTGCCTGAAAATAAAAGCCATTATGTCCTTCGTCTTATGACTTTATAACCCTTATTCTTTCTTTCTTTAGTTCCAAAATTTCATGGCATTATCTAAAGCCAACTGCAGTCTTTAAGCTGGGTGATATTTTCTCTGTCTTGTACTGGTATAAAAGGAGGTAGCTGGGTGGTGGAAAGATGATGCATCCCTGTTATTCACACATTTGCCCAGAGATGTCCAGAAAGTATGTAATACTTAAAAATGAAGTCCTATTCATAAATACAACAAAAAGCTTTGAGATAGACTTGCTTTGAAATGAGTAAAATATAATTTTATTTTGTTTACATATTTAAAATTCAAAACATTTAGTTGAGGTGAGGAAGCTGCCTTCACCTGTTATAACTCCTTAATGAATGGCTGGGGAAGGGGAGAGAGTTGGAGTCTATTTGTTGCAATATCTTTTTATAAATCCCCTTCTTTCCTTTGACACTGCCACCAACCTGGTGGAAGCCCTTATTACCTCACATATGTACTATTGCTATAGTAATTTGGCTGTTTCCTTTGCCTGGTGTCTCCCTACCTGTTCATCTTTCACTTAGCAGCAGAAGTGATCTTGATAAAGTGATGGTCTGACCATGTTACAACCCTCCACTCCACCATTCAATCAAAATATAAAATCCTCTGTTTGGCTTTTAAAGCCCTTCATTATAACCTACCCCCTCCTGCCTTTCTAATTTCTTATAACTTTCTCCCTTTCAAGTACCCTGAGATCTAGTCACATTGAGCTTCATTCCATCATCTAACTCCCTGCATTATCAGAATTCTCTCCTTTATCTCCACCTCCCTTTGCCCTCTCCAAACTTAGATAAAATCCCACCTTTTTTTCCCCTTCTCAATAGAATTTTATTTTTCCAATGTAAAGATAGTTTTCAACACTGATTTTTATAAATCAATTTTGTAGATTTTGTATCTCAGATTTTTTCTCCTTCTATCCCTTCCCTCCCCTCGCCTCAAGACAGCGAGCAATCTGATATAGGTTATGTATGTACAATCCTTTTAAACATATTTCTATATTTGTCACGTTGTGAAAGAAGAATTATGCCAAAAGGAAAAAAGTCAAGATAAAGAAAAAAGAAACAAAAAATGATGAAAATACTATCCTTCCATCCACTTTCAATCTCCATTGTTCTCTCCCTGGATGCAAATGGCCTTTTCCTTGCCAAGTGTATTGGAATTGTCTTAGATCACTGTTGATGCAGTTGATGTAGGGTCAGATTTTAGGATATTTTTTAGGAGAAACATCAAATATTGGGATTCGGTCATATGAAGAATTCACAATGGCCATTCTCTTTGGAAAAAGGTAGGTTTATTTAGGAGGTTACAGACAAAATGAAGAGATACAATAGACACCAGGAATGTAAATATGAAACACTTTGGGTATAGTTACAAATTGTTCTCCAGAATGGTTGGATCATAAAATCTCACCTTTTGCAAGAACCTTCCCATAGCTCTTCCCTTTGAAATGATCTCCAATTTACCCTGATTATATCCTACCTCTACATGATTGATTGTTGGTATTTAACTTTGCCGTATAAACTCCACACTTTTTTTTGGGAGGGGGGGCGCTGTGTTTTCAACACTACACAAAGCACCTGGCACATAGTACTCAATATGAGCTTGTTGACTTGACTTGCTGAAGGGAATGGATTCCCAGAATGGCATTTTGGATTCAGTACAAATCACTATGAGTCTCATTAATTTAATTTAATTTGATTAGTTAATTTATTTATTTTTTTGTTTTACATTTTATTTTGTTTTTTTATTAAGATTTTATTCAGAAATATTTTTATTGTTTATTTTTTTGTTATAATAATTTTTTATTGACAGAACCCATGCCAGGGTAATTTTTTACAACATTATCCCTTGCACTCACTTCTGTTCCAATTTTTCCCCTCTCTCCCTCTACCTCCTCCCCTAGATGGCAAGCAGTCCTATATATGTTAAATATGTTGCAGTATATCCTAGATACAATATATGTGTGCAGAACCAATCAGTTTTCTTGTTGCACAGGGAGAATTGGATTCAGAAGGTAAAAATAACCCGGGAAGAAAAACAAAAATGCAAACAGTTTACATTCATTTCCCAGTGTTCTTTCTTTGGGTGTAGCTGCTTCTGTCCATCATTGATCAATTGAAGCTGAGTTAGGTCTCTTTGTCAAAGAAATCCACTTCCATCCGAATACATCCTCATACAGTATCGTTGTTGAGGTATATCATGATCTCCTGGTTCTGCTCATTTCACTCAGCATCAGTTCATGTAAGTCTCGCCAATCCTCTCTATATTCATCCTGTTGGTCATTTCTTAAATATTCCATAACATTCATATACCACAATTTACCCAACCATTCTCCAATTGATGGGCATCCATTTAGTTTCCAGCTTCTAGCCACTACAAACAGGGCTGCCACAAACATTTTGGCACATACAAGTCCCTTTCCCTTCTTTAGTATCTCTTTGGGGGTATAAGCCCAGTAGTAGCACTGCTGGATCAAAGGGTATGCACAGTTTGATAACTTTTTGAGCATAATTCCAAACTGCTCTCCAGAGTGGCTGGATGTATTCACAATTCCACCAACAATGCATCAGTGTCCCAGTTTTCTGGTATCCCCTCCAATATTCTGCATTATCTTTCTCTGTCATTCTAGCCAATCTGACAGGTGTGTAGTGATATCTCAGAATTGTCTGAATTTGCATTTCTCTGATCCATAGTGATTTGGAACACTCTTTCACATGAGTGGAAATAGTTTCAATTTCTTCATCTGAAAATCGTCTGTTCATATCCTTTGACCATTTATCAATTGGAGAAAGGCTTGATTTCTTATAAATTAGAGAGACTCATTAATTTTAAAAAGGGGCCCTGGGTGGAAGTGGTCCTGACTGAGACCAAGTTTGATCTCTACTGTAGACTGTAGGTTCCATTATACAAACGCAATATATCCTGGTGAGAACTTCTATCTACTTGCGTCTACGCCCAGTGGGTGTTTAACCAAAGTTTTTAATTTTCTGGGAGCATTTTGTCTGGACTTTTCCTTTGCCTTTATTTCCTTATCTTGCACACTTCCCGAGCACATCCAGCAAGCTTTTATGAAGTTGCTACTATGTGTCAGGCACTGGGAGACGCTAGTGATACAAAGATTCAAAAACAAACAAAAAAACCCCAACACCACAGAAAAGGTCCCTTTGGGAAATACTTTTCTCTCCCTCAGCCTCTCATTAATTGCTGCCGGCTCCTACAGGGCGGGGGAATGATGTGTCATTTATTTTGCGCACTGAAGCGGGTGTTTAAATATACACGTGTAGAAGAGCAAAGACCGGGGGGAGGGGATTCGCAAACAATGGAACAGCAGAGATGAGCGGGCCTGGGGCTCCCACAGACACAATTAGGAGCGCCTCAGGAAACACGATCCACACAAGGCGCCCGTCCGGCTTCAAGTTCAAGGCGGGAGCGCGAAGCGCTCAGAGCCGGGCAAGCCCTGATCCGAACCCCAAGTTAGCGCGCGGCGGTTGGTTATTTGAATAAGCCAACGGGAAGGGAGGCTCAGGAGCAGTTAGCCCTCAGCCAATCGCCTGCAAGAGGCTGGAGACAAGGGGCCAATAAGGAGGAAGGGAAGGCGGGGCCGTGGGCGGGGGGAGAGGCTGAGGATGATTACAAAGATGGCGACCGAGTCCAACAGCGATGGGGAGGTGCAGTATCAGGGACAGAAGAGGCGGTGAGTGGAGGCTCTGCTGGCGGCTCCCTCGGTGCCCGGGCCCCGGGGTGAGCCCGCCGCTGCTCTGGGGCCGTCGCCGGCGCCACGGGAGGGTTTTCTTTTTCCCTGGGGCCGGCGCCCGCGAAGGGGGCGCGTCCGTGGTAACGGCGGCTCGCCGGGCGGCAGGTGGGCGGCCGCTGGGCACGTGACCCGGGCTGGTCTGCGCACGCGCCCTGCGGCGAGCGCCTCGGCTCCGGGCCGCGCGTGTCTCCCGGGGGCACCCTTGCCTCTTCCCTCCCCCGCTGCCCGCCTTGCCTCGGATGCCGCGCGCACATGCACGCTGAAGCGCCTCACGCTCCTGTTCCTAACGGGACCGGCCCCCGAGGTCTCCCCCCCTCCCCCCCTCACCCTGACTTCCGCCGGGCCCCCGCCTGCTGTCCTGCCTCCCCGCCGTCCCGAGCGTCCCCAGAGCCGCCCCGGAGACGCAGTTCTCGGGCACCAGGCGTGTGCAGGCGCCCGAGATGCAAAGGAGGACCCCCAACCCGGCGGCTTTCTGGCGGGGGAGGCACCCCACGGACACGGGGAGGGAGCCTGCCGACCCGGGCGGCCGCGGCTCCCTGCCTGCCTCAGTTTGCTCATCCGTAAAATGGCCGCCTCTCCAGCGCCTCTGCCGAGACAAGCCCGAGCGGGGTCACGGCGAATTACCAGCCGCTTCATAAATGTGCGCGCACACACACGTACAACACACACGCGCACACACACACATATAAACACACACACATGCATAGCCGTGCACATGCGCACACCCATATATTGTGAAGCATATACGCACAAGGCACACACATCTGTATGCGGCACACATGAGCACACATGCATGCAATGCAGACAGCACGCAACACAACACATGCATGCACATATGTGCACACACATGTAGACACACATGTACAACACACGTGCGCACACATATAACTACACACGCAAAGACGGGCACATGCGCACACCCATATATTGTAAAGCATACACACACAACGCACACACATCTATCTGCACATCTGTATAAGCACACATGAGCACACAGATGCACACATGCATGCAATGCAGACAGCACACAATACATGCAATACAACACATGCATACACATGCACACACAGATATCACAATACACACATGCATAGACATGCACCCATACATATACAGCAATACATAGCACAAATACACATGCACAACGCATATATACAGACATATACAACACACAATACACATCCATGTATGCAGCACACAAGCACAGAACACACCCATGCAATGCATGCACACACACCACACGACACACATGCAGCACAACACATGCATACAACACAACACACACAACACATGCACGCACCACAATACACACATGCATACACATACATGTACACATAAAATATACATGTACACATGTATCTATGCACACACATGTATGCACAATTTGCATGTACACAATGCACATATACATATGCACACATATATATTTGCAAACGACTAAAGACTCAATTATATAGCCACACAACTATGGACTCGCCTGTATCGACGTATATGATAAATTAATTGGAGGTAATTTTAGAAGGAAGGTACTAACATTAAGGAGGATTGGGAAAGGCTTCATGTAGAAAGTAGAAATTTTGCTGTCACTGGAAGGAAACCAGGAGATGAAGGGGACAAGAGAATTTCAGACCTGGGAGATGGGCATAGAAAGAAATTCAGGAAGTTGGGAGATGGAGAGTCTCATGTGAGCTGATGATATTGGATCATAATGGAGAAGAGGCTGAAAAACCAGGAGGGGCACAGGGTATAAAGGACCTTAAAAGCCGGAGGACTGTATATTTGATCCTGGAGGTAATAAGGAGTCCTTGTAGCTTATTGAGCAGAGAGGTGACATGGTCAGCCCTGTACTTTAGGAATATGGATCTGACAGCTGAGGGGAAGGTGGAGAGACTTGAGAGGGAGCCAATTTGCAGGCCCTTTTGATGGTCCAGGAGCTTGGCGTTGTCCCAAGGTGACACCATGGTCGGAGAACATGTTATGAAGGTAGAAGAGACAGAACTTGGCAAATCATTGGATATGGAGATAAGGTGTGAGAGGAATAGGCACTTTACAAATACCTCATTGAATTTTCCTAACAACCTTGGCAGGTAGCTGCTATTATTATGCCCATTTTACACTACAAAAAACTGAGGCAGACAGAAGGCAAGTGACTACCCCAGGATTTCATGGTAAGTATCTGGGGCTAGATTTGATTTCAGATTTTCCTGACTCTGGAGCCACTACTCTGTTCACTGGGCTGCCTCGCTGTTTCAGGAGAGGAAAAGAAGTAAGGATTTGATGGAAGTGACCTTCTCCAGGAATTTAGCCATGAAAGGCCAAATTTTTGTTTGTTGTAGAAAAAATTTGGCACAACCACTGTGGAGAATGAGCTAGGTACTGATAAGATTGAAGACTTCGGTGTTGAATGGCAGGAATTGGCAGTAGATTCAGCCAGCAAGTTTCAAGATTTGGGAGTTACTGAGATTGCAGGTAAACATGAAAGAGGTGAGGGATTCTGGTGAATGCTTTGGAGAAGTCTTGGGAGATCACAGACTCTTGAGCCTGAGGGCTTCTCAACATCATCTCGGCCTAGGACCATGGTCCCAAGTCTTGTGACTCCAATATAGACTTCTTTCCCCTCTTTTCTGCTTCATTGCTGACTACGGTATCAACACTGGAGTGAATGGTGAATGAAATGAAAAGTGGCTTCATGTCTTGTTCTTCTCTCAGCTCTCAACCCAAATGGGTTGACAAACCTGTTGTTCTCTGGACGGGAGGATGCTCTATTGTCCATGTTTGTCTCACCTGGCCTCTAATTACCTTCCTGGCTCAGCTGTTAGCACCTTCTCCTTCCAGAGACCTTTTTTTGATTCTTCCAGGTGTTAGTATGCCTTCCTTCATTGTTTTGATTTTGTATATATTTCTGCATGCCTTAATTTTGAAAATCCTTTTTATTATGAACTTAAATATCAACAGATATGAACATTTAATAACAGAAAAGAGTATTCTGTTACAGAATTTACTTTTCAAAGTGTATATTAAATTTAACAGTACCCAAATTACTTAGCTTGTCCATACCTCTTTTGTGCATATTTAGATGTTTCATTAATCTTCCTTCCTATCTCCCTTCCTCCCTCCTTCTTACCCTCCTTGACTTCCTTCTTTCCTCCCACCCTCCTTCACTTCCTTCCTTCTTTTCTCCCTCTTTTTGTCCCTCTCTTCTTCTTTCTTCCCTCCCTTTCCTTCTCTTTCCCTTCTTCCTTTCTTCCCTCCTTCTCACCCTTCCTTCTTTTGTTCCTTCCTTTTTTCTTTCTCTCTCTGCCTCTCCTTCCTTTTTTCTCTATTCTTTCCTTTCCTTTCCTCTTCTCTCTTCTTTCTTTCCGACAAGCCAAAAGCCTTTATGAAAACAAATCAACATACTGGCCTTGATGGAAGATGGAACTGCCTTTCTGAATCCCTAATCCTTCACTTCTTGCCAAGAAAGCATGCTTTAAGCTTAGCTTTCTGAAATTATGATTGATTACCTTAAAATTATCAGAGGTCCCAAATCTTTCAGAATTATTTTATTTTGCATTATTTTGTTTATGTAAATTGTTCTCCTGGTTCCATTTACTTCAGAATTAGTTCATGCAAGTCTTTATTGTATCTCATATTTTCTTATTTTATTTTTAAAACATAATAATCTGTTATACTTTTATCCCACAATTGTGTAGAAATCTCCTAATTGATGGGCACCCACTTTATTTCCATTTTTATAGTAGGTATTTATCTGTGAATATGTTGTATCCTTCTAATAGAATAAACTCACTGAGGATAGAGTCTAAAGTTTTACTTCTGTATTTTTTTTTTTAAACACCAGCACCATTTATGAAGCCTGATTATATTATTGACACTCTAAATGCTTTTTTGAGGTCACAATGAGCAGTTCTTTGCAAGTCAGGATAGGACAGAAGATTTTTTACTTTTTTTAAAGTATGGAATTTTTTTTTTTGGTTTTAAGATCTTCATAGCCTTTTATTTAGCAGGAATATATACATGTAACTACAGCATTAATTGCACCTTGTTCAATTTTCATCTCCCCACCTCTAAATGAGGATGACAGTAGATTTAAATATGTAATATAACTTAGATCTAATAGTAATAAACATTTGTTACAAAGATCGACTCTGAATTATTTACAATTAGCTTGAGAAATCAAATCAGTTGCATAAATATAGGATTAGAATTCAATGTATGGTTTTAGTCATCCCCGAGTTTTTTCGGTATAGCTGGTTCAGTCACTCTCCATTAGAAATGATTTGGTTGATCTGTTGCTGAGGATGGCTGATCATAGAAGTCATATCTAGTATTGTTTTGAAGTATATAATGATCTCCTGGTCCTCTCATTTCATCAGCATCAGTATGTAAGTCTCAGCTTTCTGAAATCATCTATGGTCATTTCTTCGAACAGTATTCCATTATACACATTTCAGCATTCTCAATGTGGATCATTCAGTTTCAGTTTCTAGCACTACAAGGGCTTCACAAACATTGTACATAAGGCTTTCCTTCTTTATAATCTCTTTGGGATTAATCCCGGTAGTAACACTGCTGGATCAAAGGGTATCACAGTTTTACTTTTTGGATGTTCAAACTACTTCAAAATGGTTGGATTCATTCACTCACCACAATGAATCAATGTCCCAGTTTTCCATCCTCAAAATTCATTATTTTCCTGTCATTTTAGCCAATCGGACAGAAGATTTTTCACCAAAGATGGGAATTTTAGAGTTTTAAGATCTTCATTAGGATAGGAACTATACATTAAAACTTTCTGTAATTACAGTGAATATATTTTCGAAGGTTTTCCTGACTTCTTCAGTATTTCTATGAGTGAGAAGAAAGTTAGAGATCATTTATAAAGTCTTCATGATGTGACATGGCCTAGTGCTGTACTGCACATTGTTTTTACCCCTACCACCTGGATTACGATCTCCTCATGATAATGCTTGGTTTGTGAAATAATTAGGAAGATACAATCCAGTAATTGCTTTTTTGATAGTTATGATTATACTGACACTTATTTTTTTTTTAAATACTTGGATGAAATCATTACTGATATCAACAGTTTTTGGAGGCCTTGGTTTTTATTTTCATTTCCCACTTAGTTCTTCAGCCTTGTGTACTTTTTGATACCAAGTAGTAACATTGAGGGGGCTATGTTAGAGCTCTATCTCTGGTACTTACTGGCTATATGAGCTTCTCTTGGCCTTAGTTTTTTTGCGACAAAATGGGGGTAACAACACTATATTTACCTATTTACTGGATTGTCTTGAGGAAAGTGTTTTGCAAACTGTAAGAATGTTGTTGTTATCATCTATGTTGGTTCCTTTGGTTCACCTTCATTTGATCTTCTTTCTGTACCTATTATATCTGTGTGAGCAGGCCTTCTTTAATCCATAATTTACAATCACATTTTGTTCCAAAAATTTGCTTCTAGGTTATTTATTAAAGGGCAGCTAGGGGCACAGTGGATAGAGCCCTAGCCCTGGCCCTAGAGTTTGAAAGACTCAGTTGAGATCTGGCTTCAGACACTGGCTGTGTGACCCTGGACAAGTCACTCGAGCCCGTTTGACTCAGTTTCCCCATCTGTAAAATGAGCTGGAGAAGGAAATGGCAAATCCCTCCAGTATCTCTGCCAAGAAAACCCCAAATGGGGTCACACAGGATAGTATACAACTGAAAAGTGAACCAGCAATAGATTGATTAGAAGATTGACTTAATCCTTCCAATAAATGCTATGTTATAAATGGTGGTTAGCTTCTCAATTTAGCTTTAAAAGTTTATTTAGTTTATATAGTTGCTAAAATGTTTTCCACTAGAGGAAGGAGTTAAAGAAAAATTGCCTGAATATTCCAGAGAAGTGGTGGAAGATGGGGGTGGAGGGTTGGTTGCCCCTTCCTTCCTCTATGGAGCCTTCTTGGTTCCACACCCCCTGCTGCAACCTTCCAATTGCTGAAAAGAAGTGTTGTGGTTTCCCTTACATTTTGTGGTCTCTGGGCCAGACACCTTCAGTTCGTTCAGCCAGTTCTGACTTAAGGCCTTTCCTTGTCAGCCTCTGCTGTGGTCTGTCTAGATCAGGGGAATAGAATCAGGCTTTCTTTCATGTATGTGTGTTGACTCCCAGATTCATTGTTGATTTATCGAGTTCTCTTCAAGTATTTCTAGGGCTTTCATGCAAGGTCCTGCACTAATTCTGCCTGCCTCAGAACAGAAGTAGGAGCAATTGATAGCAGTTGCCTTTAGACAGATTTGGGTTTGGTGTGAGGAAGGCTTCTTATTTTCTGTATTTTCTGGGAGCGAGGGGGGGGGGGGGGGGGAAGATTGTGGGCTTCCTCTCACCGTAGCTTTTTAAGATTGGGAGGAGAAACTCTCCACAGATGAGAGAGAGAGCATTCCTTTTCAGGTGCTGATTATCCTAGATGGTCTCTAGGACCTTTCCAAATATGAGAAAAAGTGGGGAGTTCCCTGGCATGATCTTCCTGAGAAAGGAACGATGAGAGTGGCTGGCCCGCTTCTCACCCTGACCACCAGGTGGGGCAAGGCACTCAGGACAACTTGATGAGCCTATAAAATAGTCTGAGTTTTGGTGTTTATATTAGTTTGGTTTGGAGTAAACTACTGTTTGTAACTCGGAAAGTCCCAGCATCTGTGTATACCTAGGAAACAAATTTACTTTCTGACAAGATAGGAAAATTTATATAAACCTATTGACAATTGCTCTTTATTCACCTCCACTGTGGAGCCACCTTCACTGGGTGCCATGAATGAATTCAGGGAAGATTTTTTGCTCTCTCTTTGTTATAGAATGCATCTGGGAGATGTTTATCTTACAGTAAGTGGACTCCAGCCAGCAATTTTAGATTCTGGCAAAGGGTAATGACACATGCAAGCAAATTTGGTTTTGTTTCCAAAATGTTTTAGAAAAGCTTTCTTTATCTAGGATGGGATCATTGGGGTGATAAGTCATTAATTGTTCCTGCAGATGTTTTATTTAAACTCTGTCATACAATAAAGATAAATAATATTAGAATTAGGGGGGTAAACTAGCAATTTTCTTTATCAGTCAAATACACTGTGAGCTTAGGCCATTCAGCTATTACTTTGGTTGTGTCTTCACTATTATCCTGAGAAATTGAGCACATTTTGGTGGTGATTGTTGGGAAAATGCTTCAGTATAGATCTTTCTAGGGTCCTTGAATCAATGCAACATCAATATTCAGTTAGAATTTGTTAGCACTACCATATAGGCACTTAAAGTATAGAAAAGTGATGCTCTTTTGGTTCAAGTGTCCTTTCCTAGGCAGTATAGATTTTAGGAATATATGTTCTAGGATGCTGTGGTCCGGGTTTTCATTACTTCTCCCTCTGTTGTTGTAATAGCCTTTAATTGGTCTCCTTCAAGTCTTTCTTCTCTTTATCCTTCTCATGGTTGCCAAGGTGATTTTACTAAAGCCTAGTCTGTCCATGTCAAACTCCTACGCAATATACTCCAGCCTCTGTTATTTCCAGGCTCAAATAAAAACTTCTCTTTTAGGTAGTTTCAGCTGTATTATATATTACTCCCCTTCACCTATTCTCTGTTTCAGCCTAACTGACCTTTGTACTTTTCCTCATTTTTTTTCATATACAGTAATTCATCATCTGTCTGTGTTTTGGGATTAGTTGTTCCTCCTGTCTGGAAAGCCCTACTTCTTTGTCTCACTCTTTTGGAATTGCTGATTTCCTTCAACATTCATTTCAAGTGTGCCTTCTGCATGAAGCCCTTTCTAGTCAGCCCAGTTGTCCTCCTCTCCTCTCCCCTCCCCTCATTATCTTATATAGCATACATATGTGTATATATTTGTATTTATGTGTTTTGCCTTTGTCTCCAATGCCTAGGACCATGCTTCTTGAAAAGCTGACGCTGAATAAATGTTTATTGATTGACTGATTGACAGAATTGTGTGGAAGCCTTATCTATGCAGTGGGAATAGTGATTTGGAAAAAATTTTAATGCTAAGGAGATACTTACAGGGGATCCTTCTTTTCAATTCAAAAAGTCTTCTGAGGTTTTGGGGGCTGTGCTGTGTCATGAGACTTCTTTCCCTGGACTGGACCACAAATCTCACCTCAGATTTTTTTGGGTTCTTATAGCCCAGGATAAAACACTTTCTTCATTGGCATCCAAAGGAAGTCATATGCTCCTGCTCCAGGGAGTGAGCTAGTAAGGGGATGGTAAGCATAAAAACTATTAGGACTGAGGACTGCTTTGTATCCTAGTTTTTGCTGAACAATTTTAGGAAAGTAAACACTTTATTCTCAAATCCAGTAGTCTTTTCCCAGTCCTCATTTTTCTCTGCCTTCCTTATGTAGTATTTGAGTACACTGAATTGAGCATGTGACCCTTGTTATGGTTTGACATCGACCACACACTCCTTTAAACTCCTTCCCTTGGTCTCTGTGACTCTTTATCTAGGTCCTTTTCCTGCCTCTTTTGACTTCTTCCTTTACTGGCTTCTTGATTCTTCTTCCTGACTTCTGACTATGGATATCTATCTCTCCAAAGCTTAGTTCTTGGTCTTCTGTTCTTTTCCTTTTATATTTAATCCACTAAGATCTTCAAACATTATCCTGTGAATAAATCCCAAATCTTATTATCTCTAGCTGGAACCTCCTCTCTATAGACTTTTAGAGGTGGAAGAGGCCTTAGAGATGACCATTGAGCCTTGTCATTTTATAGGTAAGAAAACAGTAAAATTACTTTTCCCAAAGTCATACAGTTAGGTAGAACCAGGATTTAGAGTAAGATGATTGGGGTTGATTTCAGCTCTGCCATAAACTACCTGTAATTTTGGATGACATTAAATAGCCTTTGTGATCTTTGTTATTCTCCCCTATAGAACGAAGAACTAGGCTGAAATCAGGAGTTTTTAATATGGAGTTTGTGCTTTTTTTCTCATAAGTTTTTCATAGCTGTGGGTAAGAACTATAGCTTTAATTAAACAAAGGAGAGAGGCAATTACAAAAGACAAAAGATAAATTTTATTATAGGAAACTAAAAAAATTTTATACAAACAAAATTTATATACCTAGGATAAGAAGGAAAGTTATTGCATGGAAAAATATTTTTGTATCACATGCTTTGATAAGAGTTTGGTATATAAGATATATAAACTATGGACAGATATCTATATATATATGGATGTGCCAATCAATAAACATTAAGTACACAGGGCTAAGTATGATATTTTTATATCTAGGTTCTCTATATCTGACTAAGAGCCATTCTTCAATAGATAAGCAGTCAAAGAATTTGAAAGATAGTTTTAAAAAGAATCAGAAACTATTAAAAACTACATGAAAGAATACTCCAAATTACTAATGGGAAGAGAAATGCAAATCCAAACAATCCTGAGTTTTACTTCATTCCCTGAAAATTGGGAAAAATTTCAAAAGATAGAAGGAAGGGAAAGAAATGAAGAAAAAGGAGTGAACATTAGCCACTAGAAAGCAATTTGGTGCTATGCCCCCAAAGCAGTTAAACTGGACATAACTCTTGGCCCAGTGACCAAGAATGATAATATTGTAAAGACAAACAACTCTGAACACTTAGGCATTCTGATTCAACACAATAACCAGCCACAGTTCCAAAGAATTCGATAATGGGAGTAATGGACTTAGAATACTGATTGAGGGCTACTCCCTCCCCCTAATTCCATCTGTATCGTGTGTATGTATAAAATATATTGATTTTGGATATGACCATGTGAGGCTTTGTTTTGTTTGACTCCACATATTTGTAATGAGTTTTGTTTTCCTTGCTTTCTCTACGTGGGAGAGGGGACACTGGGACTGAGAGAATGTGGACCTAAAAAGAAAAAATGGAATGAAGCATCTTTTTAAAAGGATGGGCATATTTTAATTTAGACCAACAGATAATTATTCAGTGCCTTCTGTGCACAAGGCACTGGTGTTAGGCTAGTAGGCAGAGAGGAAAGTGAAGGCCCCAGGGGAGGCCTTGGTGGACACTTTTGTCTGAAGCCTGGGAGAAGGATGATGGTCTGTCAAAGGCTACTGTGAGAAGCTGTCACACAGGTAGGAAGCCGTTTCCCTCGGGTCCTTTTTTCCTTTCTCCTTCTCACCAGACTCCTACAAAATGTTGTTTATCCTTTTTAACCTTCTTGTTCTCTTCCACTTTCTTTCTTCCTTGCGACATAGTTGAAACTTTCTCCTGCCTGAAGTTGTCAGTGGTTTTACATGCAAAATCCCAGCGTTCTTCCTCAGTATCATGCTGCGCTTGATACTATTGATACCTGTCTCCTCCTGGATAATTTGGCCTTTCTGTTTCTGTGACTCTTCCCTTGCTTGGGCCTCCTCCTACCTGTCTGACTCCTTCTTCATTTCTCTTTGCTGAGTTTTATCCACTTGCACACTGGGAATATGCTCATGTCCTCTTCTCTCTCATCAGTTTCCAAGGACCCATTATCATCTCCAGGTGTTTAAACTTCAGTTATATGCCCATTAAATTGCAGTAGTCACCTAGTGATCTAAGATTTAGGCCTAAGCTACTTGTCAGTTTGCTCCGAAATTTTGTTGATAGCTCTAGTTTTTAATGTGGAGAAATTTTTATCAGTGATAATGATTTCCAGTAATCTCTATTTACATGGATCATTGGCAAATGGAGTCAATTTGCCCAGCTTTTCATTTCTGTTTTGTTCCTAGATGCAGACCAATGCCCAGTGTCCCAACAAGTGCCGCCTTTCAGGTTCTATAATATGCTCTTGTGTCCCTTAGCATGCTTGGAATTTGTGCAGGCTGTGCTGGGGTAGGGAGAGGAGGCTTTCTTTGTCACTGCAAACAAGGAGCAAGTTCTTCTCCCCGCTCTCTGCTGCACCAATGTCGCGCCAGAAGCTTTCATCACTCATGTAAGAAACTGATTTTCTTTAAAATGCACACTTCTATTTCTTTTAAAATAAAAAGATACTGTAACTGTAAGTTGTTTTTGGTTAAATGTAATTATTTAAAATTTTCCATATTATTCAAGTTAGCAGTCAGCATTTTGTGTGTGTTTGTAAAAATATTTCTGGATGCCTAAATGTTTTCTATAATATCTTTACCTTTTTAAAAAGAGTGTCATATTTTCTTTGGTAAGAGATTGGTGGGCTTCAGGATATAGTGCAGATATAAATGAAAGTTGGCCCCAGTCTTCTACTCTTAGCACCCATTTCCTTCTTTCAGCATCTGCTCCCTCTGATAATGCCGGGGTTTCCTCTGGCCAGTGACTCTTGGGGGGGGGGGTCCTGGAAAAAAGGAAGGGGAAGGAGGGTAGAGGGGAAAAAAAAAAGGGAAGAATAGATCAAAAGGATTAACATAGATAATAAGAGAAAAAAAGGAAATATTTTGGACATTTGAAACTCCACATATTTTTTCTCTTGCATTTCAGTTTTCTTTGTGTGGGCTCTGTTTAAAGCAGTTAATACTGCTTCCTTATATTTCCTGTATGCTTCAGGTTGGAGATGGAGAGAGATGATTTCTGCTGAGGAACAAGGCAGCTGTAATAGTAGTCTTTGAGTTACAAATCATGACATTTGCCATAGTAGCTTAAATTTGGTCTTTTCTTATCAGGGCAAACCGATGCTAGCTCTGGAACATTGGTAGCATCGTGCTCTGGATGTGATCATATTGGATTATGTCTTGTTTCTTGATTATAACTAGCTTAAACAAAAAA
Source organism: Sarcophilus harrisii (assembly GCF_902635505.1). Classification (NCBI taxonomy): domain Eukaryota; kingdom Metazoa; phylum Chordata; class Mammalia; order Dasyuromorphia; family Dasyuridae; genus Sarcophilus; species Sarcophilus harrisii. Next base: position 590,737,800 of record NC_045427.1, on the reverse strand, counting down.
AAAAAGAAAAAGAAAAATGCATCGATTGTTGGATTCTAGGCAATTGCAGAAAACCTACTTCTTTTGACAAAATGTTCAAATTACCTTACATCTTTTGTTTCTATAATAATTATATGATCATAAATTTAGAGGCATCCTTATTTTTACAGAAGAAAAATCGCATCTCTGCATAGAAAGAATGAGGAAAGACAATATAAAGAAAAAACAGGCATTTTTATTTGATTTCAATTACATTACATTACATTACATGCCTCCTTTGGATTCCATTGTTATTTAAATTATTTTATTAATTTTTTTTGTTTTAGCATTGATGTCACTTTCTAGCCCTTCCTTTCTGCCCTGTCCCCCTTGTCCCCTACACCCTCATGCCAAAGCATTGACTATCTCTGATGAAGCAAGGCTTCATGTCTTACACAAAGTCCCTCACTTTTTTTCTACTGAGAGGAAAAGGCTTGCTTTGCTCCCAGGCCTCTGAAGTCAACTAACCACTCAATGACCACTCGATGTGCTAGACTGTTTCTGTCTCTCTTCTCTCTCTCTCTCTCTCTCTCTCTTTTTTTTTGGGGGGAGGCAATTGGGATTAAATGACTTATCCAGGGACACACCACTAATGAGTGTGTCTGAGGGCAGTTTGGAACTCAGATTCTTTGGACTTCAGTACCAGTGTGTCTCTGATGGATGGTTTTCCTTTACTTTAAGGGATTGTTATCAATTGGGTCTTAGCTGTGCTTACATTGCTCTGCAGACTTCTTGTCTTCCCAAACTTCTTTGAATGATTTATAGTCTTTTATTTTAAATGGAGCAGCAATATTTCCTTGCTTTCCAACATGGGCAAGGAGGAGCCACTTTGTTCCCGTTCTTTACTACCACAAAGAAGTTGCTATAAATAATTCTATCCATTAAATTTGTTATCTAATCGTAAGTCAGTTCTTCTCTTTAATTGACACCCTATTTTACTTCTTACAGAAGTTTTCCTTATAACCTGCTCTTGGCTCCTCCAGCCTCTCTCACCAGCTCATTCCTTACTGAGAAAACAGAATTTTCTGTGAGCTCCCGGTTTTCCCCTTCTCCAGATCTCTGAGCCCCTTGACGTCTTTCCACATTGTTGCCTTCTTCCCTCTAGGGTCTGATGAAGAAGTAGCTCTTCTCATCCAGGCGGACTTCTTTCTATGATCCCATCCCCTGCTGATTTCTTTGCATCCCTGTTCTCTCTTCTTCAATCTCTCCCCATCATCTACTGATTCCTTCTCTGATGCCAGGTTTCCTCCATCTTTAAAAAATCCTCTGCCCTTGGCATCTCACCAGGTTGTCATCCTAGCTCTCTCCTCCCTTTGAAAACAAAACTTTGTTCTCATCTCTTGACCCTTTTTGGTCCAGAGGGGCAGGCATCTCTTACTAACCCTCACCCCTTGCTGCATCTGACCCCACTGACCATCTGCTTCTCCTGGATGCTCTCTCCTCTCTGTTTCTAACACTGCTCACCCATGCTTTTCTGGTATCTGACTGCTCCTTCCTGGCCTCCTTTATGGTTTGTTGTCAGTACAGGGGATGGGTGTATATTGGGAGAGTGGCTGAATAGTAAGAGTGGCTGAAGAGTTAAGGGAACATTATTTTTATTTAAGGATCAGAGGAAGCCGATCTTTTTTTTTAGGTCCAGTGGGAACTCTGGCTGGGAAATAGTGTAGGTTAAAAGAGACTTAATGAAAAAGGGGGGATGCATCCTGGAGCAAGGTTCAGGAGGAGGCAGGGGAGCAAGTGGTTGGGCTTGAGGAACTTAAGGAATTGTGTAGTCAAGAGTCTCTGCAGACGGTTCCTCTCGGCGGCCAAAGGAGGAAGAATTGAGAGGGTGATCATCCTGAGAAGCTGTGAGGAACTGAAGAAGGTGATAGGGGTCTTGAGTCTAGAAGCGAGCCAGGTCATGGGCCATGGGCCATGGGGACATGGATGGGACTGTTGGGGAGAGTGGAGAGATGAAAAGCTTTTGTTACTGGGGTGAGATAAATGACAATGACAGAGCATCCTGTTTCTTTGGCCCTCACTCGCAGGGAGTAAGGTTATTTGGGGGAATTTTCACATTGAATATCCAAGTCCGCAAGAAAGCAGGAGAGGGGATAGGGAGGAAAGTCATGAGCTAGGGCTAACATCATTGAGAAAATGAAAAAAAAAAAAAAAAAAAGAGGGAAGTTGATCTCAGACTCCTTTCACTTTGAGGTGCTATTCATCGTCAGGATTACAGCTGCTGTTGGAGTACTTCTCTTTATCCTCTTATGCTTCCCTCTGGTTCTCCTGCTCCCCTCTTTTACAAAGAAGTAGTAACCTGCTTCAGTTCTACTGCCTTTCCCAAACCCTTCCTTTCTCAGTCTCTGACCACAGTAAAGACAGGAGTCAAGAAAAACCGAGAGGAATAAACACATTGGAGCTCCTGGAGGGAAATTTGTACTGATCCAGTGGTTGCCTACTCACAGGAATAGCTGTTGTCGTGCCAGTTTACAGGTTTCCTCCCGCGCCTCCCTCTCCCCGCCCCCTTCCCTGGCTCGGCCCCTTGGTAACAGGCTGGGGTGTGCCTCCGAGCTGCTCTGGCGCTCCTGGCAATCCTCTCCCACCTTTTCTCCTCTCCGTGCCCCTGCTCGTTCCCCTGCAGTCTTTTGCTTTTGTATGATGGAATTGTGCACAGGAGACAGTCCTTAGATGTCAGTTTCTTGTGATCCCGCTCTCCTGTGTTTGCCTCCCTCGGGTTCATCCCTCTCCTGTCCCTTTCTCCCCTTGCATGGGTGATGCACTCCAGCTCCCGGATTTTGTTGTTCCCTGTGAAAACTGTCAAAGCAAAATCTCTGTCCAGCGGTCCCATCTGGTCCTTGAAGACACTTAGATTCTGAGACGATGCTTGTTTCTTTACTTTCTGGTCATTATTTCCTTCTTGTTGCTCAAATGTATTTACTTTTTAGGTTTTCTTGACACTTAAATTGACATTTCAGTTTCTCTACTCAGCTCTGGATTTTTCAAGAGGAATCCTTGGAAGTCCTCTATTTTATTAAATGTCTGTGTTTTCGTTTTTAGGATGATGCTGTTTTGCTGAGGGAATTATTCACATTTTACTTTGTCTTTTAAAACATTATAAGTTTTCTCAACCTTTGTAGTAGTAATTGTCAAATGTTTTGTAATCCTGACTGTAGTTCCTTTTTCTTTCTGGCTGCTTGCAGTAATTTTTCTTTAATCTGAAAGGTTTGGAGTTGGCTGTAATTTTTCTGGCAGTTTTCATTTTGGTATTTATTTGATGTAGTGAGTGGAGTCTTTCTATTTTCATTTTGTCCTCTGCTTATAAAAATTTTAGGCAATTTTCATTCATAATTTTTAAAAATATGGTTAAATATGATTTAAAAATTGCAGATTTAGTTTTTTGGCTCTAGTTATCAGTTAGTTTGATGAATCTGAGCTTACCATTCCCTATTTTCTGGTTCAATTGATAAAAAATATTTGGTCTTTCCATTTTATTTTTAGTATTTCTTAATGTCTCATGATGCCATTGATTTTTGTTTAGTCCATCCTAATTTTTGAGAAATATTATTTGGATAAGTCTTCACACGTAGTCTATAAACTGTTTATTCTCTCCCCAGTGGTTTCCTCTAGAGTTCATATTTAATTTCCATTTTTTTCATTTTAGAGGTCTTGTTTAATCTATAATCATTTTAAAACTCAATTAATTTCTTCCAAGAATTCCAATAGACCTTGTAAAGTTGTTCCTGTAACAAATGTTTTAGTTCATTTTTTTTTTTTTTTTTTATTATGAGGGAAGAGTTTTTGAACTGGGGCAAGGCAGCTAACGAGGAGATGGCCAGGGAATAATGGGAGGTGTATTTGGAGTTAGTCTGGACTGATATACTGAATCTCTTGAGGTCCTGATAACCCCCCCCACCCCCCACACCCCCCACACCTTTACCCCAATTTCTCAGAGTTTTTAGTCCTTTAGGGCAGGCAGCATAGTTTGCTAACTGTGGCCCAAAGATCGGATCCTTCTTGCAGCCTGCTTTTGTGTGATCAATTTTTTTTGTTTTGTACAATAAAATTTTTACTTTGAAATGTCAAAAACATTCTACCTCTCTTTACTATATAAAAACGGGTGGGTGGATGGATGTGCCCACTTAACCTAGAGCAGAATTTTCTAGCCCTTGCTCTTCTGCTGGGGAAGGAGATGATTAAGGATGAGCTTAAGGCAGCATTCCCATCCTGCCTACTCACTGGCTGAGCTGGAGGAGTGTCCCTTTCAGCTGCGGTTTTGGCGTAGACAACTGCTACTGGTGAGTCTGAGAGGTGCATTACAGAACTTGACCAGTTTAGTTTTGACAGAGTTTACATGTGACTTGTCTCCATCGTTTGCTGAAGATTCATTTCCTGAGCCATCATGGGAATTTTTCTAACCCCTTAAGAACTAAGAAGAGACATTGTAGAAAATGCTCATATTAGAGTTAGATAAACCTATACCAGGAGGTTCCTCAGATCCTGTCTACCCCTTAAAGCAGGACTCTGTTTATCTATCTGCCTTTTTTTTTTTTTTTTTTTTTTTTAAATAAAGCTTTTTATTTTCAAAACATGTGCATAGTTTTGGGCATTCACCCTTGATAAATCTTGTGTATTAAATTTTTTCTCCCTCCCTTTTCCCCACCTCTTACCCTAGACAGCAAGTAATACAATATATGTTAAACATGTGAAATTCTTCTATCATTTGATCTATCAGATCAAAAAGGGAAAAAAATGAGAAAGAAAACAAAATGCAAGCAAATAACAACAAAAAGAATGAAAATGCTATGTTGTGATTCACATTCAGTTCCTATGGTTCTCTCTCTGGGTGTAGATGGCTCTCTTCACCCCAAGTTTATTGGAACTGGCCTGAATCACCTCATTGTTGAAGATGGCCACGTCCATCAGAATTGATCATTGTATAGTCTTGTTGTTGCCATGTAGAATGATCTCCTGGTTCTGCTCATTTCATGTAATTTTCTCCAGGTCTTTCTGAAATCAAACTTCTGATCATTTCTTACAGAACAATAATATTCCATAATATTCATATACCACAATTCAGCCATTCTCCAACTGATGGGTATCCACTCAGTTTCTAGTTTCTGGCCACTACAAAGAGGGCTGCCACAAACATTTTTGCACATGTTTCCCTTTAGTATTTCTTTGGAGTATAAGCCCAGTAGTAACACTGCTGGATCAAAGGGAATGCACAGTTTGATAGCCCTTTGGGTGCAGTTCCATGTTGTTCTCCAGAGTGGTTGGATCCAGTTCACAACTTCACCAACAATGCCTCAGTGTCCCAGTTTTCCTGCATCCCCTCCAACATTCGTCATTATCTTTCCCTGTCAGCCTTCTTAGCTTTGCTCTGGGATTGTCCTCAGACAAGGAGCTGCCTCCCTGTGCTGGTGTGTCCTTCCCAAACTTAGGTTTCTTCTGTCTGAATTGTAGGCTTATTAGAGATTGGTCCTCCTGAAACCAAGCTTTATGAGTTATCTTTTCTCTTCCACTTCACTATACTGAGTGTCCGTCTCGTGATAAGCAAGATTGTTTTATCTCCCCTCCTTCTTCTCTTATTCATGAATAAGGCATTAAAAAAATTGGGGGGGGGGGCAGCTAGGTAGTGCAGTGCATAGAGCACCAGTCCTGAAGTCAGGGCTGAAGTCAGTGAGCTGAGTTCAAATCTGGTCTCAGACACTTTACATCTCCTAGCTGTGTGACCCTGGGCAAATCACTTAACCCCAACCGCCTCAGCAAAAAAAAAAAAAAAAAAAAAAAAGGTTTGGGTTTTAAAAATAGACAAATTTGGTCAAAATAAATGCTAATTTCAGTACTTTTCCTGTATTTGCACCTACAAGCCTGAAAGGATCTATCTGTGTCATTTGCTTGATTTGGAAAATGAGAAAAATTGTGGAATTTAAGAGTTGCAAGGGACTCCAGAAGTCACTAATTATAACACATTATAAGAATCTTTTTCCTATTCCTATTTTCCTATTCCTGCAACTGTTCAGCTGCCTCTGTTGACTATTTGGGTTTAAATCAGGCCTCAGACACTTAACTAGCTGTGTGACCCTGGGTAAAGCACTTTGCCTCTTTTTGCCTTAGTTTCTTCATCTGTAAAATGGGGGGAAAGTTAGTAGTACCTATCTCCCAGAGATGATGTGAAGAGCAAATGAGATAATTGTAAAGCACTTAGCCCAGCACATAGTAGGAGCTGCATCGACGCTTGTTCCCTTCCTCTCTTGTCTAGTAGAATCACCTTGACAAACAACTCTCCTTCCTTCCTCCACCCGCTTTGAGGCTGGCCCCATTTCCTGACCGCCCCCCACATTTGGACAGCTCTGATGGCTATGGGGATCTGCCCCTGTAATCTCTGCTCATTGCTACCAGATTTAGCCCCGCTTATGGAGGACATCTTGTACCTGAGATATCCATGTGCTTCTGAAGTCTTTACACATTGATGAATTTGTTCATCTAAGCCTTGGTGCTGAAAATCCTGCAGTCATGTTCCTCTTCCAGATGTGCCCCTCCAGTAAATGTGCACCCTTCTACCCTCCATCACGTGTGCATTCACATGTGGGTCTTCAATTTCTGCCTTGCCAAGAGTTCCTTCCCATTCACCTAGAAACGGGCTCATAGGTTGAGAACTGGATTGGGTCTGTAGGGAGTTTTGGACCACATCAGGAAAATGATTTGAGAATTTTACTGGGATTGCCAAACTCAGGTACTGCTGGTGGAGGTGATAGAGTCCGAGCAAGTGGCCTGTTCTCTTTGTCTTTGTAAACACAAGCTTTTGATTTTGTGATTGGAATGGGGTTTTATTGCCTGAGTCGTCATTTAAAGTACATCCAGAAATTTAAACATAAAATGCTCTTTTCTTTTTTCAGTGACGCCATCTGTAATTTTGTCATCTGCAACGATGCTTCTCTCCGAGGACAGCCGATCATCTTTAACCCCGACTTCTTCGTGGAGAAGCTCCGACATGAAAAGCCTGACGTTTTCACCGAGCTTGTGGTCAGCAATATCACCAGACTCATTGACCTGCCGGGCACTGAATTGGCCCAGCTGATGGGGGAGGTGGACTTGAAGTTACCCAGCGGGGCTGGCACGGCGTCAGGCTTCTTCAGATCGCTCATGTCTCTCAAGCGCAAAGGTGGGAAAGGGATTTCTGAAGGACGAGCAGCGTTCCCCCAACATCCTCATCCCTAGTGATTCCCTGATTGATTTTAGGTTGAGGAGATGCGCAATCCCAAGTGAGGAGTATGAGTCTATTCATGGGATTTTGTGTAGGCTTTAAATAATAAAAATCACAAGGGGGAGTGGTGAGAGAGCCAGTCTAGAGTAAGAAGACCTAAGTTCAAGTCCATCTTCTGACCCATTCTGGCTGGTCAGAGTTAGAAGGAGTCGCCACACTGGGAGTTCCTAACACCATTGAAATCCCCCTGAAAATTACAATATGGTCATAAATATAATCATAAAACTGAAGTATATGTAATATACCTGAAACAAAAATTTTCCTAGCATGGTTTGTATGGTAAAGTGCAAAGTCACTTAGCATTTATTAAATGCCTCTTATAGGCTGGGTACTGTAACTGAGTGTTGGGATACAAAGAAAGGGAAATGACCATTCTAGCTTGCAGGAAGCTGACAGTCTGATGGGGAAAACAACATGGAGATTACAGACAAATGAAGTGCTGTGTGCATAGGGCAATCAGGACTGGTCTCAGAATATGAGATGACTGGGAAAGGCTGTTTGCAGGGAAACTTGAGGAAAGCCAGGGAAGCTGAGGGCTGGAGATAGAATATCAGGTACTTGGGGAGAGAAGGTGTTAGAAAGTTGGAGAGTAGGAAGGGGAGGAAGGGCTTTAAAAGCCACAGCAAATGGTATTTGTGATCCTGGAATTAAGAGGGAACCATTGGACTTTATGGAATTGGAGTGTGCATGTGCATGTGTGTGCACAGGCACGCAAGTACATGTGTGTGTGGTATGTGCATGTGTCTACATGTATGTGCACACATGTGGGTGGGCATGTATGTGTGCATGTGTGTGTGGTTTCTCATGGTTTTCCTTTCTAGTTATGATTATTCAACCTAACAAATATGAAACATGTTTAAAATGGTGGATGTGTAGAACTTAGGTTAGATTGCTTGTCTTGGAAGAGAGGGGAGCTAAGGGAGAAAGAGAGAAAAAAATTAGAACTCAAAATTTTACAAAATTGAATGTTGAAAACTATCTTTACATGTAATTTGAAAAAGTAAAATACTATTAAGCTGAGAGGGAAAAAAATCCCCATATGTCTCCACCCAAAATGCCTTTGTCTTTTGGAATCTCAGTCTCTGCATCTGTGAAATGAGGGGCTGAACTAGGGAACCTCAAAGGTCTCTTTCAGCTCTAAGTCAATGAAGCTTTGGAAGTAGTTGTCAGCGTGAGTGGTCCCTTTTCTTTTATGTTGCATTACTACTGAAATCCAATTCTGCTTACTTGAAAAACAAAACCAAACTATACATTGAAAAGAACATGGATAGAATGAAGAAAACAGAAAATTTGTTCTTCGAGGGCTATAGTACTCAAACCTTCTCATTCGATGGACTACTTGACTAGCTCCATAATACGTGAATGTCTTACCTGTTTGTGTAGTCCATGACTCAAAACATTCTGTTTTTGATAAGGTATTAATGAGATCATGTCTGATTTTTGTTAAACAATAAATTATTTGTATGAGAATGTATCAACATTTTAAAATCATAACCATTATATAATGAAATTAGTTCAAAAGAATAACTCGTTCTTATTATATGTATGGCTAATTTTTCAGCATTGACCCTTGCAAAATCTTCTGTTCCAACTTTTCCCCTCCTTCCCCCCACCCCCTCCCCTAGATGGCAGGTAGTCCCATTCATGTTAAATATGTTAAAGTATATGTTAAATACAACATATATATATGTATGTATATATACACATATTTATACCATTATCTTGCTGCACAAGAAAAATTGGACCTAGAAAGAAGGTAAAAAAACCTGAGAAGGAAAATAAAAATGCAAGTAAACAATAATAGAAAGAGTGGAAATGTTATGTTGTGTTCCATCCTCATTTCCCATAGTTCTATTTTTGGGTGTAGCTGATTCTCTTCATTACTGCACAATTGGAACTGATTTGGATCCTCTCATTGTTGAAGAGGGCCACGTCCATCAGAATTGATCATCATACAGTATTGTTGTTGAAGTGTATAATGATCTCTTGGTTCTGCTCATTTTCCTTAGCATTATTTCATGTCTCTCCAGGTCTCTCTAAAATCATCCTGCTGGTCATTTCTTACAGAACAATAATATTCCATATCATTCATATACCATAATTCAGCCATTCTCCTATTGAGGGGCAGCCATTCAATTTACAGTTTCTAGCCACTACAAAAAGGGCTGCCACAAACAGTTTTGCACATATGGATAACTGATTGTTCTTAACACTTTGGGAGCTGCTGCCTTGATGTTCTGTTGTACTTATGAAGTATCTTCCTGTATGTGACATAATGCCAGATATTCTACAGAATTAAACAGAAAGGTTTTATTTATTTTTTACCTCAAGCAGCCTGTGGTCTAATACTAAACATTGGAGAGAGAGAGAATAAATTAGAAACTCCTTCATATTACTTGTGGTATTGCTTAGTGTTATTTAGTACAGTGCTTTAACCTTCAGTCGGCTTCTAAATTAATTTATTGACCCTGTGAAGTGATTTTATGGATCAATAAAATATATAACTATATTCTGTTTATTTAGGAAGCTTCAAGGCTTTAAATAAGATGATACTTATACTGTATGGGCAAACTTGTTCACTGCCTTGCTTTATGGTTTTTTAGAAAAAGGAGTTGTATTTGGATCACCATTGACAGAAGAAGGCATTGCTCAAATTTGTCAACTGATTGAATATCTACACAAAAGTAAGTCTATTGTCACTTTTGATGTCCTTTTCATTATTAGAATGTGTAATTTTTTTTGCTGACAGAGAAGCTAGCCCCATGGCAAAAAAGTATGCCATACATAATTTGACTTCCAAGTTCTGTGATGTGCTTGTATGTTTAATAACTTTGTGTATGAAAAAAGTCTACATCATATGTCAAGTTTCATTTTCCTGTTACCTTGAAAAGGATTCTTGCTAAAAAAAAATTGGCTCTGATGCATCATAAAAATTATAGTTAATAGAACATTATAATTTATGCATATTCTGTATGATCTAATTCCCCCACATAATTCCTTTAAAAGAAATTAGTCAAATTGATTCTCAGAATCCCAGAAAAACCCCTGGTTTAGGAATCCGAGAGGTCTATATTTCAGTTTTGGCTCTACTACTGATGACTAGGTGATCCCAGAAGATGTCACTGACCTTGGAGTCCTCTTCTCCAAATTAATCCAGATGATCTTCTTCAGGCTGTTCTCATTTCTAACATGCTGTGATGAAAGTAGATCACATAGGTAATTTGTCTTTGTGGAGAGTAATTAGAATGTTTTTTCAAATTTATATTAAGTCAGTCAATAACAATTGATTAAGTATATACCTTGTGCCTTCTTGTGTATTCTCAGTGAAAAAGAAAGAAATGGAAATATTTTTTTGAAATAAGAATCTTAGCTCAGTACAGAAAAAGGGTGGGTTATATACGTACACACACATATATAATGTATATACATATATACACAGTTGGATTGAACTGAAATAGAGGCTAGAAGATGAAGTGGTCCCATGATACTATTTTAAAGGTGTACTTGCCTCTTTAATGAACTCACTCCTACTATAAATACTTTTGATTGATCTAAAGACCATTTAATAAAGTTCTTATTACATAGTAGAACCTATTTTTGGTGGTGGTGTTCATTTATTTCAATTGTGTCTGAATCTTCATGATCCCATTTGGCCTTCTCCAGCTCATTTTTTACAGATGAGGAACTGAGGCAAAGTTAGGTGATTTGTACAGGGTCACACAACTAGTAAGTAAGCTAGTAAGTGTCTGGGGCTGAATTTGAACTCAAGAAGATGAGTCTTCTTGACTCCAGGCTTAGCATTCCATCCGCTGTGCTACCAGTTGCCCCAGAAGAATCAAAAGGATTTCTTAACAAATATTTCTTTCTGAGAAATGCTCTTGGGGCAGCTGGATGGTGCATTGGATAGAGCACCAGCCCAGAAGTCGGGAGGACCTGAGTTCAAATGTGGTCTCAGACACTTAATACTTCCTAGCTGTGTGATTCTAGGCAAGTCACTTAACCCAATTGCCAGGAAAAAAAGAAAAAAGAAAAGAAATACTCTTGCTTCTGTGAACTGACAGCTAAGTGGTTAGAGAGTCTCCTTGGTTATGCACTTAACCCAACTAGAAGTCAGTCAGCCAATCAACATGTATTATTAAGCATTTTCTGTGTCCCACAATATTAAGACTAAAAAGTAAAACAGAAGGGGTATATTAAGCTGGGAATCTGGAACTAGGTTTAGCAAAGTAGATCTGTATTTGTGAGTGTTGTGTTGGACCCTGTCGGAGAATAAGATTTTCTCTAAAGTAATAACTATTTTGTTGATGTTTATAGTATACAGTGGTGAGAAGTATATTTATGTTGATGGATACCATACCTACATTTTAAGGAGAACTTAAAGATTATTGGAAATGGTATAAATTGCACAAAAGTATACCTGCCAAAACAGGCATATAGTGTAATTTATACTGTTTCCAATAATCTTTAAGAGAGGGTTTAAGAACTATATGAATATAAACATAAAACACTTTTTACACAAATATTCAAATTTAAATAGTTGAAGTAATTTTTTGTGGGTAGATAAAACCAATATTTGAAAAATGATAATTTTACCTAACTATTTATTTGGTGCCATCCCAATTAAATTACTAAAAATTATCTTACTGACTTAGAAAAAAAATAGTAATAAAATTCATTTGGAAAAACTAAACTTCAACGACACCAGGAGAAAAATATGTAAAGGAAGCGGATTCAGCAGAATCAGACTTTAAACTATATTATAAGATGATAGCATTGTTGAAGTGTAAAATTGTTAATTTTTATTATTTTAAATTAAAATTTTCTTGTATAAATTTGTGTAGCCAAGAGTAGAAGGAATGCAGAAAATGGGGAAAAATTTTCATAAGACAGTCTCTCATATAGGATATGATTGGTTAGGAATACTGCTGTGTAGGAAATGATGAGCTAGTTGATTTAGAAAAACATGAGAAGACTTAGATTTATGAAGAAAGATGCTCTTCACCTTTGGAGAAGCACATGACAAGTTGAAATAAGCAAAGTATGTCCTTACACATATGTATATTGTGTGTTTTTATATATATATATTTCCATGTTTAATTGGAGCCTTCTTTGGAGTGAGGAATGGGGATGTGTGGGGTGGGTGCTAGACCCCCCCCTTTCCCAAATTAACTAATCAGAAACATCTACAGGTTCAAAATAAAAGCAGTCCCTGCAGGGAAGAGGCTCAGACGCACACCTGGGAGCCATCCAGCTCCCACCATGTGCTCGTGAACCTGGCCAGTTTCTGGCTTATCCAAGATTTAAAAAGTAAAAGACCGGAGCCTTTTCATTGGCTAGACTAAAAGGATGGAAGCATCTTTGACCAATGTCACTTCCTGTGGGCCTGACCTTTAGAGGCTCCCTGCAGCCCAGAGTTCAAGACTGGGAATAGGGATCGTGTGACTTCCTGAAACCTGAGGTCCAAGACCTCATCTTTCTGCTTGGGGTTAGGGATCATGTGACTTAGGCCTAGTCTCATAAGCTGAGAAAACTCCATCCTGTCAGTCCCATTCAGGGAGACGGAGGGGAAATAAAGTAAAAATGCACAGTGGAGAACAAAGAAGAGCTGGGCAGCTTTAAAACCGATGTGTAGTATTTATTATGTAGGTTTTCTTGAAATGGAAATTTGTTGTTTTATACTGAATCTTCTATGTTCTGCTGTGTACATGGCAGTGTTTACTTTTTTCTTTTCTTGCTTTGTATTTTAAATTTAAAAGTTAAAAAAATAAAAACAAGCAAAATGTTGTGCTTTTAGTACCTCTAAAAAAAATAAAGAATATTTCCCTGCTTGGTTCCCAACTGTTCTGGAAACCTGTCTCGTTGCTGTAAGGATCAGAGGCTTTGGAAACATGTAAAGCACTGTTAAACTCTAGTTATAAGTGTTATTACCAAGGGGCTCCTCTCTAACCGGGTTGGTCATGTCTGGATGGATTAGTAAGATCATTCTGAGGCTCTTCAAATGGATGAAAACCCTTTCTGATCCTAGGTTAAACTAGAGCTTTCCTTTTTCCAGAACCACTTAAAATCCATCACAGATAGTGCCTAAAACCATCTAGAACCACTCTGGTGAGAGCCAGGTTCTTGTCTAGGAGAGTCCCAGGGTTTAAGGTGATACCAGCTGCAAATAAAGAATTATGTACATGGAAGTTCCTTTGTTATTATTGTGGCAACAATATCATTACCACCATAAAGGCCAGGGAAAAACCCAAGAGCTAAGAAAATGGTGCATATTAGCATCCCAGTTTTCTCTCTTTCTCTTTTGGCCTCTTTTGCTCTTCCACTGGTTTCTTCGATCCTGAGAAGATTTGCGAGTAGAAGGTTTATTTAGAGTTCCGGGAAACAGTGTCCGGCAGCAAATTCTAAGGGATGCCCTTAACAATGGTGCGGACATTGACTTGGATTCCGGGGAGTTTCACTCAAATGATGTAGCCTCTCTGCTGAAGATGTTTCTGGGAGAGTTACCGGAGCCCCTTCTGACCCACAGGCATTTCCACGCACACTTGAAAATTGCAGGTAAGTCAAAGTACTAAGGAGATGCAAAAAGCACCTTTTAAACTCAGTCAGTCCTCTTAAAGCCTGTGCTATTTTAAACCATATTACATTGCCACTGGTCTTAATGTTATTAGACAGTTCCATTCACATTCAAAGGATGGTCCAATGTTGGTCTTCATTTTCAATATGTAGTAAAGAGTACAGCAGTTTTTAACCTTCTATTATATCTTATACATGAGCTGACCCAGCTTTCCTGGGTGGGGAAGTTGGATCTGAAATCAATGAGTAGAAGATAGTGAAGAGCCAGAAAAGTGTAAGGAAAATGGGAGCTGCTCTTTTTTTTTTTTAATCCCCTGGGGAATAAATCCACACTGATGACCTCATACAATGATATCAGGTCAGAGGGACGGATGAATACGATATTTTTCTGCTATCTGGAAATGCCCTTTTGTTTTTATTTTCATTGCCATGTAATAATAGGAGAAAAAGGACTTTATGAAAATAAATCATGTTGAGTTGCAAAATATAAGAATCTTTGCCTTGAAATGTCCATATCTCTTTCAAGAAACAAGCAACTTGACATTAAAAGTATGTGTAGACACCTAAATCAGTAAAGGGACATATGAGTCTTTTTCATGCCTTATAATTAAGATGAAATGGTGACCTTGTTTATTTTTTGTATTTTACTGCACACTCTGAATTTTGCTTGTGAATCTGATCTGTGGAGTGACTGATTTTTTCCCCCCTCTTTTCTGAACTACTTTTCTTTGGCTTCCAAGATCTCATGCAATTTGATGATAAAGGAAACAAGACCAGCATCCCGGATAAAGAACGTCAAATTGAAGCCCTGCAGCTGCTCTTCCTAATTCTCCCACCGCCCAATCGTAATTTGCTAAAACTGCTGCTTGACCTCCTGTACCAGACAGCAAAGAAACAAGACAAGAACAAGATGTCTGCCCACAACCTTGCCCTGATGTTTGCCCCTCACATCCTGTGGCCGAAAAATGTAAGTGTCCAGAAAGCCTTGACATTGCAAGGTCAGGCAGGTGGTCTCTTTGAGTTTAGATCGCATCCATTATCTCAGTACTTTGTACCCTGTCTTCAAGGCTACAGTCTCACAGTCCCACTAGGATGGGATACTACCATGTTTTCTATCCACCCATCTGGAAGAGGGCTGGTGATGGAAAGAGCACTGGTCCTCCAGGAGCCTGGCCTTAGCCCAGGGCTCTGTCATGGACCATGGGACCAATGTTGGCCAAAACATTCCCTCCTCTGTGAGAGAGGGATGTGAGCCCTTGTACTGTCTGGCTAGAAGAGTCGTGTAAAAATTGATGGGAGATGCTTAAGGAAATTGATAAGGAACTATAAAAACTGAGCATCTCAGGGAAAAACAGAGTGTTTGCACAGTCAGTTTCAGGTTTCTGAAATAGTATCTTATTTGTTATTTCAGTTGCATTAAATTTTATAGCCCCATTTTTGGGGGAGAGGTAATGCAGCTAGGGGGTGTTGTTATGCACAGAGCCCAGGGCCTGGAGTCAGGAAGACTCATTTTCCTCAGTTTAAATTTGGCCTCAGACACTTAGTGGCTATGTGACATCCTGGATAAGTCACTTAAACACTTTGTCTGAGTTTCCCCTTCTATAAAATGAGCTGGCGAAGAAAAAGATACTCCAGTATCTTTATCAAGTAAACTCCAAATGGTATCACAAAGAGTAGAACATGACTGAAAACAACTGAACAACAAATTTCACTTTTTATTAAATTTTTTTGTTTTAAATTTTTTATTTCAAATTGAACCATCAACAAAACATCCTGATAAGTAAATGAAGTAAAGATTATACATAAAATAATAAAGTCAAAATCACTGATAAAATTATTTTTTAAAAAAATCAGCTAAAACAAAGTAATAGTAGATATACGCCTTTTTGGTTCTTCTCTTTCTGATTTTTTTTTTCCTCTGTATTTTTGCCCTGGATTTTATTATTATCTCTGTCACATCCTTGTCATCATCATCATCTACTTAGTTATTGTAAATAATGTGCTTCTGTTTTCTTCATTCTGCACCATTCTTCCCTTTTTTGTATTCATGTTTATTATTTCTTAAGGTGTAATAATATTGTATTCCATTTATATTAGTTTGTTTACACTCCTCAATCATTGCACATATGGATTGTTTCTATGTTTTTGCTATAAAAAAAAGCTGCTCTGAGTAATTTTATACAGAGAATTATTTTTTTCCTATTTCAATAAGACCATTATGATGTCCTAGTTGCAGGAATCATTAAGTCAAGGGGTGTGAACAATTTTATAGCTTTTATTATTCACTGTCATACTTTTTTCAAAAAAGATTGCATTATTTCATGCCTCTGCTGGCAGTGTAATGATTTGTTTCTTCACAGTTCCTACTAACACTGAATTTTATGTTTTTAACTTTATCACAAGTTGTACTTCAGAACTCTTCATTTATATTTCTCAGATTATTAGAGTAAAAAAATTTCAGGTGGTTGATGTGTAATATTTTGCATAACATAATGAAAGTATATATGGGTTTGGGAGGTAAGAGACAGGTATGTTGAGGAAGAGGAGACATATCATGTGGTCTCCAATTATGTCCTACTCAAAGACTTTTGGAGGCACTTCCCCAAGACTGTGAAAAGGAAAGAATAGATGGGTTGTGGCCAACAAGAGGTTAGGACCTTGTTAAAAGGAAAGGGCCAGCAGAGGAAGCTGAGTTCTATGATTTTGGACAGAAAGGAAAAAGGGCAAAGATGAGTTGTTGTATTTGTAGGAAACTAAAAATGTTACTTTGCCCCTAGGTAAAAATATCTTTGTGTCTTTCTATCTTTAGAGGAATCTCAGCTTCTCTGAAGGTAATAATATCTAGCATTTCTATAGTACTTACTGTGTGGCAGATACTGTGCTAAGCATTTCATTATCTTGTTTGATTCTTACAACAACCCTGGGAGGTATTATTATTATTATTATTTCCTCACTTTGCAGATGAGGAAACTGACACAAACAGAGATTAACTGACTTGCTAGACATGTTCAACTAGTAAGCTGAATTTGAACTCAGACTCTGCTGTGTGCACCGTGCTAAACTGGTAGAGATTGCCTCCTTCTTACCTAAGTTTTAAATTACTTCCTTTCTGGCAGTTTTGTTTTCTTTCTTACTCCTTGAACAGGATGAAAAACTGAAGAATTAATTTCACGTGGATTCTTAGTAATTCCATAGGTCAAGGGCACTTGATTCCTTCTGGATACTTCATCTCCTATGGAAAACTTCTAAATAAATATTTTATTTTCTAGGGGGAAGGACTCTTTCAACATGCTAGATATATCATAATAGTTATGGTGGATACCATGATTTTGGAGAAAAAAGTTAATTTGTAAATAAATGAGGCTTTTCTCTCTCTTTTATCAAGGGGCTTATTGCTTTGCATTTATTTTCTTCTTCTTTGAACAGGTCACTGCAAATGACCTTCAGGAGAATATCACAAAGCTGAATAATGGGATGACTTTTATGATTAAACACTCTCAGAAACTTTTTAAGGTAGGTGTTATACCAGGATGGAGGCAGCAGTAAAATTAGTGCCAGTAGGGAGGGAATTTAGCTAGATGGGAGTGGAGCTGAAACTTAGCATAAGTTTTGTGGACTATAGTTTATATCCATAAGCATCAACCCAGTTGGGAATAAAATGGAGATGCCATTTGGTCTATACAAGCAGCAGTAAAAGAGTCCTCTGAGATTAGTCAGATGGAATCGGTGAGTCTGAATCAAAGACTTGGAAGCAAAGGGCGAGGGGTCCTGGCAAAAGTTCTGGTCGTGTCTGAGGGACACAAAGTCTGGCTCTTGGCAAGGCTGGAGGACACAGGGCACCGGCAGAAGGCCTGGTGCTTGTCCTGCCAGGGGCTTCCTCATCTGCTGTGACCACAGGCCAAGTCTTCAGTCCGGGGCCACAGGGACAGTGACCTGCGGTGGAGGAGAAAGGGACTGCTAACACCTGAAGGAACAGGCCCGTCTCCCGCTGGTTCCCCTTGCTGTCGGCTCCTCTTGCTAACAGAACTTTCCCTCTGCTTCTGACTGTGGTCAAATGCAGTTAGCTTCAGAGCTCAGCCGATTAACTACTATGCCGGGGAGCTCAGCACACAAGGTGTGCTCTCCCAGCCATTGAGGCCTCCTGGGGTCCAAGTGATCCAGGGTTAAAGCTGAGACAGTGGAATTGTTTCCTTTCATTGCCCTCCATTAACAGGCCCTTGTGGAGCCTACATTTGATTGGGGACTATCACTATTGACTCTGCTTCTTAGGGTTTCCAGGCCTGGGGTCATCATGGAGGTGGAGAGGAAGCTCCCTGAGGGAAGGGGCGAGGATTACTCTCGTCTTTGGGTCCCCATAAGTGCTTGTTGGCCAATTGGTGTTCCCTTGGGTTCTCTCCTGGTCTTGGTCACTAAGTTCTTAGTCAGTTTCCTAAGCTGCCTTGAGAAGCAGTGTGGATTTTATTGCCTCCAGCTCTGCCCTTTGCCCCCCTCCTGTCTTTGTTCTTGAGGCTTTTTCGGTGTTCTTTTCTTCTATTGCAGGGTAATTTTTAGAGTTAGAAAAAGCACTTTAGATCTCAATTGATTTAGAGATATCAAACAAAACCAGTGAGTGCAGCCTGAACTGGAATAAAATGTTAATAGGTCATGTTTAACAAAATAAATAAAAATACAGTGCCATGTAGGTAATATGAATTTGTGGGGTTTTGAGTCAATATAGAACTTGCAGGTATCTTTTTCTCTTTGAGTTTGACACCATTGCTAGTCCAACTTCTTCGTTTTATAGAAGAAAAAGCAAAGCCCCAGTGATAGCAGCCAGACTAGGACCTTTTCTGTAGATCATGTTTCAGTTCCTACTATACTTAAGTGCTCCATTCCCCATTAGGTCCTGGTTTCTTTTTATGTCTTATTCAGGCTCCAGCTTATGTTCGGGAATGTGCCAGGCTGCATTACCTGGGCTCTAGGACTCATGCATCAAAGGTAAGCATAGGGAATTGTTTTTGCTGAAACACAGGATATCAGGACCAAACCAGGAAACTGCATTAATGCTAAGCTTTAATAATAATAAACATTGTATAAAATAAGGTAAGCAAAAGTGAAAGCCAGTGTGACTCAAGCAGAGGTGAGGCAGAAAAATGTAAAACTTCAAACTGCTTTTTTTTGGATACTTGTTTAGTGTCACAGCTCAAAGATAGCCAATTACTTTGAGATTAGTGAAAGAGTGGCTAAGAAGGGGAAGATGATGATGGGTGGTATGGAAAGGATGGGAACTCTGTTTATCTGTGCCTTCTTTGTGCCAAAAATTTTTGCTGATACAGTATCAGAAAGATTGAAACCATAGTCCACAAGGCTTCAGAATGTGTTTATTAATTATTTTTAACATCTAGAATTGTGAGCACAGCAGATCCAGCCTAGAAATGCCATTTAGAAATTGGATTGTTCTAAGTAATTTCTGTTAAGTCATACAACTATACATGTTGTATTCTTGTTTTTAATTCATTGACAAAGGAAGAGCCACTCTGAATGAGGTAAAGTATGGCCTGTAGATCTGGGATGGAAGCCCTAAGTGACTAAGAAGAAAATCCATCATATCATACTGATATTTTGTATGTGCTCAGAACTCAAGTAATTAAACATTAGTATTTTAAGTTGCTGAGGACTTTAAGCAGGATGACCTGAAGGATCTTCATTGATGCTGTCACTGTTTTCTCCTGGTTTTTGCTAATTTTTCTACTTTTGGGGCTGCTTCTCCATCAAATTCAGCAAATATTAAAAACAACCAGGCAAACATTTGGCATTACCTCCTAAATAGTTAAAATTAACGTCTGTTTTATCCAGAGCCTCTGCCTTCTGTATGCCTGTATTGTTTGACCCTGTGCCAGAGGAAGTTGTGATTGTTTAGTGATATCTTTAGTGAAACTTGTGGGATCTAAATCATATTTACCTGAGTAAAATAGGGGCAAGGATAGCTGTGTTTCTAAGTGTAAATGGACACTAATATATTTATTTTTTTCTTTCCCTTTTTGATTTAGCCTGAAAATAAGAGCTGGTAGGATTCCTTAATCTCTTTTTCTTCTTTTAAATTTTCTCCAGGATGACCTGGATCTGCCAACCTCATGCACTAATAAGGACTTTCCGCTTTCAAAATCCCATAAAAGGACCCGGATGAACACTTGCTTCCAACAGGAAGAGACGCAACAACGTACCGAGGAGGCTCTCAGAGAGTTATTTCAGCATGTTCATAACATGCCTGACTCGGCAAAGAAGAAGAAGCTCATCCGACAGGTATCTATTCTGAAGCAGAGAAACAGTAACCCTGATTTAGGGAAACAGTTATGCAAATGACAGAATATTTTTGAGAATGGTAGAATCTGAATTGGTTCTCGGTTTTCTAAGAGTGTACTAGTTGAGGATCTAAGTATCTCCCACTTTTTGCTCAGCAAGTATAAGTGAGAGTCTGCTGAGTCCTGAAGTATACAGGAGGATGCTCCTCTGTGGCAAGTGCCAGGTGTACCAAACCTGAGGATGAGCTGAAGCTGTTGAGGAACACTAAGGACCACAAAGAGTAATTTGTTTTCTTTGTTCGTTTGAAGCCACATTGAAGCAGGCCTGGTAGTGCCAGCCCCTGGTCCCTGCTGCTGCAGTTGGGCCAAAGCTAAAAGTGCCACCAGTAAGTTCATTTAAGGTGGAGTGAAGCCTCCAGGGTTGGGGGGGGTGAGGGGGAGTGGTGAGCCAGTCCAGGTCAGAAAAAGGGAGCAGATTCAGGCTCCTCTACCAGTCTTTATTGGAAGTGGGCCTGTAAGTGGTAGTTGTATCTGCTTTCAGCTGGAGTGAGAGAGGGAAACTCAGTCTAAACAAACAAAGCAAAAAACAACAATGTAATAAAGCTATATTGAGCAAAGGATAAGAAGTAGGACACTGAAAATTTTCCTATAAAGGGAAAGAAGTTAGCATGAATCCCTTATTTTGCTTCTTTTTTTTCTGGCTAGAAGATTGACTTTTGGGCTGGAAGGGACAAAACAGAAATTTAAGGAGTTGCTACCCTAGGTTAGTAAAGTTATTGTGAAAGATCACTTAGTTGTTGTTAATGGATTCTAGTCACCAGACAGGGACAGATATTGAAAGAACTAGCACCTCTGATGACTGAAACACTATTAGTGATCTTTGAAAACTTGAGGAAAAATGGGAGAGGTGTTACAAGACTGGAGGAAGGCAACTATTTTCTTTTCCAAAGAAAAGAATGGAAGTAGTCTATAAAATATGGATTAGTGACCCTGACTTCAATTTTTGGCAGAATTCTAGAATGCCTATTAAAGAGACAGTTTCTGAACCTCTGGAAAAGGGAGCAGCGATCACAGTAAGCGAAAGCATGGTTTACATGTAAATTGCCTCATTTTCCTTTTTTCATAGAGTCTCCAGAGTGGTACATGAGGAGAATGCTGTCAGTGTATTTGATGTAAAGCTTTTGGAGCTCATGAAATAAAATTTGATAGGAGTAAATGTAAACTCTTATATTTGGGTTAACAATGTCAGTTTCATCACTACCAGATAGAGGTTTAGATAGTAGTTTATCAAAAGAAAAGACCTTTTGTGGTAGTGGTGGCCTACAGCTTCCTTAGGAATTGGGATTGCGACATGGCATCCCACTAAGCCAATGCTGTCTTAGACTGTATAAGAGAGAAACAGTAGTCAGGGTTAGGGATTCCTCAATTATTTACCTAATACATTTTTTACTTCCACATTACAGTCTTTTCTAGCCAATCTTCCCCATCATTACTAGCAGGGATTGAATCCCTTTTGTGACAAAGAAAATAGTTTGGGCTGAATGAAAGGGGGTGAGGCAGAGAATACAGGCTCATGATTTTTGTTATCTCAGTAGCTGGTAAGAAAACATTCCTGTTTAAGAAGAATTCTCCTGCCCTTGTTCCTAAAATTGATTTGAGATGTGACAGATTATGCCAAAGCAGCAGTATGTTCCGTTTTGCATATTCAGAGAGAATGCTGATTTTAATCCTCAGCAAAGTAGTTTAATTTAGGATTCCACTGAGGTCTGCACCAATCATTAAAAATGACAAGGAGAAAAATTGGCTTCTTGAATTAGCTAGCACTCTTTGCTATGTGGGCATTGTGACTAATAGAACTTCAGGGTTGGATGAGGCCTTAAAAGCCAGTTAGACTGACTCCTTTATTTTATAGGGGATGAAGGCCAAGAGATTATCAATTGTGACTTACTTTCTTCCTTCAGATCCAAATGTAATTTGCATCCTAAGAGTATTAGTATGTTTTCTCATTATATTTGTTCTCTTTAGTAAAATTTTTATTGTTTATATTATTTGTTTTTTGCCCTCATTATTTATGAGGTCATTTTTAGCACTTTCACATCTGTATTATTTCCTTTAATAATTAAAATATTTATCTAATATTAGAGAAGTGTTTAAAACCTCTACTTTTCTGTATTTTTTAGTTTTATGCCTTAGCATGCAATCAATTTTTATATATAGTAGATGGCATGGAGGCTTTTATAATAGTTCTTTCAATTATGGAAAGAGGATATATTTGTAATTGTTAAAGAGTGAATATTATAAAAGGCAAAATAAACTATTTTGTATAGATATAAGCTTTTGGCACAAATAAAATAAATGTAGTTAGAAATTAAACTATATACAGAGCTGTGCATCAGAAAAGAAAAATCTTGGCATGAAACATTTTTTGTTAAAAATCTAACATCTAAAATCCATAAGGAATCATTGCAGAGTTTTTAAGATTGAGCCATTTCCCGAAAGATAAGTGGTCAGAGGATATGGAAAAATCTCAAAAGAAACACAAATTTATTAACAACTGTCTAAAAAGGATTTAGAATAGCTAGTACAGAAACCCAAATTTAAATTTAAAATAACTTTTATATTACTTTACATTCATCAAATACACAAAGATAGAAAAATTCATTACTGATAGGGATGTAAGAAAATAGCCTTTGGTAAAACTGTGAAAGGAATGCATCGTTTTGAAAAACAATTTGGAATTACTGCTGTAAAGTTACCTATGTATATATCCTGTAAATAAAAGGCTATTAAATTAAAAAAAAAAAAAAACAATTTGGAATTATGCAAAGAAGTTGGAAAATTTTTCATACCCTTTGACCCATTAATCTCATTATTGTACCAGTACACTTTATTCATAGCAATACTACATTACAAGGAGTTGTGAATATGAGGAATTCAAAGAAATAATGGAAGATTTGTATAGAGTGATAAAGAGTGGACAAAGCAGAACCAAAAAGATGCACAATGATTACAGTTATGTAAATGACAAATTTAAATGGCAAAACATTCAGATGATAAACATTGGAGAATGTTGATGCTTACTTATAAAGTATATATTTTTTGTTTTAATAAACAGAAAAGTAAGTAATAAGGGTAGCTATGTTTTCTATCAGAATCATACTCCCTGATATCTTATTTGACTTGTTGTACATTAGGAAAGTCAATTAAAAGTATACTAGGGGTTTATGTATTGAAACATTTATGAGTTAAATTTATTTTTTTTATTTTTGGTCAGTCATTCAGAAATCTTTTTTTTTTTTTAATTTTTTTTTATTTAATAGCCTTTTATTTACAGGATATATGCATGGGTAACTTTACAGCATTAACAATTGCCAAACCTCTTGTTCCGATTTTTCACCTCTTAACCCCCACCCTCTCCCCCAGATGGCAGGATGACCAGTAGATGTTAAATATATTAAAATATAAATTAGTATGAGTTAAATTTAAAAGAAAAAAAATATTTTGGAAGAGAAAAAGGTGAATACTTTGGTTAGGATTCTGCTGTACCATATGTTTCTCCCAATAGGGAATGATTTACAGCGTTGAAATAACTCAGAAGAGTTTGTATTTGTGAACTACAGCTCTTTTGGAGCCAAGATGGTGAATCAGAGACAGCAAATGGCTAGATTCTTTCACCATTCCCCTCCAACCAACTTTAAAACAACACCTCAAATCAAATATTGGAGTGGTGCAGCCCACAGAAGGTCCAGGACATTTTCTGTCCTAGGAAGTCCATAGGAACTGTCTGAGGTGGGGCCTTTAAGGAGCTCACACCCTGTGTGGCAGCAATAGCAGCTGCAGGAACAGCCACAGCTTCAACGGCTCTCAGTCCAGAGACAGGCTCGGGAGCAGACAGCTGCTTCGTAGAGATTTCAGGGGATCCCTGGACTGGCCCTGGGTACAGCTGGTGCTGATAGACAACTCTATTGCTCATGCACAGTCCTGGGTTACAGTTTGAGAGTGGAGAAGGGTGCTTGTGATTGATCCCA
The DNA here is from genome assembly GCF_902635505.1 of Sarcophilus harrisii. Classification (NCBI taxonomy): domain Eukaryota; kingdom Metazoa; phylum Chordata; class Mammalia; order Dasyuromorphia; family Dasyuridae; genus Sarcophilus; species Sarcophilus harrisii. Next base: position 590,713,654 of record NC_045427.1, on the reverse strand, counting down.
AGGGATTCGGGGCCGAGGACCAAGACAGGTGCGAGTGTTGGCAGCAGCAAGGGAACAAAAGGCTCTTCCTGGGTAAAGACTAGGGTGTAGGTCGGGAGAGCAGTGGCCACACCTCTGTCTAGGTCATACCCAGGACTAGCTCCCAAAACAGTGGCATGAAAAAGCCTAAACCTTGGGGCAGTGTCTCCCCACCCTAGGGGAACTTTACAACTTTAGATATAAAGTTCAAAGTCAAGAAACAGGCTGGAAAAATGAGCAAACCACAAAAAATGAACTTAACACAAAAAAGCTACTCCAGTGGCAGGGAAGACCAACACAATTTGGAATTAGGCCCAAAGGGCTATAAAACAGTGTTGTTTACCCATTGACCCAGCAATACCACCACTAGATCTGAAATCCTAAAAGATCGGAGGAAAGGGAAAAGGACTTATGTGTACAAAAATATTTACAGTAGCTCTTTTTTGTGATGGTATAGAATTGGAAATTGAGGGGATATTCATGCTATCCATATGCAGAGAGAGAATTGATAAACCGAGTGCAAATTAAAGTATAATTTTCTCATTTTTTTTGCTTTTAAGAAATGTGGCTAATAAGGAAATATATTTTGCATCATTTCACATATAAGTGATATATTTCTTGCCTTTCAGTGGGTAGAGAAGAAGTGAGAGGGAGGGAGAGGATCTGGAATTCAAAATTTAAAAAGCAAAGAATGCTAAAAATAAATAATAAATTAGGGTGACATTTTAGTCCTAGGGCCTTTCTGAGCTTCAGAAGTCCTTCTTATTCTTTTTAATAATTTATATGAAAATGGGGCATATAGTAGTATAAATGAATGTTGGATATTGCAAGAGTATTTTTTGGCACACATCTCTGCATTTATGCACATATTCTTGGACAGTAGATTTGAAATTTGGGAATCTTTTGGAAATCTTTGGAGAGGTATTTGTTGCTGAGAAAATAAAAATAAGAAAATAATAAAATATCTTCTTTATTGTCTTCAAGTTTAATAAGCAGCCACTTGCTCAAACTCCAGGAGCAGATGGCTTTACCCCCCAGTTTCAGAAACGGACCCGTTCACGTTCCTTCAGTGGACTTATTAAGGTAGGTAAGTTCAGCCATAGAGTTGGCAACATTATCCCAGAAATTTTTGATAGGTATGAAATTTGCGTTGATCTTTTCCCTATCTGTGAAATAATTTTCTACTCTTTTGGTGTTCCAGAGAGGCTGGGATAGAGTTTGGGGAAACTTATGATAGACGTTTTGATGTGTAAGAAGTGTAAATGAAGAAAGGGGAATATCTTTGTTAGTACTTTGGTGTGACATAGCCACAAACCAGTTCTCAGCCTCAATAAGTGTCACTTTTCTATCAGCTTCCTTTGTGTCTGTGAAATGACTTTTGTTCAATAATGGGAAGCATTTCCCTTTTTCTCTAACTTGCTTATGTTTTTACAGAGTTAAAGTTTGTTAAGAGTTATTCTGGGAGGAGTTCTGATCAAGGCTTGTTTCATGTCAAATCCCTGTGGGAAATTTTAGGATAGGGGGAGTTAAAAAATAAGGATCAGGAGAGATTGGGATTTAGGCCTGTTATTTCACTGGCACAGGGAGCTGCTCCCTACCAAACAGTCTGGCACCTCCGAAACAGCCTGAGAGTTGCCCAAAGCCCGGAGGGGCTGCGGCCGCCCGGTCACAGAGGCAGCGGTGTCAGAAGCGGGACTCGAACTGGGACCTTCCTGGTCCTAGGCTGCTCTCCTGGCATTCCTCCGTTCTGTCCCTCACGAGGTATTGCTCAGTCTCTTCAGAGGAGGGTCTGTGTTCCTGGCTCAGCACCCTGTCCTTGTGTTTGGGGCAGTGCCATTCCTTATTTGTCCCCAGCCATCTTTTTTTTCTACTTAAAGAGCTGAATCTTTAAGATGTGCTACCACCAGGTGGTAGTAGATGCATTGGTGACAGAATGGGAATTACCGGGCTCCAGAGAGACATGAGTGACTGGGAGAGAGGGGCACATGCTTTTCTGTTCACTGTCATAAGGGGAGAAGAGAGAACCTATTAAAATAGATCTGTAGGGCAACCCTACTTCATTTAAAATGCAGTATGACGAGAGAGAGAAGTTCCTTTGTACAAATTAGTACCTTTCTCCCTAGATTACAACCTTCCCTGATCCTAGCCGAGTTGTAATCAGTAAGTTAGTCTGAATCACACGGAAGCTGCATTCTGGCAGATGACTCTGCTGATGGTCAGTGTCTCCCACGTGGGCCAGCGGTCACTGAACGGCTGCTGCAGGAAGGCACTAGGTCTGTAGCCTTCAGGGCTCCATCCTGGTGAGGCTTTAGTAGCCAGAAAAATTTACTCGTCTCCTCTCTCTGTCCATGTTTCATTAGAAGTCATGTCACTTTTTGCAGGTGATAAGTGAAAACCAGTCAGGAGAGTTTTCTGTAATGTTGAGAAAACCTGCTTCTTGGGTGTGTGTATGTCTGTGTGTGACACTTGTATTTTGGTGGCTATTGGTAGTGTGACTACAGAAGAGCTCTCCTTCACAGTGCAGTGGCCTGTGGCTTTTACAGACTCTCTTGTGAGCAGACTTGCTCTTGATGAGAGCACAAGATTTTAAAAGTTATCTTATCAAAGAATAGTCATCATGTGCTAAATATAGTAAGACAGTTTTTTCCTGTGAGTCCTAATGATGGAGTCCTCCATTGTAACAAATACACTTGTGTGACAGTTGTAACAAGTTAGGATTTTTTTTTTAAAGAATAGTCTAGTGCCTACTTCCCCACTAGGGTTTCCAGAAGCATTTTGGAATTGACTTAAGCTATTTTAAGTTGATCTTCAGGTTGTTTCTGTCTCATCCCTCTGCCCTTTAGATCTTTCCATTTTTAAGTTATGTAGACTAAGTGGCCATTTAAAAATAATTCCTCACTGTTATGCAGGGTTTTATGCCAGGCTTCATGTGGAATTAATTATTGCACCTGAGGAATGTATCTTAATGTTATAGCTATGATGCTTTTTTTTTCCTCTTCCAACAATATTTTTTTCTTCTTAAATTAGCGGAAAGTCCTGGGGAATCAGATAATAATGGAAAAGAAAAATAGGTGTTGTACTCCAGAATCCGTGGACATTGGTGACTTGAACAGATCCAGCAAAGAAAATGTGAACTTAGTAAGAGCCTGTTCTTGTCTTTTATATTTACGGGAGATAACATCAAAGTAATAACACACAAGCCTTCAAGTCTGTCTTGTGCTTCATCCATTCGGTCAATAGCTCCTGCAGCCCTTAGTTCTGTCTTCCTCTTTTTCCCCTTTCCTTTTGCTGATTCTCTTCTCTTTCTGGGACTCTCTTGTTTGGCTTATGTCACTAATCTTGGACCGTACTTACCTTGGATTTGGGCAGATCAGCAACTGAATATGTTAAAAGTTTATCATGGGATTTCAACTAATTATATTAATATTTAAACACCTTCACATTTAATCTATATAAATAAATAAAACATTTATTTTGATAGCAAAATCTGTCTACAGGAGTGACACTAGAACACCTGAGCCATTGTAAAAACTGTCTTTTGTTCCAGGTTTGTTCTGGATCTCCAGCACTGAAGATGGCACCAGCAAGATTAAAATTATCTGAAGGAAAGAAAGAAGGGAGAAAAGGTATCACCAACTAGTTTATTTTTTAGCCTCTATTATTCCTGATAGATATATACTTTTGCATCTAGAAGTTGACATTCACTCCTTTAATAATATTTTTAAAAAAGAGAATATGCAGAGAATACTATAGAAGATATTTTAGAAGCATAAGAGAGATAAGCATGGCATAGTGGGCAGAATCTTGGGCTTGGATTCAGGACCAATCCTATCACAGATATTTACTCGCTGTGGGACCATGGGCAATTAGGCAACCTCTCAATCCTCTGTTTGCTGATCTATAAAATGAAGATAATGATAACTGTACATGGCCTATAAAAGTTGTTGTAAAGCTTACATGAGATAATGTGTTCTAGTACTTTGCAAACTTTAAATGTATTATGTAGAAGTTATTTTGAAAGATAATTTAAGCTCTTAGAATTTGCAATCTAGTTGGGGAGATTTGACTTATTTGAAAAGACTTACTACCTACAGAGTAATTCTTTTCAAAGGGAATGCTGGTGTAAATTGTTATAATGCAAACTAGGCAGCTAAGTGCTGAAGGGAATGCACAGTAAGAGGAATGATTACAGTCATCTGGGATGAATAAAATATCAAACATTTAACAGGTTTTTGTGAACAGGCAGTGAATTCTATTTTGAGAGTTGTTACAACTGTTATAACAGTAGTCATTGTGGCTTACTAATTAAGTAACAGCTAACTTCCTCTTCCTACTGAGGCACATTTGAATTGTCATAATGCAAGCCCTCATTCAAATTGTTTTTGACACAAAGAAGTAATAGGCTGTGCAACTTTGTGATAGATGGTGGTTATCATACTTGGTAGGAAGGAAGATTGGATGGACTTTGGTCATTATGTAATTATAATGTACTCTTGTCTGTAAATTAACAAAGTGAATTAATTTGAAGGCTTAATTTTGCTGAAATTTGAGGACAGTTGTTTTTGATGCTCTAGAGAAAGTGAGCAAAATCTATGTTTTTCATTGGTAAAACTTTTCATCTTTTTAGAAAACTGAAATTCAATTCAATTTGCCATTTCATTATTTTAAAATAGATCCCCTGGAATTGAGCATATTCCATCTTCACTCAGCTGGCGCTGGGGTGGCCAGAGGAATATGGGGATTGAAGAAAGGAATCTTTAGGTCCTACGAATGAATTTATACATCATATCTCTCACCTAAGTTGCCTTGTCATTTTACCATTATTCTTTAAAAATCAAATCAAATATTCATTGATAAGATCTGTTTGCCAGTGCTTTTCCTCCTGTTAACAGGAAGCTGGCAGCTCCTTTGAGTCCTTGATTCCCCAAACTTTCTTGTCTCTGTATTCCTTCAATATTTTTCTCTTTATTGTCTTCAGTCTTTCTTTTTTCACGGACTTTTTCCTTCTCCCCTCAAAGATGTAAGGATTCTTCTTATATAGAAAAATCTTTATTTGATGCTTAACATTTTGAGTCACAATTCTTTATATTTTCTTTTCATTGCCAAAGTTTTTGGATGACTCAATTTCTTCACTACCCACTCACCCTCAATTAATTTCAATTTCAGTATAGTTTTTGCCCTCATCATTCTTTTCTTGAAGGTCACCAATATTTTCTGCATCTTCAGATTTAGTGCTGTTCTCTGAGGCCTCATTCTTCTTGACTTCTTGAATGCTTAAAACTTCCTTCTTCAAACTCTTCTCTTAACCATACTTTCCTTGTTCTCCTTTCAGAGTGACTAAAAATTCTCCATTTCCTTTTAAAGATGACTATGATTTTTTTCAAGCCTTAATTATGGGCATATTTCAAAGTTTTTCCCTGGGCTTTCTGTTGTTTTCTTTTTATATAGATCTTTTCCATTCTTATAGTTATTGAGAATTTATTTTGTAGTTTGTGATTTGCCAAACCTACTAATTACTTCAACTAGTACCTTTGCTGATTTCCTAGAATTTTCCAAATAAACCATCATATTATCAGCAAAATAGTGATAGTTTTATCTTCTCTTTATGTATCTGTATATCATCCATCTCTTTCTCTTGTCTTAAAGTTTTATTATCCTTACATCAAATAATTGTGGGAGAAGTGAGTATCTTTTTTTCACTGGGGATTCTTAATTTTGACTTTAGATAGATACTTTTCATATCAAAAAAAAAAAAAAAAGATCCTCTATGCCTTTAGTTTATAGCTTTTTTTTGTTTGTTTGTTTTTTTTTAGCCAGAATGAATCTTATTCTTTATCAAAGGCTTTTTCTGTATCTTGAGATAACCACATTGTTTTTGGATATTTTTGTTTTTAATATGATTAATTATGTTGGCAGGTTTTTTTTTTTAGCTTTGTATTTTCAAAATACATGCATAGATAGTCCCCGACATTCATTCTTGCAAAACCTTGTGTTCCAAACTTTTTCTCCTTCCCTTCCCCCCCAGACAGCAAGTAATCCAATATAAATTAAACATGTGCAGTTCTTCTATACATATTTCCACAATTATCATGCTACACAAGAAAAATCAGATCAAAAAGGAAAAACAATGAGAAAGAAAACAAAATACAAGCAAACAACAACAAAAAAGGTGAAAATGCTATGTTGTGATCCATACTCAGTCCCCATAATCTTTCCTATCACAAGTCTATTGGAATTGGCCTGAATCACCTGATTGTAGAAAAGAGCCATGTCCTTAATGGTTTTCTTAATGTTGCAACATTTTTTTGCATCCCTAGTATACATTCAACTCAAGTCAAATTGATTTCTTGAATTTGACAAATGTTAGATTATTTTCTGAACCCATATAAGCAAGTCCATTGGATCATACATTTAGAGCTGGAAGAAACCTTAGAGGTCAGTGGGCCCAACCCCTTCATTTTATAGAGGAGGATCCTAAGAGAGATAAATAAGGCAGTTTGCCCCAGGGAAGGGTTGAGAGGATTTGAACCCAGGCCCTCAGCCCCCAAAGTAGGTGTTTTTTTTTTTTTTTTTTTTTTAAACCATATCAAATCACAGAACTGACTTCTTAATCCTTAGTGAGTAAATGAGCTGGATCTCCAGGCCTAACTTCTCATGTGAGTTCTGTTGCCATATTTTTCAGCTGCCAGCTGGACATCTGGTTTGCCTGGCCGGCTTTTATCTTGAAATCAGCATTCCCAAAGCTGTGTCCTTTTCCTCTTTGTGATTTTTTCTTTTTCTATAAATGGGGCCACTCTTCTCGAAGTCACTCAGACTCAAAAGTATTGAAATTATAGATGAAAACTCCCTCTTCAGCAAAAGCAAAGTAATGGCTTACTACTTGCATTCCTTTCCTTCCGTTCTCATTACCAACATACTAATTCAGATCCCAGACTCTTGCATTTAGCTTACCTTTCCAATCTGCTCTATACATAGCCATCAAAATAATCTCTTAAAAATCTCCCATTAATTATGGCATTTTCCCAAGGGGAAAATAAAAACCCAAACTTTTAATATTACTTGATTACTTATAAAGTCTAAACTCTTAAATTAGCATTCAAAGCCTGCTATAGTTCTACCCAGGTTAAATTTCCAGCCTTATCTTTCACTATAATCTTACATAAACCCTTCACTCTAACCAAAATTGGTCTATTCATTATCTTGTGCTTTCTCACCTTTGCTCTGATTATTTCCCCCAACTGGAATTTTTTCCATCCCATCGTTACCCACAAAAAAAGGGTGATCACTACAAATGAGATATCCTTTTGTCAGTTGATACCTTGCCTATCTGGGATGGATCCTGCTCAGTCTTTTCCCCTTGTGAAGATGTTCCTCCCTAGACTTGTAGAATCTCAGGGATCATCTCAAGACAAGAGCAGGAGAGTGCCTTCCCTCATGGAGCTTACATTTTGTGGTCATCTTTACTCCTTTACTCCCTTAGGAATCACCTTTATATAATGTTCCTGACAAATTGTTATTCAGCCTCCACATGAAGACTCCCAGCAAAGGGGAGCTCAGTATCATGTGGACGGTACAGTGAAAGTTGCTTAAGAGTCTTGGAGTCTCCGTTTCTTTGTCTGTAAAAGGAAGAGATTGTTAGTAGTGAACTAAAGAGTACCACATGGGTGGTTGTGAGGATCAAATGTGAAACCCTTTGTAAAGTGCCATATCAGCATCAGTTGTATAAGACCAATGCATTCTGTTTTGGGATAGTTCTAATTATAAGGAAGAATTGTGCCTAAATCTGCCCCTAGAGATCGAATTTTGGCAGGTTCTTCCAAGTTCAAAAGACTTTGGATATGGGCCTAGGGACATGTTTTAAGTTAAGCTATGAGAGGCTTATCACCACGTGGGTTACAAGTTGGTAAACATTTTGGGCACAGCCACGCTTAAAATAGAGCATGAGAGTTTTAATCTGAGTCAAGTGAGGGAGGTCACACACTAGGAAAACTATATCCTTGAAGGATTGATGAGTGAATGTCTCTAGAAAGGTTCAAGTGACTTGCCCAAGAGCACACAGATGGTGGACAGAATTTGAATTCAAGTCCTCTTATTCTATCAGCGTCCCACATCGTACCTCCTTTCCTATGGGACCTCGTCCATGACCTCACATGCTGAGATCAGAACAAATGCAGCTGGTGAGGGTGAGCTGAAGAGAAAGAAGGCACTGGGAAAAAAACATCCAAAGGTTTACAGAAAGGGTCATTCTGAGGGAGAATTGCAGGTGCAAATTTCCTAACATTTGAATGTTTTTGTTTTTTACAATTTCATATGTTTAAATATATTGTATACTTTGTTCAAGTTTATTAATTTTGTTATTCCTCTTCAAACCTAGGAATCCTGTAAAGGAAACCAGCATCCTCAGGCTTTCTAACCAGGGTCTTCCATTTAGTTCAAACTAGATGGGAATCAACATATACAGAAAAGCATGGACTTTCAGCCTGCTTCCTGCAGTTTGAATTTTCAGAGCCAACTAATGCTGACTTGACTGTTCCCTCTAATTCTACTCACTGGATGATTATTTGGAAACTGTGCCTTCTGAGAGAATATTGTGAATTTGTGTATGTTTTCATTTTTTTATTAATTCAAAATATGGGGAAACCACTATCTAACAAACAACTTACACGATAGGATGAATACTTTGAATAAAGTGGGCTCAAGAGCTCACTCAATGTAGCAGCTCAATAACTTCTTTTTTAAGCTGATATTTATGTTCCTCTGTTAGTATCTATCTTTTAAATATTGCCTCAAACTTTCTATGGTTATTGGCAAATTTATTTTTGTATTGATTGACTTTTTTGTTGTTGTTTGTTTTAAGACATCATTTTCTTCTTTAAAATCCTTCATTTATAATATAAAAGCCTTAACCTGTGAGGCTTTGAGCCATTTTAAAAAATGTCATTTGACTTTCCTCTTTGGTCTTCAGGAAGAATCTTGGGATTTGGGGAAGCTGTGTAGTCTCTTGCTTTCATCTTCCTTGTTTCAATTTTTATAACTTCATTTGAGGCTGTTTGGGAATCTCTTTTTGGAATATTTTTTTGAGATCCAGAGATTGGAATGTGTTTATTTGAATTAAAGCCTGAAAAAACCAACAGCAGTCTGCATAAATGCTCTAGTATATGATAAATATTTTGGTTATTTTGTGTATTTCCATTTAAACTATCAAATAATTTTCCCCTTGTTTTTCCTTTTTCTTATTATTACAGTTGTGTAGTTGCTAGGCTTCTCTCCTCTTCAGTCAGTTGTCTTTTGCCTAAACACAAATCTCAGTTTCCATTTTAGAACCTTTGCCCTTTTTTGTTTCTGTGACAAATATCTGGAAATGAGATTAGAAAAGTTGCTGACAGCCCGCAGGAGATCTGTTAAAATATTTGTGCCAATGGGCTGAATGTGGTAGCTCTGCCCTGTGAGCGGGAGAGAGCCAGCTTGCCTGGTGTGGAGGATTGGAGGAGTTGTGTGGGGAGGTGGAAGCTCCCCATTGTGTCCCCTCGGTTCTCCTGGCTCCCAAGAACAGGTTGGGGGTGTTGGGGCGTTCCCTCAGAGTGGTGGGAAATCTGTGCCTTATCTCCAGTGCTGAAAGGAACGGTTGTTATGCTCATGTCCTCACTGGGGGAGTACGCAGGGTTCTTCAGAGATGCTGCCAAAGACACGAGTGGAATGAAGTAGGTGGTCAGTGGGAGGCTCACATGTGTGTGTGAGCAGTTGTGGCCTGTGAATTGAACTTGCATAGATTATTAACAAAGCAAACACCTTTCTTAGAAACTTACTTCATATTGCCTCTTGGTGCCAAAATAGCTGGGTTTAAGGTTTTACTTAAACTAGTAAAAACTGCTGTTTTGAAATAAAAGTTTGCCCTATTGTTGGAGCAGTATTTGTATATAGCCTAAGTGCCAGCCTAGCCTACCTTCCACGTTCCTGGGTTCTGGGTCTCTATTTTGTTACTGTAACTGTGGAAGTGAAGACAAGTGAGAAGCTTTGTTTGAATGAGGTGAGGAGCATAGTAAAATAAAATGTCTGAAGGGGACTGTTTTTTATGTGGGGGAAATTTCTCATAATTCACCAAATTACACATTTAATTTCTAACATTTCCCTCATTGGAAAACAAACAAAATAATCATCCTCCTTAGTGAGATATCAGTGAATCCAAATGGGCCCAGTTATTTTGGCACTTAATTAAATTAGAAGATAACTCCTTTCTCTTCTTCTTCCTCCTCTTCTTCCTTCTCCTCTTTCTCTTCCTTTTTAAAAAGTTAGTATTCTTCTAACCCAGAACAGAGAGAGCCTCGGCAGTGTGGCCTGACCCCATGTTGGAAGGGCAAAGGGAGAGCCAGGCACCCTGTGAGGCGATTAGTTATTTCTGGGGCTGCCTGTGAAAGGTAATTGATATGATTAGTTGTTTGGGTGAAGATTATTCCTGGAGGGTGTTGCCAAGAGTAATTCCGGACCACTCCCGTGGGCAGTGCAACTTGTGTGACTGGTGAGGCATTTCCTGGGTTATTAACTCGTTATCATTCTTATTGCCTTAAGGGGATCACGGGTCATTTTGCTCACAAAAGTTAAGGTCCAGGTGTTATTTGCGATTTGAGGGGCTAACCTCCCCCCTTGTGATACTAGATTGACTTAATATTGGCGAAATCCTGTGCAAAAAAAGGGGGCTCAGCCTTTTTGGACGTCTCCCATTTGGAGTTGAGAAGACATGTATTGTATTGAAGCCAAAGTCTGTATTTGACACACCTTTTTTGGGGGAGGGGCAGGGGGTAATATTTAAGTTATTACGTTTATGTGTGCTCTGCTATCTGTATTTTCTGTGTTAAAGTAGTTTTTACAGGCAGGTCTCCTGCTCTGTTGTATATTTTATTTCCTTGTAAGGTCATTTAAAATGTTTATTCATGATTCCAATTCAAAGCAGTATATTTGTGTGAAAGTGCAGACCACTCTTATTGTTCTTTGAGAGATGGATGCTACTAAATGCATAAATGATAAATGGAGAAGTCCTAGCACCTGGGTTTTTCTGAGCTTTTTTGTTTCTATGTGGGCCCGTGCAGCTGGCAAAGTAAGGAAGTAGTTCTGAAGCAAGGGCCAAGTTTGACCTCTGGAAACTACTCTAGAGTAGAAGTAGAGCAGAGGAAGGAAGGCAGATTTGACAGTGTTTTCCTTGGCTCAGAGTTAGTGTTCAAAGGAAAGCCCTTGGGAGTTCTGGTTGGAACAGGCCTGTGGCCCCTAGAACCTCCTTCAGCCAGCCAGAGTTCACTGGGCCCAGTCCTAGTATTGGAATTAATTTTGAAGTCATTCTCTTCTCCAGCCAGTACCAACTCTGAGCAAACATTTCTACTTAAGTCCTTCTAAAGATTTAGGATACAATTGAAAGGATTTTCTGGTTGAATTTGTGATCATTTTGAATTGTGCTACAGGATGTAATGGAGGAAGTTGCCTTTGCAGTGGGCATCTCTTTCTGCTTTTACATTCTGGGCCACATTGTTAGATCCTCCATCACTCTGCTTGTCCCCAGGGGGTCCGTGCAGACTCCTATGGAGCTGATTGCCTCAGTTGCAAGTGTCCAGGTAGTGAGGAATGCTGGGAAAAGTGAGCCTGAGATCAACATTTTCCTTTATTTCCTCAGAAGGAATGTCCTGGATTAGAGCTGAATTGATACTACCATATTATCCAGTGCTAGGAAGATTTTCTTTTCCTGAGTTTCAGAGCATCCAAGAACCTTTCTAAGCCAGTAATTTATTTGATTTTGGCAATTAGTATAATTTAAACAGTTTTATTAAAAATATTCGGCATTTCCCACTGTCTTAGTTTGGCCTTTGAACAATATAGTGCTGATTGAAGGGCCATTGAATAGGTATAGCCCAGAATAGCCCAAGTGCTGAGTTGCCATAGAAACCTTGGTATATGAGATTACAGCCAGCATTACGGCTTAAAAAAACTAAAAACAATTCTGCCTCAAACCTGTTGGAAAGTAACACGATTCAACCTTTTAGGATCTTTCCTACACAGAAAGTGCTGCCTTTGCAGATGTTAGAGGTCCGGTAATAGCTAAGGTTTTGGAAAACAAAAAGACTTCTCTGTTTTTCTAAAAATCAAACAATTTCATGATTCCACTAAATGTGTGATTGTAAATAAACAAGTCTATGTAACATGGTCTCTGTAATTTCCTTTATTTGTTTCTGTAATGTTCAAAGATTAAATTTTTTTGTTTGCTCTCTAAAGACTTGGCTGGCTTTTTTATTACAACGTTCATTTCTGCTGTTTTGGTGAAGGGGAAGACATCTTGTTTTTTATCATGTGGGGTCTCTACCAGGAGCTGTGAAAGCAGCACCTGAGCTTGCTTGTTTGTAGGCTAGCAAAGCTCATTGGGAAATGGAGAATCTGAAAGAGTTAATCTGTACTTGGGAAAAGATAATGTTGAAGCTTCAGCATGTTCTAGATTTTGTTTTCCTGTGGCTAAGAACTAAACACATATGTACTTATAAACACATTTGTATCTGTCCCTTTGCAATCACAGTCTTTATCTCCACCCTTTTTATAGACACTTGTATTCATTAAGAAACATAGACATTGTAGTAATGATAAAAATATGACATTTTTACCGACAAAAATTAAAATTCAGGTTACTGATGGCTCCATTTTTTCCCTCCCAATCTGCATTATCCTGAGTCTAGAGCTCAAAGGAACTCTTCCCAATCTTCTCTCCTTTATTGCTCACTCAGACCTCTATCTTCTCACCTCCCTTCCCAAAATGCTGTGGAGAAACCCTTTATCCTCTTGTCTAGCCAGTCTATTGCTGTTGTTATTGAACACCTGAAGATTTGCGTTCTTTGGCCCTTCTGGAGAGCCTGGTTAAGAAGTATCAGGGTGTCATGGATTTGGAATGCTCTCCAAATAATGAGTTTTGAATCCCAGCTCAACTGTGTGAAAAGAGGAAAGTCACAAATTCTCTTGCTTTAATTCTACTTTTTTTTTTTTTTTTTTTCTGAGACAATTGGGATTAAGTGACTTGCCTTGGGTCACACAACTAGGAAGTGTTAAGTATCTGAAGTCAGATTTGAACTCAGGCCCTCCTGACTTAAGGGCTAGTGCTCTACCTACTGTGCCACCTAGTTGTCCCTTAGTTCTGTTTTCAAAGTTAATATCTGCAACTGTTTACTTCAAAGGGTTGGTGCGAGTTAAGAGTTTTATCAACTGTAAAGTCCTATTAATGTGAAATGTTAATAAAGAATACTTAAGAAACTAATGAGATAATAGCAAAAAAACCAGATGGGGATGGAGAAGAAAACAGTAACTGGACACAGATCAGATGGTCCATTAGTATCTGATGAAATAAAAGGAAAGATTTTGTTGGAACAAAGAAATAAAAAAAGAATAAATGGGGGAAAAAAAAGAGAAAAGCCTAAAGATAATAGAGCATCTCAGGAGAAAAAAGATGTAGAACAAGCTTTTGACAAAAATATAACACTTATTAAAAACTAGAAAGCATGGTAAAGAAGTGATCCTTGTCAGTAAGTGAAGATGTTCACAGTCACAGTTATTATTTGGTATAATCCTGGGAATGGTAACTATGGCAATAAGGCAAGAAAACAATTTGAAAGAATAAGCATAGACTTATGAAACAAACAAGAGGAAACAAAATTATTGCTATTTGTAGATGGTACCTAAAGAAATGCAGAAATTCAACTTCATATTGAAAAATAACTTCAGTGAAGTAGCAAAATATAAAATAAATCCATTAAAATCACCAACTTTTCTGTGTTGCTAACAAGCCATCAAGAAGAGGGAAAAAGAAATCCCAAACTCTAAAATGTAAAAAATAGTAACTTGTATTTACATAATACTTTATTAAGCTTTATAAAATGGTGGACATCTCAGTTTATTTCATCTGATCCTTGCCACAACTGGTAGGTAGTTGCTATTAACCCCATTTTACAGATGAGGAAGCCAAGGTTAAGAGACTTGGCTATGATTATATAGGTAACATGGATCCAAATCCAGGATTTGAATTCATGTATTCCTGTCTCCAAGAGCTATGCAGTGTCCACTGAACCAAATAGCTGCCTCTTAAGTACCTTGTCTACAAAGACTTATTCAGGACTTATAACAATACAATTACAAAACACTTAATAGAAATAAAAGAAGGAAAAAAACCCCCAAAATAATAGGAGATACATTAATTACTCAAGCTTGAACTGTGACAATATAATAAAAAACCCCAGCAATATTGTTTGAATTACTTTACAGATTTATTGCCATACCATTGAAACTGTCAAAGAGCTATTTTATAGATGGAGGCAAAATAATAACAAAATTAATCTGGTGAACAAAAGGTTCAGAATCTCAAGGGAAATAATGGTGGGGATATGGGAAGGAAGGGAGTCTAGTAGTACCAGATTTCAAACACTGCCATAATGCAGTCGCCTGAAAACCATTTGGTGCTGGTTAAACATTAGAAAAGTTAATCAATGGAAGAGATTAGGTAAACAAGTTCCAGTAGTCCAGTGTTTGAGAAAACTAAATGACCTAGCTAAGGATACTTAGTGTATACTACTTTTACTGAAATAAAGATCCTTATTTGACAAAAACTGAGAAAACTGGAAAGCAAGCCAGGAGAAAATAGGTTTTGCTATGTACCAAAATAAAACTTCAAATGGACATAAGACCTAACTTTTGTGAGGTCAATTCCTAAATCACACTGGGGATTGCCATGTACAAACAAAAAGATTTGCAAGCCCTACCCTCAAGGAGCTTACATTCTATTTGGAGAAACAATCTATAAACAGGTGCTGGAAAAGGTGGAGAGGATGGGGTGATGTGGTTTATAGATAGTCCTGGTTCTCGACCAAAAGAAGGAAACAGCTCACTTACCAGAGCCTGGCGTCTCAGGGTAGAATCTAAAGTTCCAGATGGGAGCAGGGAGATGGGTTTGAGTAAAATCAGTATGGTTGTGGAGATGGCTGGGAAGTGATGGAGAACAAATTCTGAGTTATCTAGATTTTATTAATATACATTCTGTTTTAAAATATTGACTATATGTGAAAACTCACCAGTTTACAAAGGCCTGCCATTATTAACGTTGGCTATGTACTTGCCAAGCACAAGTCTTGTGCAATTATTCAGGATAAAGAGGAAGGAAATGAAAGAAGGAAAAAAAATGGAGGAAGCTGGAGATGGACTACTGCTTTCCTTAACTTTTTCCCTCTAGGCAATTATAAACTTCCTTCTCCATGATGAGGGCTCTAAAAACTGACATACTAGGAGCAGCTGAAAGAAGTGGGGATGTATATAATCTTGAGAAGACTAAAGAAAAATGAGATGTCATCAAATATTGGGAGGGTTGTCATAAAGAAGATGGATTTTTAACTCATTGTAAAGAAAAGTTGTTTTTTTTTTTAAAGTAACAAAGGTAACCAAAATTTGAATAGATCGCTCCTAGAAATAGTGAGATCTCTGTCACTGAAAGTGTTCAAATGGTTTAGATAAGTGATTGCCTGGGATGTTCTGAAAGGAATTCTGTGAGCAAGGAGACCTCCTTTCCATTTCTAAAATCCTGTGGCTTTAAGGAGGAAGTCATAGAATATTGAGACAATTTCCTGATTAGAATCATCTTATTTGGACCTATTTCCCATTTCTGATCCCAGGTCCCTAAAATAAATAGTGCTAGAATGGTCCTAAATAGGTTAAATTTTGGTCCTCAGGACCAGGTTCAGGTTAATGTAAGGAAGAGGTAAATGCATTGCCACATAACCACATCCACAAGCTGCCTGGCCAGATACCCAAATTCCAAATGGGATGTTGAGATAGCTCCAGTCTTCTTAGAGGTTGGTCTTATGTACATGGTCTACAGAGAGGAAGGGAGAATTCTCGCATGGACCTAGTTCACCAGGATCTAGAAAACTGAGTGACTACATATAAGTGGTTTCAATTAAAATACAGAGTAAACAATGTAGTGAGAAATCATCCAACCAAAGTAATCATAGCCTTCCATGTGTGAGTAGAGTTGACTTATTCTGACTTAAGGGAGTTTGGTCTATTAGAATGTAAATAAACTTTGGGAAAAGAGGTACACGGTTGGTGGAGTTGTGAATTGATCCAGACATTCCAGAAAGCAGTTTGCCCAGACAGTTATCAAATTGTGTATATACCCTTTGACCCAGCCATATACTACTACTAAATCTATGCCCTAAAGGAAATCAGAGAAAGAAGAAAAGGATCTTTATGA
Source organism: Sarcophilus harrisii (assembly GCF_902635505.1). Taxonomy (NCBI): domain Eukaryota; kingdom Metazoa; phylum Chordata; class Mammalia; order Dasyuromorphia; family Dasyuridae; genus Sarcophilus; species Sarcophilus harrisii. Next base: position 590,697,378 of record NC_045427.1, on the reverse strand, counting down.
ACAAAAATATTTATGGCAGCTCTTTTCATATTAATTAAAAATTGGAAACTAAGGGGATTTCCTATTGGCAATTGGCTAAACAATATATAGTTAAATATTATGGTGCTATAATAAATGTTTGCAAGAAATCTTTAGATAGAAAGCTATTTTGAGAGCAGAGGAAGTTTTCTGTCTCCTTTTACATCCCTAGCACTTATCATAGTGCTTAATTAAAAAGGTTTATTGATTGAAAATGGACAATTAGAGGAAACAAAACTACGATATGAGGAGCAAAGTAAGCAAAACTAGTATAATTTATACAGTGATAACACAATAGAGAAAAATAGCTTTGAAAGACTTTGGAATTGTGATCAATGAAATGATAAATTACAAGTCCAAAAGAATGATGATGAAACATGATACTTACCTGACCAGTAATGAACAATGTAGAAAGAGATACACATTTTCACACATGGCTAATGTGAGAATGTTTTCCTGAGCTGTGTAATGATATACTGAAGGATTTGTTTTTTAGTTTAAATTTGCTAAATCGGGTAGAGGGAAGGGCACATTAATTTTTAAAAATGCTTGTAATAAAAAAAGAAACATAAAGAGTCATAAAGAAGTTAAGAGAAGAGTGGAGGAACCAAATCATTGCCAAGTGGAATAAGCAAGAGATTTTACTCCTTTTACCCACTTGTAGTCCATCAGATAGCCACTAGCTGGCACTAGTGATCTTTTTTTCTCCAGCTCTTCCCTAGAGCCTCCCTAATTTTCTCATTTAATCGGTTTGTATTATTATTATTATTTTTTTTAATCAGGTAAATTGTCCTTCATTCTTGAAGAGGACCATGACATCAGGGAGGGATAACATGCATAACATGCAAGTGAATTGGATTTGAATGAGGGAGGGCTAAGGAAGGTCACTTCACTTTCTCCTCCAGAGCCATCTGGGTCCACTGGCCAGATATGCATCAGGATGACTGGAGATGACTGGATACAGTGCACTTTTTTCAGGTCTCAGTTTGACTGAGGCAACACCCAATCAGTAATAAAGGCTAGGTAAAAAATGAAACGATGATATATATATTTTTAATATAGCCAACAAACAAATAAAACCCAGGATGTTTAATCCTGTTTCTTCATCAGTAAAATAAGCTGGAAAAGGAAAACCCATTCCAGAATCTCAGATGGTAAGGCAATGCTAGGGATAGTTGAATTTGCACCCTCCTGGATAACACCAGAATACTGTCTCTGTTTTTGGATCCTCTTTCTTAAACTCTCACTCTGCTCTTAATACTGATTAAGAGGATGAGAGAGGGATAGGGGAAAGAATGTGACTTTTCCCCCACTTCACCCCTTGATTAATTCTATAAATCATCCCCTCCCCTGCTATTTAAGAACCTGAGGATAAAAAATAATTAATAAATTTTTAAAAATTAAAAAGAAGTTGAAGATAGAGCTGTGGAAGGAGGTTCAGGAGTGGAGCGCAGAAAGTATGGGGTTTGTTTCTTCAGTGGGAAAAGTCACAAAAATATGCTCTGGTCCAGTTTAGCTTTCTAAATATCTTAGATCAACAAGTAGGGGACCTACTCAATATTCATTAAAGATGTCCAAGGGGCTGGCAGCTCAGGAAAAAGGCATGTACTTTAGGCAAGACTTGAAGACTGGAACATCAGTGAGTCGCTGTCCACCAGAAGTATCATGGTAACATAGACCAATTTGGTTCATGACAAAAAAAAAATACTCATGTGCTGTGGGAGTCTCGTTGTCTCTTGGTGGTGGTGACCAGTTCTGTTCCTAGTTTCCTGCTTCTGCTTTTGCCACTCGAGTCCAAGCATGTCTTTTGAGGTACAGAGCACAGGAATCTCTCAAGATCTGAAGTTCTAGATCAATTGCTGGTTGGCACTGGAAGGACTTTTCTTCACCAGGAGCTTCCTAACAAGGTTAACCAAAATATGAGGTTTATAATATTCCTAAGTGTAGCCTGAACCAGATTAAAATGAAGATTCTCTCTGATTTTAATGTGTTGATGTATTAATTTTAAAAAACACATAGAAACATGTGGGATTTTCTAAGTCAGTGTGTGGCCTGCAGAGATCCTTGTGTATGGTAGTAGATACTATTTCTCTTTGAGCTTAACATCACTGTTCTATTTCAGTGAAATCATATGTTTGATCCAAGAAAAAGAATGAGAAATGATAGCATTTTCTTTTTAAAATCCTGAATTTCTTTTTGTGTGTTGTCTTCCTCCACTAGATTATAAGCTTTTTGAGAGGAGGGTTTATTTTTATTTTTCTTATTTGTATCTCTGTTACTTAGCACAGGGCCTGGCACAAAGATGCTTAATAAATGTTTATTAAATTGAATGTTTGAATGAGAGCCCAACACCCACGAGTGATGATCTTTACCCTGCGGAATTCGGTGGGATGTAGTAGAGAGGATCGTCAAACTCAGAGAAAAGGGGTGAGGGAAATAAGGAGCAGTGGCCTGTAGTCATGACTGACAATAGCTTAGGAGAGCCCAAGTTCCTCTTTAGCCCACTGGGCTGAATCCCACTCCCAAGCAGACTAAACTGTAAACAAAGGAGGGGAAGGGGAGACAAAGTCCTGCTGCTGAAGCACAGATGGAGTCAGAACATTAGCTCCTCCATCTCTCTTGACTTTTGCAGCAACTGATCCTGCCTTGGTTTTTTTTTTTCTCCTGAAGAAGGAGCTTGTACCGCATCTGTGCTAGAGTAACAGGAAGTGAGCCCCAATGGGAACTGATTGGAACAGAGCTCAATCCACAAAGCATTTCCTCCGACAATAAAGCTAACAGACAAAGGCCTGCGAGTTTTCCAAATGGTCCCTCCAGACAAGGTCACCAGGAAGAGGCTTGGGAACTCCATCATTCTGGGCAGGGTGCACAGTTATAGGGCCGATGAGACTCACTCTATGGCACCCGGGAGAAATACGTGTGAGGACTTGGCAATGGCGAATGGAAAGTTAGTCTATTAAACAGTAAATTATCTCTCCAAGACTTCTTCATTTAGAGCTTTAAGGAATGGCTCTGTGCCAGGTGAGGCAGAGCTGGGGGAACGGGTGGCTAGAGAAACCAAGGATACTTCAGAATTCAAAGACCTTGGCTTTTTAGGAGCTGAAATTCCCTCCAATTGGTTCCCGAGTGACCTCCGTTTAATGTGAGATAGTGCCGGGTGAATCCCGGCCATCTGAATTCCCAGGTTTCCTAGCAGGTAACCCGATTCTCTGCCTTTGCCAGGGATGGTGGGAGAGAAGGTGGGGAAGGGGAGCTGCATCTGATCTCCTCAGTGAGTCAGCCAGCATTTATTAAGGGCTGCTCTGCCAGCCCATCACCACATTTATTAAAGCTCTTCATTTGGGCCATCGCTGAGTGGTTGGAGTAACACAGGGCGGCTGACACCCCAAGCTACTCTCTTTCTGTCTGACTTTTTGGTACCGCGAGAATATCCCTTGGGTCAGGAAGTCTGACAGACCAAACACAACCCGGCTGGTATATTGATATTGAAAGCCGAGCTTCTGCCTGTCAAATCGCCTCGGACAAAACAAGAACCAGACACTGGCTGCGGTGGAGTAGCTTCATCTCTTGTCTCAGGATCATCTATTTACAACTAAAAGGATCTCAGAGATACCTGATCCAAACCCCTCGGTTGACAGGTAACGAAAGCGAGGACCGGGGAAGCTCTGAGTCACTTGTGTAAAAGCCATCACTGGTCTCCTTGCTCTTCCTCAAACAAGACATTCCATCTCCTGATTCTGGACATTTTCCCTCAGTCTAGAAAGCTCTTCTGCTTTCCAGCTAAAAACCCACCTTCTACAGGAAGCCTTTCCTGATCTCTCACTTCTAGTTCCTTCCCTCTCTTGATTATCTCCAATTTATCCTGATAGCTGGTTTGTATACAGTAGTTTGCATATTGTCTCTCCACACTGGACTGTGAAGTCCTCAAAGGCAAGGACTTTGTATTCTCAGAATTTAGCACAGTGCTTGCTCATAGTAGGTGCTTAACAAGACTAAGTGAAAGAGAGCAGTTGAAGTGCAGGTGAAGTGCGTACAGCACTGGGCTTGGAATCAGAAAGACTTATTTACTTGCATTGGAATCTGACCTCGGATACTTACTGTGTGACCTTGGACAAGTCACTTCATCATGTTTGCCTCAGTTTCCTTATCTGTCAAATGAGCTGGAGAAGGAAATAGCGAACTACTTTAGTGTCTTTGCCAAGAAAAAGCCCTCAAATGGTCAGAGGAGATTGAAATGACTAAACAACAACTGCCTCACTGATTGGCACAGGAACTGTTGGAGCCAGGATTTAAATCCAGGTCCCTGGTGGGACTCAGTTTCCTCATCTGCAAAATGACATGTCTGTAGAATTGTCCATCACTTGAGCATCAGTCCTGCCTGTGTTCTCAGTCCTGTATCTGTCTGGCTTCCCATTTTATATAAACAATTTTGGCACCATGATCTCCATCAACTCCAGATTCCCAGACCACATTTCATATTACAGTTTGCTGATTGAGTTGTTGAACTTAAGCAATTATTAAGTGCCTATTCTGCACAATTTATTTTTGCCAAGATAAAAATAAATAATAGTCCCTGCCTTCAAGGAGAATATAAATTCTGTTAGTGTTTCTCCTTTGCTCCAACATCCTTACTGCCCACTGAGTGAAATTAAAATCCTTGAGTATTCAAAGCCCTCTGCAGTTGGGTAATATTCAGTCTTTCTAGCCTGTTTCATAAAACTCTCCTCTACTCTAACCAAACTGAACCATATTTTGTCCTGTGCTTTCCCTCCTCAGTTTCTTTACTCAATATTTTCTATATCTAGAATATCCTCTCCCAGGCACTTCCCTTATCTGTTGTAGATAAGAACTTCAATTCTTTAAAATCCAACAAAAGTTACACTTCTTCCAGAGAGTGATGCCTTAATTGGTAAAGTGACACACTTTTCCACAAATACATTCAGAATGCAAAGAGAAGAGGACTCAAGCTAAGATGGCATATAATGGACAATTCATAGCTCATGGTTGCTAAAAATCATTTTCTCCTTTTTTCCCATTTGTGAGATACTCAAGAAGTTTCCCTTAATTTAGTAAATTTTTATTCATTTGTTTTCAGATACTGATGCCCCTCCAAGGATGCAACTGTGACACTGATGAAAAGATGGAAAAGCCAATATCCTTTGGACCTTTCCAAGCTTTCAAGGCTCTCCTTTGGTCAAGGGGAGGGTATCAAAGCCGAGACAGCCCTCTCCTCTCCCTATCTCCTAGCAAGTTTTTCCTTAGGGATATGCTGGGAAGTCATACTTGCTCCACCCTTTTTAATCATTCATGTTTTCTAGCTTGATAATTTATGTTTAGGTTTTCTTGACCTACCCAAACATAATTCTTATGCAACATTACCTCAGTTTGAAGGACTTTTCCACATTTAATCTAAGGCTTATGGGACTGATTTATTGGGCTTTTTTATCATTTACTTTATTTCTTAGATTGTTTCCTGTGGGCACTGGAAAGTTAAGAAAGTGACTTTTCCTCAGTCATATGACTATTATGTCAGACTGGTACAGAGGTTTTCATCGTTCCCAGGCCCGTTCTCTATCTGCTATGTCACATATTATTATATTTATCTATTTATGTATAGTATCTCCCTACTAGGTATCAATGGGAGCAGGAACCATGTTTTATTTAAAATTTTATCTTCTCAGCTTTCTGTGCTCTGTATCCAATAGGTATTTAATTAATGTTTAATGGAATGAAAAGTCTAGGGATATTTTGCTTGATTAAGAACAGAGCTGTGGGATTTAGTTCAATGGCTAGAAAGGAGGCTGTCTCCACTTTCAACTTCTGTTAATTTCTACATTCTAGCAACAAGAGAGTTCTAGCCATGCCTTGAATATAAGTCTATCTCCCGTCTCCTTGCCTTTCCATTTGCTGTTCTCTATGTCTGAAATGCTTTACTCTCTTACCTCTAAAAATATCTTGTTTTCTCTCCTAAAACCCTTAGTTTCTCTTCCTTACTTCAAGACCCAACTGAAATCCTATCTACTTCAGAAAACCTTTCCCCAATGGTCCTTAACCCCTCCTGCCCCATGCCTTCATTTCTCTATCTGTTTTGTACATATCTTATTATTTTCCTAATTTTTTAATGCTATCTGTTACCATTAGAATTTAAGTTCTTTAAAGGAAAGGGGCCCTATTTTTACTTTTTCTTTAGCACATAGTAAGAGCTTGACATCTTGATTTCTGTGATACAGACATGGGCTGTGAGAATTTAATTCTCCAATAGTTCTGGTTATTGAGATCAATGGACCTCCCTGTTCTTTTGCCCCTTGTATATTATAGAGGTGAGTCTTTTTGTAGGTGGGTTGAACTAAATGGCTTCTGAGATCCCTTCAAATTCTTTTAATTATATGATTCCATGACCACCCTTACCTTAGGCTTCTTTGACCTCACCACAATAACTTATATAAATTTATTTCACTTCAGCTTTTATTCTCTGTCATGGCCACTCCCTGGAACTGCTTCACCTCCAAGAGTTTGACCTTAAAGCTCTTCCTTTCTGCCATCATCCTTTTAATCTTCCATCTCTTCCACTGCCTCACACTATTGAATTTTCTCTTTGTTCTCATGGTGAGCTCTGGTCTCTCGACCCTTCCCTGTTCCTCCTATCCATTGGCCTCCTCTGGTTTCTCTTCCCTCTCTGTTTGACCTCTACCCCTTGGTGGCTATTTCAGTAATGCTTTCTTTAACACCGTAGGATATCCTGACCCCATTATGTCCCTGACCATTCCTGGACATCCCTTCCATTTGATTTCTCTGCTTCTAGCTGCCAAATATTGTTCAGGAAAAGGCACAGGACTATATTGACTATGTTCTGAATTCAGAACTTTAATATTATTCTTCATATCCCATTTCTCTCAGTAGCTCTACTGAGCCTTTTCTGTATTCTTTAACACCCCCTCGACCTCTTAGGAGCATTTGACCACATTTCTTCCCCCTCTCCCTCTCCGCTACCCTGGTTTCTGTGACTGTAAATGTAGACCTCAGGCTTCTCTTAGCCTATATTCTCTTAGAGACTTCACTACTTATTTCTTCTTAATCTACTTTTTTTTAACCCCAATCTCTCTCTTGAATTGTTTATTCCCAGCTCCAATTCTCTGCTGGGCATTTCTACGTGGATGTCCTATTATCATATCAAACACTGTCTCTAAAATCAAAATTTTAAGCTTCTATGAAGGAAGAACTGTGTTGTTTTTCATTTTTATTTTTTCAGAATATAGTACAGTTTATTATACATAGTACAATATAATAAACATCTGTCTTAACTATATGGTAGGCACTGTGCTAGGTGATGGGAATACAAATAAGAAAATAAGAAATAAGAAAATAATAAGAGAATGGAGATTTCCTTCAAGGATCTTACAATTCAATGAGGAAGAGAGAAGGAAGGTAAAAAGGCTGGGGGGCAAAAGGTACCCACCAAAGGGGCACAGTGATGATGCAATCAAAACCAAGCAGTGCAGCTGGTAGGAAAGAAAGATTTGGATGAACTTTGGGTTCTTTTAAGGGGACTGCCCTTTAATCAGAGATTCTGAGGTAACTGAGGTTACTGATGGACACATGATGGATATATGAAGATACATCGTAGGCAACGTGTGTGTATATGTGGGGCAGCATCTATCACTGGAGTTCTGCCCAATCTATTTGAACATCTCTTTCTCTCTGCTATAAATGGATATAAACATTGAAGCCCTGTTCAAAGGACAAAGACAACTAAAGATAAAAATACAAAGAAATGAAGCTCATTAATTAGGCTGGTTAATTGGCTCTCAAGGAGCTGATACTATGATGGGAGAGATGACTAGAATACATGGGTGCAGTGTATGGAGACCCTGCCTACAATCAGGAAGACCTGAATTCAAATTGGACCTGATACTCTAACTGGCTGTACAAGTCACTTAACCCTGTTTGTCTCAGTTTTCTTGTCTGTAAAACGAGCTGGAGAAGGAAATGGCATTTTAGTATCTTTGCCAACTCCCCCCCCCAAAAAAACCCCCAAAAACAAACCTCCAAGTGGTATTACAAAGTCAGACATTAAAAAAACTAATACATACATACATGCATACATATATATCTATAAAGTATATACCAAATAAATATATAGAAAAAATATAAGTACAATTTGCTAATACAAGGTAGTTAAAGAGAGGACTAAGTAGTCCATAGTGATTTAACTATCATAGATTTAGTCCAGTTGTTAAGACAGCTAGTTGGTGCGGTGGTTAGCGTGCCTCTCCTAGAATTAAGAAGACTTGAATTCAAATCTAGCGATAAGTACTGTTTTTGTGATATTTACTAGCAGTAAGTACCACTTTTGTGATAAATCACTCAAACTGTTTGCCTCAGTTTCCTTAGCTGTAAAATGGATATAATAACAGCACCTACCTCACCAGGTTGTTGTTAAATAACATCAAATGAGTTGGTATTTGTAAAACACTCAGCACAGTGCCTGGCATATAGTAGGTACTATATAAATGCTTATTCCCTTCCCCACAAACCCTTCATTTTACTAATCAGGAAACTGAAAGGTTGAGTGACTTGCTAGGATGACTCTCAGGGGTGTCTGAGGTGGGACAGGAATCCAGGTGTTCCTGACTCCAAGCCCAATTCTCCATCAGGGACCCAGGGGGAGGCTTCATGAACAAGAAGGCCCTTGAACTTTGTCTTAAAGAAAGTAAAGGATACTATGAGGTGGGAATGGGGAAGGAAGGATTCCAGTCATGGGGACAGTCGGATCAAAGGCACATACATGGGTAGGTGAGGAAGACCACATGCAAAGAGCAAGGAGAGGAACAGTTTGCTTAGAATGCAGAGTACATGGAGGAGAGTATCACCAAATGAATCTGGAAACAGGTTGGTGCTGAAAGAATCTAAATTTTATCCTAGGATAGGGATCCATTGGAGTTTATTGAGTTAGGAAATGATGTGTCAGACTGGTGCTCAAGGAAGATCATTTTGTCAGCCATGTGTAGGATGGACTAGAGTGAGGAGAGAGTCGGAGAGACCAAATGGGCGATTGCAATAGTCTAGGTGAGAGTAGATGGGATTCTGGGTGAGAGTGGTGAGAGAGAAGGGTGGGTATGAGAGTTGGGGAGACAGAAATGACCAGAGCTGGCAGTGGACTGAGGAAGTGAGAAGATGGAGAGAGGAACCGAGGATGACTCAGAGAGAGATATGAGGCAAAGACTAATCAGAAGACTATGAAATAATAGGTCAGTGGAAGATGATGAGGGCTGAAACCAAGATGGTGGCTCCAAGAATAGACAGCTGGTCAGATGGGAGAGATATTGTAGAGGGGGAGGGAAGAATATTTGATTGAATGTGTGGGGTGAGGGTGGGTAAGGGGTTGAGGATGATGCTGAGATTATAAATGTGAGAGTCTGGAAACATGGGGGGGCATTTGACAGAAATACAGAAGTTTGGAGAAAGAAAAGGTTTGGGGATAAGGGGACATAATGAATTCCATTTCAGGCGAGCTGATTTTGAGATGTGTCTAGTACACACAGCTGGAAAAAGCTAATAGGCAGTTGGTGATGTAATATTGAAGCTCAGAGTTCACATAGATCTGTGTGTCATTTGCCTAAAGATAATAAGTCCATGGGAATAAATGAGGTCATTGAGAAAGAGAATGTGCTGAGAGAAATCCCAGGATGGAGCCTTGGACAACACCCACATAGTTGTTAGAGTGATGGGCCTGGAGTCAGCGTTAATGGACCAAAGAGATCAAGAAGGATGAGGACTTGGGGAACAATACCCAAATTTGGCAATAAAAGATCATAGGTAATTTTGGAGGGAGCAGGATCAATTGAGGGATCAAGTCAGAAGTCAAATTGCAAAGTAAGAGAAGAGGATGTGGCAGCAAGGAACTTAAAATGTTTTTGTAAGAATTTGGCAGGGAAAGAGATATAGGATGCCATCTTGAAGGGATGATTGAATCTGGTAAAGTTTTGTCAGGGTGGGGAGACTTTCCTGGGGCAACAGGAAAGGGATTTGTGGATGGTGAGAGATTAAAAAGAAAGAGATTAGGAAGGATTGGATCAAGGAAACATTTAGAGCATTTAGAGTGAAGAGAAGAGAAGATTTGGAATAGCTTCTGTAGGGAATGAGATTGGGAATGAATTAGGGAAGAAGAATAGGATTGCCTTGGTGCAGTGAAGGCCCAGTTACGATTAGATAACATAAATTGTAGTGTTGTGTCTCAGGTGGTACAGTGGCAGCTGTGGGCACAATGCCATAGATATTATATTTTCACTGACCTGAATATTGCCCGTATTCCCGCAGACAATTTATGGATATTACATTGGGGAGGTAGAGATATTTGTGGGGCTAAGCTGCATCAGAGTCATTCTAATAACCAGAGAGAGGGGGCTGAATCATTATTTCAGAGCTCACTAAGTAAAAGAGATAGAGCTCTTTAAATGACAAGAATGGAAGGTCTATTCAAAAGTGGTAAAAGCAACCAAGAATGTTAGCCCCAGCTGCTGCTGACCATGGATATTCCAGGCCCTTCCTCCCAGCTCCCTTTTTGCTGGCTTTGGCTGCTTCTAGAGCTACAGCCAGAATTTGTTTTCTGAGGAAACACAGAGTTTCCTCAACTCTGTTGAGGATGGAAATCCTCAGAGTTGAGGATAGAAATGGGTATCAGCAGCTCAGAATGGTTTAATGATGGGTGCAATCAAGTTGAGAAGTATGTTGTTTTACCCTTATCCCCTTGGGGGCTGCAGGTGAAGGCACCTAAGATACCCCAAAAGTGGCTGAGGTGGAGGGCCCTGAGCAGGGATAGTGTGTGCCACAGAGATCAGATGTAGAGTGCTCTGATCCATGATGGGGCAAAACCCCATTTTCTGTACCACTATTTGTCTCTTCTGATTTCCCTAGTTCCTGGAAAAGGGCTTATTTAATGTCTTGGCTAGTGATCAGTTCTTTATCTTAAACACTGCTGAAAAACAGTTGTTGGATCCAGTTAAGTGGCTCCTGGAGCTGGTTTCCCTTTCAGAGAACCCGTGTCTTCAGTCTCCTGCCTGGATAACTAGGTGGTACAATGGAGAGAGCACCGGGCCTGGAGTTAGGAAGATAAGCTCAAATGTGACCTCAGACACTTTCTTAGCAAGACTCAATTTCTGCTAACTTTAGTTCCCTCTTCTGTAATAATAGCACTTACTTCCCCAGGATTGTTGTGAAGATCAATAATTAATCATTATAATTTAATAATGATTTATTATAAATGGATAAATCATTCATTTATGATTACTTTATCGCTTATTAGATAATGACTTATTAATAATAAAGATCACTGCAAAGCATTTAGCATGGTACCTGGTACATAGTAAATACTCTGTAAATGGTAGCTGTTCTGTATCTTGTGACCTCAGTTATACACTCAAATCCCAAGATCCCTTGGGAGGAAGCTTCCCTGTTGGGGGTGGGGGGAAAGGATCCCACTTCTGCCTTAGCTCACTCTATCAAGTAAATTGATCCTGTCAAAATTTGTCAGGCAAGACACTTCACTAATCCTAGATTTAGAGCTGGAAAGCACTGTGGAGGACAGAAAACCCAACTCTCTCTTTTTACAAATGAGGAAAATGAGACAGAAGAACTTGACCAAAATCGTGGGAATTTGAGCCCAGGACTAATAAACATAAGCCTGTACTACGACAGAGTTTCCAGCTATTTCTCAGTTCTGCCTCTATGAGAAAGAACTCATGCAGGGTATCATGATTCCTATCCTTCTGAGAAAATGCAGAACAGATTAATTCAGATTTCTGTAAGAAGTATGGAGGTGGGGCTCAGGACGTGAGGGGTTAAAATGGCTCCTGTGTCTTCCCTTTACATCAGGTACTTCTGCAGCAGGAGCACAAGCTAGGGCTTGTGGACCATCAAGAGGCACCGGTAGCCTTTGCACCTGCACTTAGCACAATGACTGGCACATAGTAGGTACTTAATATGTATGTACTGAGTCTTTCCTGATCCTTCTCTCTCACTTTATTTTCCTCTTTCCTTCCCTCCCTCTCTGATCTCTTACATTTTTTGTCTTCCCATCCTTCCTTTCCCTTTCACTATGGTTTCAGACCAACCAGTGGCTCCTTAGAAATTGCTCAGCTTTGCTCCCTACACAGCACTCGGAGAGCTAAAGATCTTGCTGATTCTGAGTCTAAAGGAATAAATCACAGGAGAAACTAGAAGCCTGGAGAAACCAGGAGCCAGCCTTCTGCAGCGGGGCTGTGGGATGAAAGGAAACAAGTTATTTGATCCTCTGGTCGAAGAACCTCGAGGGGCTCTCAGGATCAGATTAAAGTCAAAATAGACTTGGTTCCGCATTGCTCACGTTTCTGTAGCACTTGATGGTTTACAAATTGCCTTGCTGGCAACAACCTTCTGATCTAGGCAGTGCAAATATTATTTCCCCATTTTACAGACGAGAAAAGTCTGACTTGAATGAATTAAGTGATTTGCTTAAGGATGCACAGCTTGGCTCCTGGTATAGTGGTTTGTTCTGGTTTTTTTAATATTAAACCATGTAGCTTATTCAGTGATAGGTATCACGAAGAGACCCGGCTTCTGGTACTAACCACTACTCATTAGCTGTGTCATCCTTGGCACATTAACTCCCTCCTCTGTAAATCTCACAGTTTAGGCTAAGTCATCTGGAGAGCCCTAGATATGGCAGAAAGAGCCCTGCATTTAAGGATGGAGGACTTGGGCTTGGCTCTATGATTGATTCGTGAGGTAGGTAAATGGAGTGAATGCTGGATTTGGATTCAGGACACACACAGGAATCCTGCCTTGTATAGTGTATAGAAATGTATCCTCATCTCCCTGAACCTTTGTTTCCTCCTCTATATAATGGCAATAGCATTATGTGCCTTATAAAGTTGTTACACACACTAAGGTACAGGAAAAATGTGGTCCACTGTTAAACCTTAAAATATTATGTAAAGTGTTTAATCTATACCGAATTGCTTGCTGTTTTGGGGGAGGAAGGGAAAAAAATTTGGAACATAAGATTTTGCAAATGTGAATGTTGAAAGTTATCTTTGTGTGTATTTGGAAAAATAAAATACTATTAAAATTATATAAAGGAGAATGACCTCATTGCTTCTTTGGACCTCAGTATCTTCCTTTGAGAAATGAAGGATTTGCACCAGAGTATCTCAGATTTATTTAGCATTTGACCCAAAACTTCTCATGTCCCATCCAGTCTCAGTTTCCTCTTCTGCAAAATGAAGAATCTGGGCTAGAATCTCTTTCAGGTCCTATACAGCTCTGGAGGGTCCTGTACTTTTGCTCTGTGGATGATGAGAACGAGGGTTTTCACAACCAGGCTCTGGTCTTTTGTTCTCCTTCAAAGCCCTGCCAGCTCTGTTGCCCACCCAGGTGTCAGACCCATTGTTCTCTGCTTCTGTGATCAATACCTTCAATGAAAAGTTCCAGCTGATACTAGGAGTAGTGAAGGACGGCAGACCTAAAAAAAGGGGTCAACCTTAAGCCACTTCGAGCAAGACTGAAGAAAATGTTCTGTCTGCAAATAAGTCTTTCTATTTGTGATCCCCAATGGTCTCTTTTGTTCAGCCTTTGTGAGAATCCTGCCTGTGGTTATAAAAGTGACCGAGAGGGATGTGCTGAATTATGAACAACCAGATCCAGCAGTTCTAAAGTATTTTAAGCCAGTCATTGGGCTAGGCACTGGAGATGCAGATGAAAGTGGAAAAACAGTCCCTTTCCCTCAAGAATCTTACACCCTACCTGGAGGAGACAACATAAAAGTCTTTATAGAATAGTTACAAGGTAATTTGCAGGGAAAGGTACTAGGCCATTAAGAAAGACCTCCTTGATTCAAGGCAGTTCCTTGGATGGAGAGAGCCATCTGCATCTAGAGAGAAAACAATGAAGACTGAATGTGGATCACAACATAGTATTTTCACCTTTTTTGTTGTTTGCTTGGTTTTTTTTTGCTTTTGATCTGATTTTTCTTGTGTAGCACATAAATGTGGAAATGTATTTAGAAGAATTACACATGTTTAACCTATATTAATTACCTGTTGTCCAGGGGAGGGGGAAAGAGAGAAGGGAGGGAGAAAAATTTGGAACACAAGGTTTTGCCAAGGTGAATAATGAAAACTATCTTTGCATGTATTCTGAAAAATAAAAAGATATTATTATTAAAAAAGAAAGAAAGATCTCCTGTAGAAGGGGTCACTTGAGTTGAGTCTTAAAAAAAACTAGGGATTAGACATGGAAGAACTCAGGAGAAAGAAGAAAGAACTTAGGGAGTTCTCTCTTAACTCATGTGCTCTTTCCTACTCTTGTGATTAGCTGAAAGAGGGAGGAGGTTCCTATCCTGGGCTGGAGTGGGGGGGGGACTTGATTTCAAATTATTTTCTTTGGGGGGTGACCTGAGAGTGACCTGTGGTAAAAGTATGGGTGGTACTCCTAGAAGGAGTAGGAAGAGAGGGGCAGTTGAGGGGACGCAGGCTGCCATGCCTGTCTCCTTCCCCCCTTTCCCCCTCCCTAAGCAGAGGGAGCAGGTGGTAAGTAACGTAGGGGGAGACCAAAGAGAGGAAGGGGGGAAAGGAAATTGAAAAAGCAAGGGGAGGGGGCTGGTGGCAGTGGGGAGAGTTGGAGCTGTTATTTAATGAGTGCATGTGCTATGAACACTAATGAGCTGGAAGCATTCACTGAACGCTGCCTCCCAAAATGGGGACTTGGGCCAGACCCTTGGGTCTAACGGAACAAGGGAACAAACAGCCAAAGAGGGGGCTGATTGGATGACCTCCTACAACTTAGAGGAGACAGTCTGTCATCTGTCCTCTGAGCTCCCCCTTGAACTCTGGGAGCTGGAAGAGCTGAAGGGAGGATCCTAGAATTTGAAGCTACAAGATACCCTAAAAATGATTTTGTCCAAACCCTTCCTTTTTCAGATGGAGAAACTAAGGCTCAGGAGTAAAGGGCTTGCCACTGGGTCCCATGGGGATAAGTGGCAGAGCTGGGATTCAGAACCAGGTCCTTACACTTGCAAAGTCTGTGTTCTTTCCACAGTGTCTTGCTGCCCTCATCTTCCCACATGATTTACTTCCAGCTTAGCAGCTGTGAAGGGCCAGAAAGATGAGTGACAGCTAAGCCATTTCAGAAGTCACTGCTGGTGTGTTTAGGTATTCTTGAGCCAGTGGCAGGATTACATTGTGTAGCTGGTTCTGTCTTCTCCTCTACACCTCCCCCCAACCCTCCCTCCCAGGCCCCCTGTTTTTTCCATAAGCTTCAGTAGCAGAACTTGGTCTCCCGGGGGAATTAGTCTGGCCTATCATCACTCCCACATTCCCCACATGGGACTCTGATTCTGAGAGTCCTTCTGGGGGTCAAGGCAAGAGGAACAATTGGAAGAAATGAAGTCCCAAGCATGATTTTTGCATTCTAGGTCTCTTAATTACTTTTAAAAATTATTATTATTAGTCTAGAAGGAGGTGAGCTTTTAGCAGACAGTCACATTTTCAGAGATTAGTTGGGAATGTGGCTGGTCCTTCTGTGGCCTCAGACACAATTTGTTCCACATGGGGAAGGGCATTTGGAATTTATTTAGCATTTGGGGCAGTTTGGTGTCTTAGAAATAACAGCATGGATCGGGATTCTGGAGAGGCAATTCTGGCTCTGTGTGAGGCTGGGTAAATCACTTCTCTTTCAGGTCCCACTTTGCTTGTCTGCAAAATGAATGACTTGGACTAAATAATCTTGAAAGACCTTTTCAGCTGTAAACATCAATGACTAATGGCTAGAAATCGATATTAGTGTAAAGTTGAGACCGGGACAGTTTTTTATTTATCATTTTCCTTAATAACGAGAATATAGGACATGTTAGGTACTTGGAAATAGAGTGGGCATTATGCACTCAAAATGATCACTGGTTTAAGTATGGCTCTGTATTAATGATCTGTCACTACAATATCAAAGGGACTTTATCATGAAAATAAAGGACAAATTTTTTATATACTGGACATTGCAATCTTGGGTCGGGAGACATTCCTTTATAGTCTGTTTGGGAATGGGAGCTATGATTAGAGAACTATGTCCAGACAGGATTCAAATTTGGGACTCTTGGTAAGATACTCCACGAGAAGGAAATTGCCTAAGAAAAAACTTCTGCTTATTATTTTACTAATGACTTCTAGCTACTACCAGAAGTTAAAAAAACATGGAGTATGGTCAAAGGCAGATGTAAGAGAAATTTTGCCATTCCTTCAGTTTCTTATAGAAAATGAGACACTCTTTGCTCTTATTTCTAGGTCCCATAGAAAGTGTTTGGATAGTACACTGCATGTTTTCTTTTATGCCTTATCACATGATGTCTTCTTCTCCTTCACTCCAAATACCATCTTGTCCTAAGCTTAAAGAGTAATTTTTATAGCTATAACTAAGGCAGAGCAGCTGGAACTTTGTCTCAGAGCTGATAGTTTGAAGGGTCCTAACAACTTCTCAGGAGCAGGGAAAGCTATCACTGACCCCACCATTTGTCCTTTTCTCATCTTGCCCAACTAGCTATTTGCTCCCGAGTTAAAACATTGCTAGTGATAGCTGTTGAGCTGATTTTGGACCATTTATATTTGTTCATATACTGAGAAATGTGCACAAGTAATCTATACTGCTTGTGGTTCTAAGATCTACAAAGTATGGCAAATAATGTATGCCCTGTTCCCCATGCAGTCTAGAGAGTGTCCTGGGGACTGCTAAGATGCCCACTGCAGTCTTACAAAGTTCATTTACTCTGCTCACTTTTGAAGAGAGGCCAGGAAAGGGTAATCGGAATCATGAAGGACCTGGAGATTATACCATGTGTTCATGGGAACTGGAGATGTTAGCCTGGTAAAGGAGGAACAAGATCGCCATCTTGAAGTATCTGCAGGACTATCATGTGAATGAGTAATTCTACATTTGTTTTGTTTTGCCTCAAAAGTCAAAACCAAGATTTGTGGGTGACAGTTGCAAGGCAACACATTTAGATATGTCCAGAAGGGAAATAGGCTGCCTCAGGAGGTGGTGGTCCTCCCTCTCTCCCACTTAAAGTCTTCAAGCAAAGCCCCAATGACTTTTTGTCCATTTGCTGAAGAAAGGATTCCTTTTTCAGGTTGGTCTCCCAAAACTCTTCCAATTCTGAAATTCTATGATTCTATAATTCATATTTCCTAACAGCTCTTCTAAAAGCATAATCCATACTGTACAAAAATAGTTCCATCCAAACCTCTTCTTTGTGCTCTTTTCAGATACCAGTGGCCATTTTTTTCTAGAGTAGTAATCAGCGCTACTTCTTGGAAGCAGCAATCTTTTCATTCATTTGTCCCAAAGCAAAATCTGGTAAGATGACTTAGTCAAAAAAAAAAGTGTAGAGGTAACTGGGAAGATCTCTTCATACTAGTCCGTTTTATGTCTGATTGTATTACTGCATGTTTCCTTATAAGTTTTTGGGTTGTCTGGGGGAGACTGATGGAAAATATGCTTGAGGAGTGATAAGGGCTGTACTACAAGATGCAGTATGAAGTGACCTTCTAAAGGTCAATTTCATGACAATCCTGAGCTAACTTAAAAAAAAAGGAATTTTAAAAAGCAAGCCCTAAATATGTAAAAGGGTGGGATGAGAACATTAATCTGCCATAATCTATGCTCTCCTGGGGCTGAGAATTAGAAGTTGGGTAATAACTTGGAAGCACAACCTCCCCATAGTGGATGAGTAACTTACTTACATAGTAAGAGTAACTTACTTACATAGTAAGAGTAACTTACTTACATAGTGGAGTAACTTATTTGTTAATATTACAAACCAACCCAACTTACTTGTTAATATTACAAACCAAACCAAGCTAATTCAAATCAAAACAAACAAAAACATAGAAGAGGAGGGTCCCTTCCTTCTTTCTCCTCTGTTCCTATCCACAAAACAAAACAGCAGGATTCATTCTTGCTGGTGTTCTTTATTAATAGGACCCATTCCTCAAAATATCCTTTGTTAAGATAAACCGTATTTTAAGCCAAAGAAAATGAATTGTTAGTGCTGGAAGGGATCTTAGAGTTCTAGTCTGATTTTAGAGACTTAGAAACTGAGACTTGCAAAAGGGACTGGGTTTAACTCCATATCATTCACCTGGTGATTTCTGAACTCCAAACCCAGTGTTCTCACTACACACCAAGCTGGCTTTGAATTGGAGGGTCTGGGTTTCAGTCCAGATCTGCTGCTAGTATTACTTGTGTGATCTTGGGCAAGGTTCTTAAAATCTCCCTGCTAGTTTTCTCCTCTGTAAAAGATGGGGAGGGAGGGAGACAGAGGGAGGCAAGGAGAGAAAAAGAGAGGGAGACACAGGAGAGGGAGATAAGTTCCCTCTAGAGGAGAACTCCATCCATCCAGAGAGGCAATGCGATAGCTACTGGAATAGCAAAGTTCTTAGCATCCAGAAAGACACTTCTGAAGCATCAGAAGAAGCCTTTGAAATCCTTCCCAGCCCCAGAGCCATGATCTATGACTCTCCTTCAGGGATGCCGTGGGAATTTATTTTAACCTGATTCTTTCTGCATGCTGTCGCATGGGGGTGGGGATCTCCTCCTCCTTCCGAACCCCCTAAGGGCCTGGTTTCCCTTCAGTCAGGATGTTAGCTGTAACCACCAGTAAGACATTCTCTGTCCTGTACAATAAAGTGACCCTGATGGAGTTTAATGAAAGCAGCTTAACTTGGCTCCTAGTTTTCCTCGCAGTGAAATGGACTACGGTCCTGGAGGATGGTTGGGGGGGCGAGATCGGGGAGACTGGGGGTGGAGAGTTTGGGTGGGAGAAGGACGCCGAGGGAAACTTGCTGGTTCGTGGTACAGAAACTTCCCGCCAGAGCAGCCTCGGGTCCCTCGAGACAGGTGTTCGGCGATGCCCCCGAAGCTCCCTTTGCCTTACCCTTTGGACACCGCCCTTGTTTTCAGAAGCTGGCGGGGAGAGGGAGGCGTCGGGGGGCAGGTGGCTCCCTTAGGCGCTCGGAACCCTAATGATCTGCCCCGGCCGGGGCACTGGATGCCCAAGCAGCACCCCGGGTCTGCCTCAGCGCCCCGAGCCGTCCCGATGAGCAGGGGGGCCCAGAGTCAGGGGTGCTGGTGACCCGGCCTCACCTTTGCGGGCTGGGCTCCCCCCTGTCCCGGCTTCCGCAGGCCCCTGGGGGACGCGGTCACCCCGCCCTGCCTTAGACTGGCAGGAGGCGCCGAAAACCAGGGCTTCAAGTGCCTCCGGGGTGTGTGTGTGTGTGTGTGTGTTTGGGGTGGGTGCGTGCGCGGGGGCGGATTGGGGAGTGCACTCCTGGGCACGCCTGTGAGTGTGACCGACAACGCGTGCCCAGGACCGTGTGCCTGGCGTGACAGGGTGAGGGGCTTTTCGCGCGTGTGTTTGTGGCTTACGTGTGTGGGTCAGTGCGCGCGCTCCTCCGGCGCCCCTTACTCCCAGCTGAGACTCCCCTTCCTCTCCTTTGAGCCGCAGCGCGCCCGCCCCACCCCCACCTCCGCCCCAGCGCCCCAGCGCCCCGGCCCCCTTCCTTTGCGGTGCTCCGGGGTTACACCTTTGAAACTGTCCGCGGCTCCACTTGAGCTGAGTGGCCGTTTGAAGACTGTAGCGGCTGGGGCTAGAGAGAGCCGGGAGGGACGGGAGAGGAGGAGTCAGGGCTGATATTTGTGCCTTTAGATTGATGGATGACTGCTGGATGTGAGTGTGTGTGCGCGCGCGAGAGAGGGTGTGAGTGTGAGTGTGTGTGTGTGTGTGTGTGTGTGTGCGTGTGTGCTCGCGGCTTTCCCATTTTCCTCTTCGCAGCAATCAGGGAGGGAGGGAGGGAGACAGAGAGAGGCAGGGAGGGAGGAAGGGAGGGAAAGAGAGGGGGAGAAATAGGAGAGGGAGATAAGCTCACTCCAGAGGAGAACTCCATCCATCCAGAGAGGCAGTGCGAGAGCTACTGGAAGAGGAAGGTGCTCTGCATCCAGAAAGACACTTCTGAAGCATCAGAAGAAAGAAGCTTTTCCTCCTTCTCTCCCCCCTATTTCCTTCCTCCCCCACCTTGTTTTTACCTGGAATTACACACAAACCTGTGTGGTGCTTGGAGCCAAACGTAGGACTGTAATGGTCAAAGGATCCAGTCTTCTGGCACTGAAACAGGACTGTCTGTGGGTACCATGGCTCTGAACCACAGGGGTGGCCACTCCGCTTGGCGCCGGCCAGAGGTCTGGCTCTTGGTGTGGAATGCCCTGTGCCAGCTGGGTGCCCGCGGCTGCCCTGCTCTCTGCACCTGCACAGGGACGACTGTGGATTGCCATGGCATGGGGCTCAGAGCCGTGCCCAAAAACATCCCGCGCAACACTGAGAGACTGTGAGTATGGGGACCTTTTTCCTTATGTTTATTCCCAGTGGGGAGCAGTAGGGAGTCCCCCACGTTAGCCCCTGTAATCCCTTCCAGCCTAGATTTGATTCCCTAGTCTGGAGGGCACAGTTTGGGGCCCTCGATAGAAAACCATTGGATTGGTCAGTGGAGCTGAGGTTATTTCCTGAGCCAAGAGCACAGCTGCTTGCCTCTTCTTGATTCAAATAGCCCTCCCTAGGGTTGTAAGCTCCCTGGCTCCCCTATCCTCACTCACACCTGCACCCCTAGCCCTCCTTCCCCCCTCTTATTATGTGATGCTGAATTGATACAGTAACTCTGTTTTCAGGGTGCTTCAGAATCTCATGAGATAATCCTTATGGCACCCCCCTTGGAATGGAGATTGTCACATACTTTATCAGGCAGAAAACCCCATTTTGGGGTTATGTGGGCTTGGAATAAGGGTGTATTTGTATGTGGGTGTGTTTGCATTTGGCCTTTTCGGGCAAGAAGGCTGCTGGGCTGCTGCAGGGGTGTTTTGGGTGCTTAGTTGAGGCTCTTCCCGTCTCCTTTCCCCTATTGTTTGTCCTGGTGCAGTATCCTTTCCTTGGCAGGTATCACCCATTAGTTTTCCTCGTTACCCCTCTTCATCTGCAGTTCAGATAAACAATGGAATGAAACATGTCACAGCGTAGCCTTGGGACATCTTTGATATTGGGAGCTTGGGTTGTGACTGATCTGGTTTATCAGAGAGGATGTGGATAAGCCTGACAGAGGGGTGGGGGAGGGAGACCTGGGAAATACTGGCCCCCAAACAGACCTGGTGACAATACTTTTGTCCCCCTGTTCCTGCTATGGGGCAGTGTGCTCTTTTTAACAGGGTTAAGGAGAGATTAGCTATTTTAAGTAATAAAAACCTGATTTCTACTCACTGCCCACATCCTACCCTTACTCCTTCCCTTGAATTCTTAAAGAGACTATATGTCTTTTATAGTTCTCCTGGAGCACTGCTGGGTGACAGAGTGTATGGGTAGCATGTGTATTTACAGAGCTAAGTAATGTGCTTAGAGCTTTATCCAAGCTCTGTATATGCAAATTTGCAGTTTCTCTTGCTCCAGACCAATAGTATGTCCCGTTTTGCATCTACAGGATACATGCGTGTGTATGATGGATTTTTGGACACACACAGAGCCTTTGTACTAGGACAGAGGTTATTGCACCAATGGATTTTGGAACGGGAATTTGTAGGGGGGCTGTGCTGCCTCCTTTGAAGCCAGTCTGTCCTTTCTTCCCACACTCCTGTGCAAATCCAGTAGCTCTCAATCAAAGAGCCCATATTTTGATAACTTTTTCACACATTTTCATCGCTCCCAGCAGGTCAGAGACAGAAATCTGACCCTAAAGGGATCATTTTTCTCCATGAAACTTTATGTACTAAGGTCAACAATTAGGAAGCAGACATTTTCCCTTAGAATCTCCTACTGTCCGATTCTGTAAGTATGTCCTCAGAAGTGTACTAGCCATTTGTGGTTAAACAGGGGACAGAGAGGTTACATGGGGATTAAGATTCTGCTTCTGAATTCTGAAATAGGGAAGGATTGGAATCCTTGATGATATTCCTCAGTTCAGTTTATTCCTTCTTCAGGTCTATCAGCATAGAGCTAGGGTTTAGAGTAGATCCAAATAGTTGCTCTGATCAGAGCTGCTTCTTTGAGAAGAAGTAGTTCTATGGACAGACATTTGTCCTTTGGTTCCTTGAATTCCCGAGTTTGTAAGACTTCCCAAGCTTCCCTCCTCTCTATTTCTATCTCTGCTCATTTGAAACAGTGGCAAGCTCTGCATTCTTTGATGTGTATGTAGCGGTTCTTCTGCAGTGTTTCCCTCCCTGAATAACTTCATTCCCCTTTGAAATTTTTTTTGTTGTTTTTGAAAAGATTTGATCATTTATTTTTGGTCTTGGTCTCTCTTTCCCTCTTGCCCCTCTCAGGGTAATTAAAAAAAACTCTCTTAAGCTATTTAACTTTATACAATGAAGTGAGATGGAATCCAAATTACTTTTAGACAAGTAAAGTTAAGGTAGGCTGAGTGAGAAAGGGGAAGACTTTGGGCTTTGGCCCAGGAGTAAATTATTCTGGAGGGAAAAGGAGAAGTCTAATTTTTACTCTTTGGGGTCAGGAGAGAATTAGGTTTTGAGCAAGGTTCTGATACTAGCTGTGTGATATTGGGCAAGTCATTTGAGCTCATGAGCCTCAGTTTCCTTTTCTGTAAAATGGGAATGAGATTTCTTAAAGTATCTATTTAACAGGATTATCATCTGGAAAGTTCAGACATCATAGAAGTGTGAATTATTTTTATCATCTGCTGATTTGGAGTGGAGAGTAATAGTGGAAAGAAATAAGATGTTTCTTTTAAATAGACCAAGAAAGAGCTACTTAGTAAAGAAAAGAGAATTTTAAAAACAAGAAATTTGACAGAGCCAAGAAAGAATGCACATGTGGACTTAAAATAACAGTGGTAAATTCGTCTCTCTAATCAATATGGGTGTCGAGCACTATCAGTGACTGAAACAGCAGCTTCTTCTGAGGCTGTGAAATTTTTATAGTCTGCAGCTGTGCATTTCTCTTTTGTCCTCTGGGTAGTTTCTATGGCAGCCTGTGTGGCCAAGCAACTTTATGATCCCATATTCCATAACACTGGTTAGTCTCGTCTCCCTCAAATGATGTGGAATCATCCCTGGATTCCAGCAGAGGCATCTACAGAAAAGCTCGCCAGAGGCCCCCACAGCTGCTAAGGAAATGCAGTTCAGTTAGTGAAGCTATAGGGGGTGAGCTGGGAGGGGGAGAGGGTATGCTAAATAATTTACTGTAATGGAACAATTAAAGTAAAGAGCTAAGGAGTACGGGTCAGGAGTCCCAGAAAGCATCTTCTTATTTGTTGGGCCAGGATTCAGAGGAAACTTCTCACGTCTGGCTTTTTTTAAAAATAAGAATTCTACTTTGATTAAATATATTGATCTTTATAATTAAAATCTATATAAAATGTGAAATTTTATTAAATGCAAAATGGCTATATCTTAAGTTATAGGAAATAACTGATTATTAATATGGAGGTCATCAGAATTATCTATCTGTGTGTTGTTAGTCCAACAGCTAGTTAGAACAAAGGTCAAAATAAACATCAACTTAATAGGAAGGCTAAAGATGAACAGGTGACACTTAAACAGTAGCAACATTTTCAACCTTAGTCAAATGAGTTAGTGAGGCTTATTAGTGGGAAATGGGGGTGGGGGAAGACAAAAGATACTGACCTTATCACCATTTCCTACAAAATTTTAACTAATGTAAAACAGTTCTACAACAAGGAGGGCCCAGAATTCTCCTTAATCAGCAAACTCTTAATCTCCTTGACAGATACAGGTGACAGGCCAGGGTAATAATGGCTTACGGTACATAATCATTGGTAAAACACTTCCTAGCAGGATGGCAGAATGATAGCAGCAAAAGTGCCTTCTTTCACATCAAAAAGCAGTGGTAGCAAAATCAAGTATTCAAAAAAATTGACATGAGATCCAAATGAGCCATATGATCCCAAGAGCATTCATGGATGATGAAAGTGGCAGAAGGACAACAAAGATGTAAAATGGAACAAATTTGTCAATGTCTTTATAACTACTTATTTACATAATCAGTGACAGGCAAACTACTGATTTTGGACCCTAGTCCCTTTGGGAGAATCATAAAGGTATCCAGTGTACAACATAGGTCAGGTATAGGACAGCTATTTATTTCTTCCACATAGAAAAAGGGCTTAGAACACAAAACCCACACAAATACATATTAACAAAGATTTAAAACACGATTTAGCAATCCATACTCTTTTTATACTCTACTAGGAGGAGTATATTATGAGAAGTAAAATATTGCAATATGGAATATTTAGTGATACTTGAATTGAGTTTCCACATTTGGCTCTGTACTTTTTGAACAACTACTTCAAAGTTCATGTTTTTTTGGCCAGCTGGGACATAGCATGGGCTCAAACTCTAGGTGGTAGTTCTCTTCTTTAAGGTGGGTATAATGGTAGAAAAATTTTCAAATTTCTTTAACTGAGCAGCTAAAACTCCTCTAACTAACTGAGGAACCAGGAAAGCCTGATGACTTGGACTCGAGGCTTCCCATTCTGAAAACATCCATCTCAGGATCGATGTTTAGTATTCTGTATTCAGGCAAAGAAACACTAAGCAGAAGAGGCAGCAGGATGTTGAGATCCAGGCTCAGATTTACCTCGACAGCACATATACATTCTGTCATGTATGAACTGATGCATAATTAGTAGCGTTGGTGATGGTAGGGAAAGTGACACTTCCTGCATCTCTCCCCCACCTCCCCTTCAGAGGAAATCCCAATAAGAATTCCATTCCACATGTTAAGGGGAAAGGAAGAAAAGAGTGAGAACAGAAGTTTTTTTTTGTTTGTTTGTTTTTCATTCAAAAAAGTCTACTTAGTGAACAGCTCTTGCTGGCTCCTTGGCTAGTCCTCTTTTGCAGCTTCGTTTATATAGCAAAACCTTAAAGTGCTATATAAATACTAGCTATTCTTATTTGAGGGAAGTAGTAGATAGAATTCAGGAAGATGTGAGTTTAAATCTGGCTTCAGGCACTCTCTGTGACCCTGAGCAAGTCACTTAACTCTTTTTGCCTCAGTTTCCTCATTTATAAAATGAGCTACGGAAGAAGTGGCAAATCATTCCTGTGGTTTTGCCAAGAAAACCCTAAATGGAGTCATGAAGAATTAGACATAACTGAAACAACTTATCAACAACAAATTATTTGGAAGCTGGTTGATATAGTTGATAGATTGCTGGACTCTAAGTCAAGAACTAGATTCAAAAACTGTTTTAGCCACTTCCTAGTTGTGTGACCCTGGGGCAAGAAACTTAATCTATGTCTGCTTCAGTTGCTTCATCTTTAAAATGAGGATAATAACAGCACTTACCTCCCAGGGTTGTTGTGAGAATCAAATGAGGTACCATATGTAAAGCATTGTGCAAACCCAAGGGCCCTCTATCCATCATAGCTAGCTAGCTGCTGTCATCACCAAGACCAAGCGTGGCTATGTCACTCTAAATTCCTTCAGAACTAAGCATATGCTTCCCAAGAGACAACTGTGCAATGACCCTCTGATTATTAATGGCAAACAAGGAATAAAACAGTTAGATATGTGTTTACCAATGGTGCATGCTGCTGTCATGGAGGATGTCTTGTATGGGGCACGAATGGAGAAAGGATCATATATAACAAAATCTAGATTAGATGCTTCTCTTTGTGTATGACATTGCAGACTCATAGATACTTGGAATTGGAAGGAAGTTTAGAGGTTCTTTAGCCCATCCCAAATCTGAAAAAGGATGCCTTCCATAAAATAATCTAACAAATAATCAGCTGGAAAGGTTTTTTAAAAATAGTCATCTGACTTTTGCTTAAAGACCTTTGGAGAAGGGAGATGTATTAGCTCCTAAGATTGTCCATTTTATTTTCAGATAATTCAAATTGTTAGGGAGTTTTCTCTTTTTTCCCCTTTATTATAGCTTTTTATTTATAAAAACATATGCATAAGTAATTTTTAATCATTGACCCTTGCAAAACCTGCTGTTTCAACTTTTCCCCTCCTCTGGATGGTAGGCAGCCCAATATATGTTAAATATGTTAAATTATATGTTAAATACAATATATATATGCATATTTATACAGTTATCTTGCTGCACAAGAAAAATTGGATTTAGAAAGAATGTAAAAATAATCTGAGAAGGGAAATAAAAATTCAAGCAAACAGTAACAGAAGGAGTGGAAATACCATGTTGTAGTCCACACTCATTTCCTATAATTCTTTCGCTGGGTGTAGCTGGTTCTCTTCATTACTTAACAATTAGAACTGATTTGGATCATCTCATTGTTGAATAGAGCCACTAGGGAGTTCTTTCTTACATGGAGCCCAAATCTATATCTTTGCTACTTATTGTTTCTAAGTCTGCTCTTTGCAGACAAGCAGATCAAACCATATCTTTTTTTTTCCTTTCTGAGAATTATCCATGATTTGAGAGTTAGAAGATATCCAGTAGGAATCCAAATTATAAAATGTCTGACAAATGGTCATCCAGCTTCTGCTTTCAAGCCTTCAAGGAAGTCTATCATTCCCTGAAGCAGCCTGTTCCACTGTGGGACAGCTCTAATTATTTGGAAAATTTTGATGTGAAGCTTATATTTGCTCCTTTGCAAGTTCTACTCAGTAGCCCTGGTTCTTCCCTTTGCGCTTTGTCCTTCTATGGACAAATAGAACAAACTGACTCCCTCTTTTACATGATAGTCCTTTAAATACTTGAGGACACTCATTATATTCGTCCTTCCTCTCAAACCTTTTAGCCATCCTTGTTATCCCATTTTGGATGTGCTCCAGATTCTAAATGTATTTCTTAAATTGTTGCACTCAGAACTGAACAGATTTCTCTAGATCAGGACTTATTAAATTTTTCCCATTTGTGACCTCTTTCTATCCTAATTATGTAGTAAAATAGATATACAAATCAAACATTTGTTGATGATAAATCATAATTTTATTACCTCCACATTCAATTGTGAGACACAAACCACAGTTTAAAAAGCTGAGCTCTAAATGAGATCTGATGAAGGTGGATTAGAGAGGAACTACCACCTTGGATGTCTATTTTAATGAAATCTGAGATTGCATTGGCTTTTTTTTTTTTTTTAATTGCTGACTCTTATTGACTTTACAATCCACTAACTCCCTTACGTCTTTTTTGGACAAACTTCTTTCTCCCCTATTATGAAGTTGATTTTTTTAATACTCAAGTATAGAACTTTATATTTATCCCTATGGAAATTTCATCTTCTTAAATTCAGCCCAATGCTAGATCTAGCCTGTGAAAATCTTTTTGGATCCTGACTCTGTCATCTTCCATTGTTAGCCATCCCTCTCAGATTTGTGTCATTTACAGTGTTGAAGACTGCTATTTATGCCTTTATCCAAGTCCTTTATAAAAACTGTTTTGCCCAGGGCTAACCACAAATCCCTTGGGTATTCGATTGGAGATGACTTATCACATTGACCTTGAACCACGAACAACTAACTGCTCTTTGAATCCAGTCCATCCAACCCGTTATGACTCATCTAACTTTATTTTCTAGACCCCAGCCTCTTGAAATGTGATTCATGACCCCATAAGGGGTCTCATAATTGAATATGGGAGTTGTGAAATTATGATTTGTTATTAGTAAATATTTGATTTACATACCTATTTTATGTACTGATGTACTCAGAATCATGCAAAGTTTTGGGGGGGAGAAAAAGGGTCATTAGCAGAAAACATTTAAGAAGCCCTGAATCTCTGAAAGGCAGGGAGATGCTTACTAGAAGCTTTGAAACAATGTAGACAGGAATATATCTGCAGCATTCCCCTGATGTAACAGTTGCCTAACTCAAATGAAAAAAGTGAACTTTCCAATGAGTTGTATTTGCCTTGTTGAGTTTTTTTATTTACTTAATTTTATGATTTCAAAACAATATGAAATGAATACATGAAATGAAATGGAAAAAAAGAGGATAGCCTTGCAAGATCTGTTCTTAATGAGCTTTGTTTGGCTTGTCTAGTTTTCACCATTAAAAAAAAAGTCAGCTTTATTTTTTTAATTTATTTTTATTTAATAAATCTCAACACTGGGGCTGACTGGGTGGATCAATGGACAGAGTACCTATTTTAGAGTCGGGAGGATCCCAATTCAAATGTGACCTCAGGTATTTGATATCTACTAGCTGTTTGTCCCAACACAAGTCACTTTATTCCATTACCTGCCCAAAAAAAGAAAAAAAAACCAAAATCAACAACAATAACAACCACAAACAAAAAACAAAAAAGCTTAAAAGTGCTTTAAAACTTTTGGGATACCCTGTGTGATTTGGATTTTATCCAGTAATTATTGCTTTAGGGACTATTACAGAACCATAATACCAATTTAGGGGCTCTAAGATAAAAAAGAAAAGCAAGAAAGTCTCTGTGAGCTAATACATTATATATATATATATATATATATATATATATATATATATATATATCATACATAGTCGTTGGCCATTATCACTTCCATTAGAATGAGAGCTTCTTGGGGTCAGAATCTGTTCTTTGCCTTTGTCCCAGCTTCCTTGGCTTATTTTATGTCCCATTTAAAATCCCATCTTCTACAAGAAGCCTTTCTCAATGCTTATTTCTCTCTTGATGGTCTCCAATTTATTCTATATATACCTTCCATGTCCATAGTAGTTTGCATGTTATCTTTCCCATTAGACCATGAACTTTTTGAGGGCCAGGATTATTTTTAATCTTTCTTTTTATCTCCAGCACTTAGCACAGTGCTTGGCACACCATAGGTCCTTAATAAATGCTTATTAATGACTTTTTTTTCTGAAGCTTTTTCCATTTTACTTGACTGGAATTAAAATGTTTTATTGTCAGTTTAATTTAAATATTTATTTTTAAAATCAGACCCATGTCTTCTCCAACACTTCTGTCCATAGTGGGGGTTTTTTTAATGTAAATTTTTTTCCAGTTTATTGCTTCCTTTATTATTATTTTTTTTTACTACAGCTTTTTTATTTAGAAGTTATATGCATGGGTAATTTTATAGCATTGACAATTGCCAAACCTTTCATTCTAATTTTTCCCCTCCTTCCCCCCAGCTCCTCCCCAGATGGCAGGTTGACCAATACATGTTAAATATGTTAAAGTATAAATTAAATACAAAAATGAGTATACATGTCTAAACAGTTATTTTGCTGTATAAAAAGAATTGGACTCTGAAATAGTGTACAATTAGCCTGTGAAGGAAACAAAAAATGCTGGTGGACAAAAATAGAGGGATTGGGAATTCCATATAGTGGTTCATAGTCATCTCCCAGAGTTCTTTTGCTGGGTGTAGCTTGTCCATAGTGTTTTGACTTGGTAGGGATGTTCATGAACATGGAGAAGGAAGTCTTCTGCAAAGGGGGAAAGGAATAAACATTTATTAATTACTATTATGTACTAAAGGCATTACAAATAATCTACTGGATCCTCATAAGACCTCTGGGAGGTAGATAACTATTCTCAGCTCCATTTATAGGAAACTGAGGCAGACAGAGGGTAAGTGACTTTTCCAGGGTCATACAACTAGGAGAGTTGAACTCAGGTTGTGTGACTCCAGGTCCAGCCCTCTGTGTGCTATACCTTCTGATTCCTTTCTGAACTGCAAAGTTTATTCTCTGCACTCTGCATCCTGGTGCAAAGCTCTACTTAAACAGCCTCATTTTTCCCCCTGACATACAGTCTTGGACTTTCCATTGACTGCTTGACATTTGCAAGTAGATGTCTATCCACTATCTCCACCACTACGTGTCTAAAATTGTAAACTCTTCAATGTATCTTCCCTCCCCATTGGCTTCTCTTCCCAAGCTTTTGGATTTCTGTTGATGGTATTATTATCTTTCTGACTCTTAAGCTTGAACTTGTGAAAAACCTTTGATCTTCTTTGCCCTCACTGCCACAGAGCCTATTAGTTTCTTAATTCTATTTTTCTTACCTCTCTCTGTCCTTTCTTCTTCAGTTATAGCCTGATAGTCCAGGTGTTTATTTTCTCTCACCAAGACTACTGTAATAACCCCATCCCTACTTGACCTCCCTGCTTAATTCATCCTTCACACAGCTGCATAAATAATCTTTCTTCATATACAAGCCAACCACATCATCGCTCAGTTCACAAATCTTCAATGGCTTTCTATTGCCCATCGGAGAAAATATGAACTTTTTAGCTTGACACAGGTTTCATTGCTAGAAGGGAAGTTTAGAATTCATATACTTCAGGGCTTCTTAAACTTTTCCCACTTGTGTCCCCTTTTCACCCAAAAAGTTTCTACATGATCCCGGGTATATAGGTATATAAAATAAGTATACAAATCAAATATTTACTGATAATAAATCATAATTTTGCTACCCCCACATTCAGTTATGAGATGCTGAATGGGATCACAAACTAGTTTAAGAAGCTGCGATCCAGTCCTTTCCCTTCTTCACAGATGAAGAAATAATCACAAATAAATATTTATTAAGCATCTACCATGTGCTGGGTACTGGCAGTCTGTCTGCTATACCACATGTGCCAGTTGCAAGCCTTCTTGCCCATAAACCCATTTAATTATACTTTTCCTTCCTTCCTTCCTTCCTTCCTTCCTTCCTTCCTTCCTTCCTTCCTTCCTTCCTTCCTTCCTTCCTTCCTTCCTTCCTGCCTCCCTCTCTCTCTCTCTCTCTGTTTCTTTCTTTCTTTCTTCTTCTCAGATGTTTCCAGGTTCTTTTTATTCAATGCTCTTTTTTCTAAGTAAGCCTCTTCTAAGTTTCAACCTATCTTTCCAGGTAAGATTCAATTTCCCACGACTTTGTTGACATAGGAAGGACATCTTTACCACACTCCAATATATGGATGCTCTATATCCCCTCAGCAGTGCTCATTACTATGCAATAGAACCCCTTCTCCCAGCTCAAGAGTCCAAGCTAGGCAGGATGTAGTTTGGAGAGCAGGAACCAAGAATTAGTGAATTGGAAAAAGGATTTGAATTTCAGCACACAAGATACTAACAAACATCCTATGTACTTTCTTCTAAGAATATTAAAAAACTTTACTCTTCTCATTCAACTCGAACTATCTTTGCATTTGTATTCTATAGATACAATTGTCATTTTTAGGGGGTTGGAAAATTGCAGGGAAGGAAATAGGAATCTTTTAATGCTAAAAAATTAAAGGAAGCCTCCTCTCACTACTTCCTCTACTCCCATCCTCCCCACCACAACCTCTGCTTCTTTCCTCAATCTAGGTTGTCACTTGAAAGTGAAAGGAGGCTCTGATAAACTGGGAATTCCCAAGTTCCTGGTGACTGTAAATTTCTATGTCCCCTTAAATGAAAAAAAGGAATGCCTGGCAGGATACCAGCCTGCCCTGAAGCGGCTTTTGAGGATTGACCCATATTCTTTATTCCCATCCTGCTCCCCCCACCCTAATTGTTCAAAAATGAATATTTTACTGTTTTTTTTTACATTGCTGCCCCTTCTCAATCCCAGCACATCCCCCCACCTTTCCAACTCCTCCCTTGTAAAAGAAATAGAGTTAAACAAAACCAGCCAGCCCACTGGCTACTTTTGTCAATGTGGGCCTCCTGCCCCTCCTATGGCTTTCCCTCTCCTGAGAATTGGCAGATGTGCCTTATGGTGCATTCTCTAAAGTCAAGATCGGCCATCATGTCTTTTCCCTTTACCTTCTTGTGGCTTGATTTGTGTGCTTGCTGAGGAGGAGCAGCATGCAGGATTAGGTGACCTCCAATAGTCCTTTAGGACATCTGGATGACTGCTCGAGGGGGACTCTGTAGGGAGGAGTCCTTGTTAGGTATAGGTTATATCCCATGACCTTCGAGGTCCCTCCTGATGGCGACATTCTGTGATTGCATTAGAAGTTTGGAAGAGGAGGTGGGATGGAGAGGGCAAGATTGGCTTCCGTTATTGGGATCAGCTGGGATATCTGCTGAGCAGCCACCTCCAGTTCACTTCAGTTCAACACTGGCATTAGCAGCTCAGCAGGACTCTTACTTAATGGGATTTTCTTCTCAAGTGCAGTAATTATCGCCATACAAATACTTATTACCCAGAGCAGATGATGACCAGACCTTGTATGGCAGCCACTGAGTGCATGGCATAGCGTGAACCCTTTTGAGACAGAGGGTCTTGTCTTTTTTCTGGGGGTTGGAATTGGGATGATCATTTATTCATTCAGCAAACATTTAGTAAACTATATATACCAAACATTAAACCATGTTCTAGGGATGTGAAACCAGAAGGAAAGTCACTCTTCTGAAGGATCTGTTAGGGCAGCACATCATGTATGAGGACAAATGCAAATACATATATATATATATATATATATATATATATATATATACATACACACACATATATAGAAAGATCTCTATAGATCTCTGTCTCTATATGGCTCTCTTTATATACACACACAACATATACATAAGTAATGCGACTACATACATATACTTTTCTATATATATAGCTATCTCCCTATATATATATATACACAACATACATAGGCAATGCAAATACATATATACATATATGTTATGTGTATATATAGGAAAACTGACAGAGAAAGAGATTCAGAGACAAAACAAGAGAGAGAGACAGACAGACAGACAGACAGAGACAGAAACAGAGAAGGGAGAGAAACAGACACAGAAAGAAAGGAGAGAAACAGATACAAAGAGACAGAGAGAAAGAGAGAGAGACAGACAGAGACAGAGACAGAAACAGAGAAGGGAGAGAAACAGACACAGAAAGAAAGGAGAGAAACAGACACAAAGAGACAGAAAGAAAGAGAAAGAGACAGAGAGAGAGAAGAGGAGACAGACAGATATAGAGAAGAGAGAAAAAGAGAGAGAAAGAAAGAAAGAGAAAGAGAGAGAAAGGAGAGAAACAGACATAGAGAAAATGACAGAGAGAGGGAGGGAGAACATTCGAAGTAATTTCCAGGGGAAGGGCATTAGAAACCTGGGGATTCAGGTTGGTCTGCATGTTAGGAAGTTATATTTAAAAGAAAAGTCAACAAGCATTTATTAAGGTCCTACTGTTTTGTTCCCTTGAGCATGTTTGAGCTGAGCCTTGAAGGAAACTAAGGATTCTACAAGGTGGCGAGGAGGGCCTTTCAGACATGGGGCAGCTTGTGCCATGGCTTCCATAGATAGAGGAGATGGAATCTCACATATGGGGAAAGGCCAGTAGGCCCATTTGGCAGGAATTTATGGTCCACGAAGGACGGTCCTGTTCAGAAAGTCTGTGATAAGCTGCATGGAGCCAGACTGAAGAAAGACTCTAAATGCTACCATTGCTACACATTTCTGGAATACATTATTAGGTTCAAGGTTAGGCTCTGTGGAACAAAAGCAACAATACCAGTAATTAATAGCTGAAATGTATGTAGCATCTTAAATTTTACAAAGTACTTTATATACATCACTTAGAGCCTCAATAACCCTGAGAGGTTGATGACAACATTCCATTTTACAGATTAGGAAACAATCTCAGAAAAGGGAAGTCACTTGCCCATGAATATTCCTAATAACTGTCACAGGCAGCATCTGAGCAGAGAGATCTGGTTCCAATTTTATCTAGTATAGTTGGGGAGGTAGGACGCCATCCTTCTTATCATTGTGGTCATGATCATTAGCTAGTATTTATGCAGCACTTCAAGGAATGAAAAGTTCCTTA
Organism: Sarcophilus harrisii; assembly: GCF_902635505.1. Lineage (NCBI taxonomy): Eukaryota > Metazoa > Chordata > Mammalia > Dasyuromorphia > Dasyuridae > Sarcophilus > Sarcophilus harrisii. The sequence goes on along the minus strand of NC_045427.1, from coordinate 590,663,611 downwards.
CAAATATTATCTCATTTGATCATCACTACTGGATGATAGGTAGTATTATCATCCCCATTTTATAGATAAGGAAAATTGAGTCAGACAGTGTGGGAAAATGACCTACCCAGGATCACACAATTAGTAAATATCTGAGGCTACATTAAACCTCTGTTCTCAGTTTTCTGTCTGCCTGAGTTTTCTCAACTATAAAATGGGAAAATAATAGTTATTATGAAGATCAAATGAGATAAAATTTGTAAAGTGTTTAACAATGTCTAGTATACAGTAGGCAGTTAATAAATGCTTGTTTCCCTTTCCTCCTCTATTGATAGAGTTCCTATATTAACACAACCAGAATCTTGACTTTTGTGTGATTTTTGTATTTTAATTTATTTTTGTTTTAAATAATAGCTTTTAATTTTTCAAAATATATGCAAATATAATTTTCTACATTCATCCTTGTAAAGCCAACCTTTTTTCTCTCCCCCTCCCTCCATTCCCCTTTCCTTAGACATCAAGTAATCCAATAAAAGTTAGAATGTATGCAATTTTTCTAAACATATTTTCATATTTATCATGCTGCACAAGAAAAATCAAATCAAAAGGGGAAAAAAAGAGAAAGTAAAAAACAAGCAAGAAACAACAAAGGTGAAAATACTATCTTATGATACACATAGTTCTCTCTCTGGATGCAGATGGAGTGTCTTGATATATTTATGTATCATTTGATTGTTTTGTGCAGAAGGGGCTGGGAAAGGAGACAGGGAGAGGAGTTTGGAAATTGTTGGGGGAGATGTAGAAGTGAATATAGACACTGGTTTTATAGATGAAGACACTGAAGTTTGGAGAGATTGAGTGACCTGAGCCAGAATTTGAACCCGGTCTCTAAATCCAAAGCTCAGATACCACAGAGTCTTCAGATTATGAATTGAGGTGTGAGTCATTTTTTTTTGTATGGCCAGCTTCTTGCTCCCTGTGTTGTGACTTTGGAATATTCTCCCTCATTCTTGGGCCTTGATTGGTCTATCAGTGGCCAGTTTCTTAGCCCATCCTGTGATTTCTGATGCCAAGATACAGCAGATCATTGGATTACAGATTTAAAGCTGCACAGGACCTCAGAGGCCATCTAGTTTAACCTTCTCAGTTTACAGATGAAAAAATGGAGGCCTATGGAGGTAAAATGATTTTCCTGAAGTTTTCTTTGTTCTTTCAGTCATGTCTGATTTTTTAGTACCACATATAGGGGTTGTTTTTTTTTGGCAAAAATATTGGAGTGCTTTGTTGTTTCCTTTTCCATTTCATTTTACAGATGATGAAACTGAGACAAACAGTGACCTGTGTGTGACTTGCCCAGAGTCAGGCAGCTAGTAAGTATCTGAGGCCAGATTTGAAATTAGGAAGATGCATCTCCCAGATTCTAATGCTACAAGGAGTAAATGAGGAAAATGGGATTTGAACCCAGGGCCTTTGACTCCAAATCCAACTCTCTTTCTATTGTATCACCAAGTAATGAGAGAATTTTTTGCTGGTATTGAAGTGTCCCCTGGATTTCATCTTCCACCAGAGAGGCCCTCTGGACAGCCTACCCCTGTTGCAGTTTGTGTAGCTTCTAGGAAACATCATGTCCTATCTCTGTGACAGCCCGATTATTTTCCTGTCCTGTTTTCCAGAGCCCAAACCAACAGGGACATCATCCCGGGGCCTTCAGGGATGTAAATGGCTTCATGATGCCTATGTTCCCAGACAAACCCATGTCCACTCATGTGGCTGTCAGGGCTTCATTCAAACCCGCACTCTGGAAGGAAGTCTCTCAGAAGAGAGAGATACTTGAGAGTCCTGCCTCAGGGGTTCTCCCTTTGGGGTTCTCTGCTCTCTCCTCCCCATCTTGAAGCCCAGAAAGATGGTGGCAGTTTATCCCTGGCCTCCAGAATTGCCTTGGAACTGACTTAGGTCAGAAGAAAATGAGGGATGCTTGAGGGGAAACTTCTTCTCTACTAGGTTCCTAAGCTGTGTCTTCAACAATTCAACAAGCATTTATTCCTCCTGCTCTCCCTGTACATGTCTTCCATCATTTCTGCCCTGAACACCCAAGTGATGTGAATGCCTCTAATAGCCGCAGTGGGACCATATGGCAACAGGCCCTTTTAGTTAAGAGACAGTCTGTGATTTAGATCCTTCTGGTTCCCACATTGACTGTTAGGGTCATGGGTCCCATGAAAGTTGCTCTCTGCCTCTGTCTCTGTCTTTCTCTCTGTCTTTCTCTTCTCTCTATTTCTTCCTTTCTCTTTGTCTCTGTCTCTGTGTCTGTCTCTCTGTCTCTGTCTCTGTCTCTCTCTGCCTTTCTCTTCTCTCTGTCTCTTCCTCTTTTTATCTCTGTCTCTGTCTCTCTGTCACTTTCTCTCTGTCTGATTTTCTGTCTCTGTCTGTATCTCTCTCTCTTTTTCTCTCCCTCTCTTTTTCTGTCTCGCTCTATCTCTATCTCTCTCTATCTCTCTCTTTGTCTCTTGAACCTCTCTCTCTGTCTCTCTCTCTGTCTCTTTGTGTGTCTCTCTCTTCCTGTCTCTGTCTCTGTCTGTTTCTCTGTCTCTGTCTCTTGAACTTCTCTCTTTGTCTCTTTCTTTCTCTGTCTCTGTGTCTCTCCCCCTCAAGTCTGGGGATCAGTTTAAGAAAACTTTTCAAAGAGTAACTGTCCCGCCATCACCAACTCCTCCTCTTTCTCCTGGATTCTTCCCCCAGTTGCCCGAGGTTGGCTCTCTTAACTTGACGTGCTGAGGAGACCTGCACTGACTCGGTCCTTTTCCTCCCTAATTCTGCCATCATACACGGTGCTTAACTCTTATTGCACGGAGATTTGTCTGAGAATCATGAGTGATCCTGGAAATGGTGGCGAGTAGTAAGGTTGCCAGTAACCATGGCAGCAGCAGCTGCTAACGAAGCTTTTGTTGGCTGGTATCCATTTGGGAAGAGTATTCCTGGCCCAGAGTGTTGGGGGAAAAAACAAACAAAGACCATGATGTGCCCAATTCTGCCATTGTTCTAACACCATTTGTAACCAAATTGGTTTTAGTGCAGATTGGTCTAGTGAGCCTCTCTCTTTTGTCTTCCCTTTCCCTTTTGATAGAGATTTGAGTGAATGAGATTTCCAGGGGGACATGCTTCAACTGACTGTTCTTCTTGGACAAGACTTTTCCTTTGGCTCTTTCCTGTACGACTCTATTGAAAAACAGCTGCCCTCATCCAGTTGGACCAATATCTCCAAGGGAAAGTCAGGAATATAAGACCTGTCCCTGTGCTTATTCATTTATTCACTTTATTCACCCAGCAAATGTTTATTAAATACTTCCTGCTCTAGGGGAATAGGAACATTTACTTATTTCTGATATCTGGCAGAAGAATTTTTTTTCATTATAATATTTTATTTTTCTAAACACATTCAAAGATGGTTTTCAACATTCACTTGTGCAAAATCTTGTGTTCCAAATTTTTCTACTTCCCTCCTCCTACCCCTTCCTCGAGACAGTAAGCAATCTGATATAGGTTAAACGTGTAATTCTCAGTAGAAGAATTTTTAAGGTCTTCTTAACCTCCCTTTTTGTCTCTCTCCTCCCCAGTGGAATCAGTCATAGAAGTAGATTTCCCTTTGAATGTTTTAAGTCCCAGCATAACTCAAACAGGACATAACAACCTATAATAACTTTATTATTATTTATCAAATAAATATCTATTATTATTTAATGACTACTTTAATAACTGATGTTAGTGTATTTCTCAGTAAGATATGGGTTGCAGGACTTGAAGACTCAAGAGTGCTGAGGTTAAGGGCTCAGAATATTTTTTTATTTCCATAATATGCCTAAGGAAATCTTAGAGGGTTATTGGGTTTATCACAAAAGCTCAGATATGGAGTTCATGAGTTCATGATCAAATTTGTTGTCTTCTGAGGACATTTGAGAAATCCCTATATGTTCCTAACTCTTCCCAATTGATTTCACCTGGGTTGAGATTTTCTCTTTGACTTCTTGGCATGGGGTTGGCTTAGAGCCCTCAACTTGGGGTTTTCAGATCTAAGTTTTTATGTGACATTTTCTGGCTGTGCACACTGGGCCAAGTCACTCCTTTCAGATTCCTCCCATGTAAAAGTTGAACTAGATTATCTCTGAACTCTCTTGTACATACCATAGTCCCTGGTTAACTGATTCATTTTGCCCTGGAATATTTTTGTTCTTTAGGGTTTAGTACAGGTATGCCTTGGAAAAGAGAGATTTTGAAAAAAAATTTCAGCTCTAGTTGTAACTAAGTAAGACTTCTAGTAAGACATCTTTTCTCCCATCAATTCTACTCATCATAAGCCACTTATGAACAGGCCTGTTAGATAGGTTGGCAGTCAGGGCCATTCCAGACCTGAGTCCCCAGGGTTTGGAATGAATAGTTCTGGCCTTGAACTCAGTATCTTCACAAAGATGGACGCATATACTCACAGGCCTTTTTACATGGGTGAAATTGGCTTGGCCCCATGGGTCTAGGTCTAAACTGGGTCAGATCCTTCATTATCCATGGTCCTGAAGATCTAAAGGGAACTAGTTAAATTCTAGGTTCCCACTGGAAAATTTATATCAGAATTTTACCCTAGGGAATTCAATTCTGCTTAGATTTCTGACCCCCTCCCCATTCCCTAGGCCCTTCACCCTTCTTGGAATCCCCTGGAGGCCTGTTCATACCTTCTAGCTTCCCTAGGCAGCTGTTGGAAGATCACCATGGTAACTCTGGGGCTCTATGATCAGAAGGACCACCTGTTGGAAAAATAGGAGCGTAATAAGAAAGGACCTTTTTTCTCCTTTCACTCAGACAGATTTTGCTGAGATTTCAAGTGAAAGTGATTGACCCCAGGTTGGAAACATGATCTTGATAGGCAGTCATGCTGAGAAGGGCAGGTGGAATTGCCCATTGGAGGCAATTTTCTCACCATAAGTGGTAATAATTTCCCCTTAAATGCAAACTTAGAACTTTATTAGCCCTTTAAAGATGTTTCTTTCTTGTGGGGGAGCTGCAGCTTTAATGGTTCTCCCCTGAGGTTGAACAGCACTTAGTTTCCAGGGTCAGAGGAGTGTGGCTGGAGAAGCAGCTGTTTCTTGTGCTCTGAGCATTTGATTTGAGGGCAGTGGCCTAAATATGGGGCCATCCGTGGCTTTTCACACCCCATCAGAAAGCAATCTGACAGGATAGAACTCCAGGGATCTTGGCAGGGGCTTTCATTGTTTGTTGTCTGGACTACTTTTTGTTAAAATGGAAGAGTGACTAGAGTATTTGGGGGTACAAAGGATGAAGAGGCTGCAAGTGATATTGTTGGGTACAAATAGGAGGACTTCCTAGGATGCTGGAAAACAGCTAAATCAAGTGATAACTGATTAGTCCAATATTTCTTCTCTAGATATCTAAGGGAATACATTAATCAGAATTGGGCTGGAGTATCCTATATCTGAAATGGGGAGGGGGACATCCAGCTTGCTAGAGATTTCTCCTAGGTCTCTCAACTTTAACGCATTTAGAGAATTAAAGAAAGAAGTAAAAATAAGCCCCCCCCCCCAAATCACAAAAGACACATATAAAAATGAAAAAATCTCAGGAGGAGGTGGTAACAAAATTCCACAAAAATGGCATAGGGCATTGAAAACAACAATGAAGGCAGATAAAGAAAGCAGAATGACGGATAATTTGGTTAAAACAGAAAAACAAGCTCAGAAAATAATTAGAAAAAGATTTGGAAAAAATGCAAATGAAAGCAATGGGTTTAGAACACCAAATAAGAAGAAATCTCAGGATTAGTGAAATTCTAGAAAATTTGAAAGAAAGGATAATCATTAAGACTGATTTTGGAAAATTGTATGATAAATTTTTTTCAAAGTATTGGATTTGTTGTTGAGGGAATTGATTTGAGTCCCATCTCAAATACTTAATTAGCTTTGTGAGCCTGAGCAGGCCATTAAACTCTCAGAAACTGAATTTCTTCAACTGTAAAAATAGAAGACGTAATACATATACTCCCAGCTTCATAATGTAGTTATTGTGAGCAAGCCTTAAAACATTATATTGTTATGAGTTACTTTCATTGTTGTTATTATTTTTAGCATTTTAAAGTTTCAAAACCAAATGAAATCCTGTAAATCAGTGGTTCTCAAAGTATGGTCTAGAGAATCCTGGGGATCTCTGAAACCCTTTTAGAGGGTCTACAAATTCAAAAATAGTTTTTATTTCCAATATAGTAAATGTCTATAAATATAACCCAGATAAACAAAAATGCTTTGGAGAGATCCTCAATAATTTTTAATAGGATAAAGATACTGAAAACAAAAGTTTGAGAACCATTGCTGTAAATAGTATTCACAGGAAACTAATAAAGAGAAATTTAGCATTCAACTCACTTAGAAGCACACCATTATCAAACTTCAAAACCACAAAGACACAAGAAAAATCTCTTCAAGCCACCCAGAAGAAGAAACAGATAACTTATCAAAAATCATTGCCGGAGTCTCAGAAAATTAGCTAAAAAACCAGAAATGATTAAAAAATTTTGGATATGATATGTAAAATTTTTAAAAATGTGTCTTATTACCAGAAATAAATCCCTACCCATCTAAATTCCATTGGAAAACAAAGGACAGACATTTAAAACACAAAAGGTCCTCAAAGAATTTATGGAGGAAAAAAAACCATGTTTCAAAACAGCTTTTTGGAACTGAGCTGTGGAAACTCAGTAAGGAAAGCTAAGTACTTGGAACAGTGGCCATTTTTCAATTATGATCGAATTGTTGTTATCTTAATGAAAGAACCTCCAAAGGATACTTAAAAATAACTACATTATTGATTAAATTTATAGAATGATACAAGCTGACCTTGGGGTGGAGAAGGCAATAGAATGGCAAAATAAATGCACAGAACTAAAGGTGATATAATTAAGAAGTTACAGATAAACAAAAGGAACAAAGTAAAGCCAGGTAAATAATTGGCAAAGAGTTGGGATTGGTGGCCATCCACAATGAATGAGAAGCTCTTGTCTTTGTTTTGAAGGCTGGCAAGTCTTAGATAGAGGTTATTTAACTTTTTGTGTCCTGAACTCTTTTGACTGTCTTGTGAAACCTATGGACCTTTTCTAAGAATAATGTTTTTAAATAATTGAATGCTATATTTCTTCTAGATGTTAGTGAAAATAAAGATGTCCATATCCTAATTCAAAGACCCCTTGAAATCTATTATGTGTCCCAGGTAAAAAACCCCTCTTTTAGAGATTGAATTGTTCAATCATTTCAGTCCTATTCGACTCTTAATGACGTCATTTGGGGTTTTTTTTTTTGGCAAAGATAATAGAGTAATTTGTCATTTCCTTTTCCAGCTTATTTTACAGATGAGGAAGATGAGGTAGATAGGGTTAAGTGACTTGCCCAGAGTCACACAGCTTGTGAATGTTTGAAGTCATATTTAAACTCAGGTTTTCCTCATTCCAGCCCTTATGTGCTATCTACTGCATTACCTTGATGCCCATTTTAAAGATATTTAGAGTTCACAGCACAAAACTCAGGAATAAAAAAAATTCTTTCATTGAAATTTTCTTAGTAATAGAAATAATAAAATAAAGTTTTATTCCTTTATCTAATATCCTGTTACATTTCTAATACCAAAAAAAAAAATGTTAAATTTGAAAACAGCAGGATTACATTTAAGTGAATTGAGCTTTCCCTTTAACAAGAAAAAGGGATATAGAATGGATGCAAGAACATAGTGTAGTAGCTGATGTGCTTTTCCCTTGACCTGGAATAGAACCCTGTACATTGGACCTGAGAACTCAACCTTCACACCTAGGTTTTCTAGAATCCAGGCTGCAACCCTGGAAGAAGTGGATTTTTTCATATTTAGAGCTCCTGCTGTAGGGCCCAAGCCAGTTGAATAGTGAATGAGTGCAAACTGGCCCACTTGGTCCACTTTATCTATGGGCTGGCATAGGTTTCAGCATCCCATTCTTTCCACTCTGATATTTTCACTGTGCTGTTCTCCTTTAGAACTTCCACTTCCCTGGAACAAAACTCTATTCCCCTACTTGTATTGTCTTCTGCTGTTAAAATGTAAGGGCAGGAACCTTACCATTTAAAGATGTGTCTTTAATGCTTAGCACAGTTGCTGGCACATAATGCCATTCATTCATATTGCCTAGAGGATACATGTTTAATGCAAAAAGATTTACACAGATTTAATCAGAGACATTTTAGATGACTGAGAAATGGGGATTTAATAAATATTTAGAGAGAACTTAGTGGACATAATAAGGAATTTCCATTCTTTTTAAGCATTCATGGAACATTCACAAAAATGGATTGTGTTCTTGGCCAGGAGTGAAGCCATAAGCAAATTTGGAAAGATATAAATTGAAAATACATTAATGGACACTAATATATTAAAACTAGGAGAAAACAGTGATAGATGATCAATGTCTAGATATTTGTGAGATTTAAAAAAGTAATTTATTAATGCTTTGGTTAAAAAAGGATTTAATAATAGCAGATTACCTTAAAAGATAACAACAACAGAAATAGCACATAACTCAATGTAGGCAGCCAGTTCAGTGCTTAGAGGCAAATTTATAGCTTTGAATCCCTCAATTAGCAAGAGAGACAAAGAATGAATTAACAAATTAGGTCTGCATTTAAAGAACACAGAAAATATGCAAAGTAATACACTAAAAGGAAAGTAGAAAAAGAGGATTATTAAAATCAGATCAGAAATTAATAAACTGGAAAACAAAAAAGCAATTGAAATGACTAATAAGTTATTTGTATAATCAAGAAAGTTGATTAAAAAAAAACCCTAAAACTTTAATTTAAAAAGAGAGAATTAGAAGCATAAAGGAGACATGGTAATGAGCAATAAACTTAAGAAAAGATTTATGCTAATAAATTTTAGAACTTAAGAAATAGATGAATATTTGCAAAAAATATCAAACACCCAATCTGACGCTCTCAAAAACAGATAACCTAAGTAGACCAATCTCAATGAGAATTCAATTAAGTTATTAATGAATCCAAGTTCAAATCCTAGATATCATACTTAGCAATAATAACTGATATTTTTATTGTACTTGCATTTTATAAAGCACTGTATATACATTATTTGAGCATCATAACATTATTTGAATATCATAATATCAGGTTATCTTCTTGTTATTCAGTCATGTCCTACCCTTTAAACCCTTTCTTGACAAAGATACTGAAGAGATCTACCATTTCCTTCTCCAACTCATTTTATAGATGAGGAAACTGAGGCAAACAGGGTTAAGAGACTTGCTGAGGTTCACACAGCTAGTAAGTGTATGAGGTTGGATTTGAACTCCTCAAACAGATAAGGCTTCCTGACTCCAAGCCCAATGCCTTATCCCCTGTGCCACCTACTTTCCACCTAACTCAGTCTGAAAGTATAGGTACCAATAATAATCACACCTGATTATATAGCTCTTAAAAGTTTGCAAATACTTTACATACATTATGTCATTTAGTCCCACAACAACCTTAAGAGACAGGTGCTATAGCTATTATCATCATCCCCTTTTCATAGATAAGGAAGCTAGAGTTCAGAAAAGTGATATATTTGTCCAATGTCACATTCTGACTTCAAGTCAAGAATTCTTTCCACTTATTTTACATCAGGATCAGAGCCAATAGAAAAACATAGCAGGAAGGATGTACCAGTGCTATTATTTATAGACCATTATGATTAAATGAATACACATGAGTGGGATAGTGACTTGCAGAGTAGAGGTCCAGAAGATGGAGGGGAGGAAGTTTTTCCTTATTCTGGGCAAGGGATGGCATGCCAATTCAGGGAATAGCTAGTAGTCCAATTTAACTGGACATAGAGTAAATGAAAACAAAAAAAATAGGAAATAGGGCTGGAAAGTCAGCCAAAGGCAAGTTATGGAAGACCTTAAATAGAAGGTTATATGTCTTGAGTTTTATTTTTTAGACAATAGGGAACCATTGAAAATTTTTGAGCTGGGAAGTAACATGGTTAGAACTCTGCTTTAGAATGATTATTTTGGCTCCTATATGAAGAAAGATTTGAAGAAGAGAATTTGAGATAGGGAGATTCAAAGAAAATTCATAAAACACCATTTAAGGCTATGTGATCCACTTGTGTCTTCAGGTATGTCAATTGGGAAACCCAGTGTCCTATTTAACAGATGGTAAGCATAAGTTGGCTAGTGTGGATCTGGAAGAGAGCCCTTTCTCCTTCCTCCAGGCTGCTCACTGCATGTTCTTTCTTCTTTGCTCCTCTAGGGAACTCAACGGGAACAACATCACTCGGATCCACAAGAATGACTTTGCAGGACTGAAGCAGCTTCGAGTGTTGTGAGTCTTTCCTTTCTTTGTCTTCCTCCTGAATCCCCTGCCCATTTCTCTATTTCCTTGCCTGTTCTCCCCACTTTTGCTGCAAGACTAGCAGGATCAATTTTGGACACAGAAGTGAGATCTGAGAATGTCCTGTTAGGAGCTAAGTCATGGCTCAGATTGGTAGAGAACTATCAAGGAGATTGGAGCCATTGTATTGTGGGTTATAAGGGGGCCCTTTCCAAAGAGGTTACAATCAAAGCAATGATATGGGGAAATGGAGAAAAAAAATCTTTTTTTTGTGCCTTTGAAGTCTCCAAGCCCCTGTAGCTATCTTCCACAGTCTCATGCTATATTAAAGATTAGAAATTATATATATATATATAGGACCTTCATTTAATGTGCTTTGTAAGAATCCTGGCCATATTGAAGGTCCTCCATCTGTGGTCCAGTGATTCTGGGAGTCATTGTAATAGAATGGTCAAGATTCAGAAAACCTGAGTCCAGATCTCACCTCTGATGTCTGCTACTTGTGTGATATTGGTCAAAGGTCTGATGATTCTGGAAGCCATTATGATAGAGTTCCTCAAGACTCAGAAGATCAGGGTCCGGCTCTCACCTCTGATGTCTGCTACTTGTGTGACATTGGGCAAAGTTCTTACCTTCTTTGCTCCTCCAATTTCTCATCTATAAAATGGAGGGGCTGGAGCAGACGGCTTGTAAAGTTCCTTTTTGGTGATATTAGATAACAATGAAGGTCCCTCTAATGCTGATATTCTATGACTCTGTGGGCTCCATAAGATTGACCTTTATGTGTCTAATTCAGGAACAGTAGAGACCAGGTGTGATGTATTTCTGAAGCACCATAATGACATACGTGTCTGATATAGTCAAATGTAAATAGAAATTACAACCAGGCATAAATATGTTTGGGAGCCTAGGGATCCAAGCTAAACACCATAAGATCCCAGGATTGTACATTTACAGCTTTAAGCAACCTTAGAGTCTAACCTCTTCATTATACAGTTGAGGAAACTGAAGCAGACAGACATTAAACCCATTTGACTAGGGTTACAGAGCTAATAATTTAAGTTTTCCTCATTCCAAGCCCAGTCCTCTTTCTGCTAAGCCACCTAATTGTTACAGTTTAAACCATGGCAGAAGAAGAGATGGCAAGGAAAGGAAAGGAAAGGTTAGTTGTAGGAGACCATGGTCCCATCCTACATTTCTCCTGCTTCTTTATTAACATGGTGGTAGGAGTTGGGACATGGAAAAGCAGGACCTGTTAAATTCTGTACTAAGAACAAAGATGTAGTTGTAGCTTTACCATTGCCTTGAAATCTTTCATCCTTTCATTTGGAATATAGGGAGACATGAGATTAGGGAGGGGATGGGGAAAATAAAGAACAAAACCAAGAGCTTGTGTATGGGTAGTGATGATTTGGCGTAGGTGTCTCATTTTCATCCAAAGCAGATGGGGGGCAGTGGGAGGGTTGTGTGATGTCTGCCAGCTGCCAGTGCATTTTCTGCCCTCATAAGCTCTGCCCAGTTGGCACAATCCTTTGCCCACTTGCAGCATCTTGTACTTGCTGCTATACTGCCTGGACATGTGCCCTCTGGGTTGGTGCTAGAGGCTTTGCTGGGATGGACATTCATGCCAGGGCCCGACAGACCAATGCCCCCTGCTCACTGCAGACTAAACTAGGTTTTCCCTTGCTGTATTTGTTATGTGGCAGGGTCTGATTCTGGGAAGAAGCCTTCATTGTTGAATTCAGCAGACTTTAAGGAAATCTCATCCATTCAAGAAAGGTCTTAATAGGAAGCCCTTGGGTGGTGCACTTTGTCATTCCTTCCCTAAGTATCTTGGCTTGAATTTACCTCTTATTTCTTGAAGTACTTGACCTAGAGCAGCCTTTGTCTCTTTGGCTCACCAGACAACTGATGGAAAATCAGATTGGAGCAGTGGAGCGAGGAGCTTTTGATGACATGAGGGATCTGGAGCGACTGTGAGTATTCACAGGGCATAAGGATGGGGGAGAAGTTGGATTTACACAGGACTCCATGCATGAATATTTTTACTCATGGTGTCCCAGCCATATATCTGAGGCTTGTAAGAAAATAGAACAAGAGAAAACTATTCCCTTTCCTTCTTCCCACCAGTTTTGTATAATGTTTTATTGATGCACTTTAAAACACATTGCTGTCATTTCCAAATACATTTCTCTCCTCACAAGTGATAATGGCTTAGCTGACAGTTAGCATTGAGTTATCCAGCAATAGTTTTAATTGGCTATTATATCCTTGCTGTTTGATATGATGCTGATTGACAGTGATGGGGGACACAAGAACATTGAGTGACCCTTTATGGGTCTTCCTCTGCTCACCTTGTCAATGGTTCAGCATAGAGGTCTGGAGGGAATATGTGCTTTTCTTCTCTGAAAAGCAGGGGCAGCAGTGAGGATATTGAAGCATCTTCAAATGGTTGTTGAGTAGTTCCCTTAACTTTCTCTCAAGCAATTGTGGAGGTAGGTCATCCAAGTGGGTTCTTTCATGGAAAGAATGGGACAATGACTTCAAATCACTGGAGTTTGCCAGGATAGTTGTGGTTCTGTTAGACTTGATGGGGAGAATGGCTGGAAGAATATCTTCTAACTGGAGCCTTGATATAAGAGTCATGAATTTTTTTTTCAGCCATTCCCTGACAGGGTATGCAGTGGGTTGCCATCGGATGTACTGAGGTCTCTTCTCTATTCCCTTTCCATCTTTTCTCTGCCCTGATCTGATCTAGGAATTCTTAGGCCATATGGCTAAAACCACCTTTTTAAAGAGAAGGTGATATGAATGAGAAATCTGGAGGAAGAAACTATTCAATGTGTGTGTGTGTGTGTATGTGAAGTGAGGAAGAAGAGAGAATTTAATTCTTTCTGAATTAGTTGTATAGTACCAGACAGATCATTTCATATCTCTGGGCCATTGTTCTCCCATTTGAGAATAAGAATCATAGTCTTGTTTCTTCTTCTTAGGGATTGTGTGAAGGGGAAAAACCATTGTGCTTAGAGGAAGAAGCTACTAGAAATTGAAAACTTGAGGTATCATTTACACTATCATGGTTAAGGAACTTGAAGCTGTCTCTTCCCATTGTTTGGAGATTTACAAAGTTTTTTTTTTCTTTCAAAAATGACTTTTTTCCCCTTAGGAAGACCATTAGAATAAACCCTTTTTACTGACAGGCAGATAGGAAGGTATAGCCATAAACATAACATCTGTACTAGATTGGACCTTTGTGATCCCTGGAGTAGAAGAGCTGACCTGCTTTGTGTAGTTGACAGTTATTTTCCTGGAGTTGATTATAGGCTGATTACAGCCCTAAGGTTAGCCAGCCTGCAATGGCTATGTGATTTTATGGCTGCTGTTAGAAATTAAGAAAAAAATTTGTGTTTTCTTAGTTGTTCACATATTCTAATGATGTTTTGGAGTTCTGTAGCTCCAACTATATGAGAAATGTCTTAAGCTAAAGTGTTCTTGGCACATAGTAGGAACTTAATAAATGCTTCTTGAATTGAATTGAGACCAGGGGCTGTGTTTTACATTTCAGTATATTTTATGGCACCTAGCATAATGTTGAATTTTTAATAGAACTTAATTACATGTAATTGAATGATTCCTTGAATTTCAAAACATTTGACATTTATTTCTGGAGATATCAGACTGTCAGCCTGTGCAATTTTGTGAAAAGGATAGAACTTAGAAATTAAGAGAAACATGGGAAGAGTTGTTTGAATTGATGCAGAATAAAATGGAATCTAAGGAACAAAGTGTATAACAATTATGACAATGAAAATAAAGAGGACATTAAAATGAAACTAAATGTTGAATAATCATAATGACTAATCTTAGTGTCCAACAAAGAGATGTGGAAATACCTCTGTCTTTTCAAGAGAAAGGTGATAGACTATAGATGAATGTTACATGCACTGTCAGATTTGGTGATTGGTATTGTCTAAAAATATTTTTTTGGTTATAAGAATGCTCACTTGATAAGAGTTATCATTTGATAACTTTGGTAATAAGTGTGCTGGAGGATATATCTGAAAGTAGCTGTGATATAAAGACAAAAAGCATTAAGAAAGCTTAGGGTTTTTTTTTTTAATTAAAAGAATATAAATACTGCATTAGGCCATGTAAATTACTATTCTCTTTCTGACAATGATAGCAAGAGTCATTTTTTTCCCAGTAGGGGTAGATACTTCAATAAAATCAATCTGAAAAAGTTAGGTGTATACTTCACGTATCCCAGATTTCCTTTATTGGTTTGTTATGAATCTATTGTTTATAAATGTAGAGCAATAGAATGTTAGAATTATAGAACTTAGAATTTGTCTGATGTAATCTAGAAGAGACTTGTTGAAGATCAGCCAGCGAGGAGACTAATTTCCACTCATTTTCCCAGCTCATTTTGTATCTCTTTAAATTGTTAGCTTTAAACTTTTAATTCTTGAGAAAACAAATTCTAGACGTTTATTGTCTATGGTATAAAATGATGCTTTCTGAAAAACTTTTATTGCTATTTATTTGCCTTTAACCTTATATATGGTTTAGTGGATGGCCATAGTTTTAGAATACTGAGGTGTCACAAACAAGCCCATATTTCCCCAATCTGTAAATATGATTTTATGGACTTCAGTCATAAATTCTCTCATCTTCATTTTTCCAAACAGGAAAGTATTCCTTTTTCAAAGATGATTCTCAGAGACAGATTCTTCATGCTAAGCCTTTATCATTTTAGTTGCCTCCTGTGGAACTATTTCAGTTCTCTTAAGTTGTTTTTTGATTATCCTCCTTTTGTAAGTATAATTTGAAGGATTTTAAAAATCTGAAACATGGAAAAATATCCTTTTACTAAAAATCCTTCTCTGGTGCCTTATTGTAGGATGATGGTGATTCAGGATAATCAAAGGCAGAATCCAAGCTCTGGGAGGTCCTCCTAAGTTGGAAAGATTTTGAGCAGAACTAAGTGACAAAGTGCATGTCTGTCTTTTGGGAACCTGTCTGGCTAAGTTCAGAGAAGCTTTTTACCAGAAGTTTGACCATAGAATAATGAGTATTTTTGGCCACAGAATTCATAGAGTGCCTGCCAAGGCAAAGCATGATTGTGATACAAGTTACTAGAGTATCCTAGTGCATGAAATTGTGCATTCCTTAATCTGAAATATGGGCAGAGAAGAAGTTTTCGTGAAATTAATTAAGAGAGAGAGGAGTCCAAACCTCAAGATCTACTCCAAATTGTTGATAGAATTACAGGAGTTAGAGCTGGAAGACATTAGAATTAATATAGCCCACTTCATTTTACAGATTAGGAAATTGAGTCTGAGAAATGGAATGTGACTTGATCTAGTTTGTGTCCCCTTGTACTTGAAGGCTTTCCTGATCCTCCTCAACTGATAGTAAGGGCTCCCTCCCTCTTAAAACTACTTTATACTAATTTTTAATGTATTATATATATATATATATTTTATATGTATATGTTATCTCCTCTCTAAGAAAGTAAGCCTAAGGAAAGAGACTGTTTCACTCTTATTTCTGCATCATCAGTGCTTATCTGAGTGTCTGGCACATAATAAGTGCTTAATAAATGCTTTCTTGCTTTCTTGTTTGGCCCAAGACTATAGTTAGTGAGTGATCAAACTGGAAGTTGAAACCAGGCCTCTGTCATTTCTAAAATATATAGAGAATTGACTCAAATTTATAAGAAATCAAGCCATTCTCCAATTGATAAATGGTCAAAAGATATGAACAGACAATTTTCAGACAAAGAAATTGAAACTATTCTTAGTCATATGAAAAGGTGCTCTAAATCACTATTGATCAGAGAAATGCAAATTAAGACATCTCTGAGATACCACTACACAGCTCTCAGATTGGCTAAAATGATGGGAAAAGATAATGAAGAATGTTGGAGGGGATTGGGAAAACTGGGATACTGATACATTGCTGCTGGAATTGTGAACAAATCCAACCATTTTGGAGAGCAATTTGTGTATACCCTTTGATCCAGCAGTGTTTCTGTTGGGCTTATATCCCAAAGAGATCCCAAAAGAAGGAAAGAGACCCACATGTGCAAAAATGTTTGTAGCAACCCTTTTTGTAGTCACAAGAAACTGGAAATGGAGTGAATGCCCATCAGCTGGAGAATGGCTGAATAAGTTATGGCATGTGAATGTTATGAAATATTATTGTTCTGTAAGGAACAACCAACAGGATGGTTTCAAAGAGGCTTGGAGAGATTTACATGAACTGATGGTAAATGAAGTGAGCAGAACCAGGAGATCATTATACAAGGCAACAAGAAGACTATACGATGGTCAATTCTGATGGACATGGCTCTTTTCAACAATGAGATGATTCAAATCAGTTCCAATTGTTTAGTGATGAAAAGAGCCATCTACCCCCAGATAGAGGACTGTGGGAACTGAATGTGGTTCTCATCACAGCATTTTCATTCTTTCTGTTATTGTTTGCTTGCATTTTTGTTTTCCTTCCCAGGTTTTTTTTCTTTTTAGATCTGATTTTTCTTATGCAGCATTGTATGGATATGTATACATATATTGGATTTAACATATACTTTAACATATTTAACATGTATTAGACTATCTGTCATCTAGGGGAAGGAGTGGGGGGAAGGAGGGAATAATTTGGAACAGAAGACTTTGCGAGGATCAATGATGAAAAATTCCTATGCATATGTTTTGCAACTAAAAAGCTATATAAAAAAAGAAACCAGGCCTCTGAACTCCCAGTCTCATATTCTTTCTCTCACAATAAAGGACTTTCCTCTCCAGGATTATCTTTCCTAGTCAGGTTACATTTATAGAATTCAGAGTTTCTTCCTTGCCCCTTGGGAAAACTGTAACTATATTGGTAATTTTTCCAGATAAATTAAAACTTCTTATAAGATGACCCATTTAAAAATGCTCTGACAAATGAGTGTCATTTAAATGGACTGCTAAAAGTAGATGTGCAAGTATTTGAACATATGCCCTAAATTCCCTCCTTTCCCTTTTGTTTCTAACTAATTGCCCAAATTTAGGTGAATCTGTGTAGGTTGTCTTTGGTAGCTTAGTTATCTGAATTGGGAGAAGGTTTAGGCTTCAGGATTTTAGAGTTCTGTTAATAATTAAAACTGGCATTTTTATAGCATATATCTAATGTGAAAAGTATAATGGGAGTTTCAGAAGGCAAAAAGGTAGATTTGGGCAGAGTGAAATAGGGGCATAAGAGATATGGATAGTAGGGAAAGGAAAGACAGAGATTCATGGGGATTCTCAATGGAGCCACAGAAATAGATGAATTCCTGAGCAAGAGATGAAAAAGCGTATGTGTTGGAGGTTGGTTACAGGGCAGATGTTGATCTCTTGGTCTGGCCTAATGGTCAAGGCAGTAGTCAGTAGAGTTATGAATTCTGTTTGGTTATTGAGGGCTTCCAAATCCACCTCCATTATAGTATTCTCCCGAAGTGATTATGAGGTCAAGAAAATGGTGTGACCAACAACCCTTAATTCTGTTATTCACATTTTTCAAGTGTCCAGCTGTTAACCAGAAGTAACTGACTTTCCTTTTACTAGACTGATGTCAGTTGAGTGAATGGTTTTCTTTAGTATTTCATAACATAATCACTACAGGGCGCAAGATGCTAAAATGAAAAAAAATCAGCGGTGGGATATGAGTGCATGTGACTGTATGTGTGTACATGTATATTTACACATAAACCCATTATTAGGAAGAGTTGAGATCTCAATATTCTTTCTGTAATAGAGCAAATTTTTCCTTTTCCTCTGAAAAACTAAGTTATTTTAAATTTTTTCTTTTCTTTTCTCCAGACGACTGAACCGGAACCATCTGCACTTGTTACCAGAACTACTGTTCCAGAATAACCAGGCACTTTCAAGACTGTGAGTAACCTTTTTTTCAATTCTTAGAACATTTTTCTGTTCTTGTCATTCTTGGCAGGATGAGTGAGGAGCACTGGGCAGTCAGTGAGGATTGCATCTGTAGAGGCTTTTCTTAAAACTGCCTGCCGTCAGCTTGCCTCTCACCTGGTCAAAAACACTCTTTGAATTCAAGGATCAGACTCTTTTCATAAGAATGATACACTCAAATGTTACTTTAATATAAGAACCCAAGTGGTATGTACTCCTACTCTTAAAAACTTAGGGGAAGGAGAGATCATATTCTTCTAACAGTCTTCCTGGCTACAATAGAATAAAAAAGGGAAACATAATGAGAGCATATGATTATCTTCAATGATATCAGCTTTAACAGGTTGGGCTTGTAATAACCAAACATCCCTGGCTTCCTTTTATATCCTGTTTTGAATCTGGGCCTCCAAGTCACAAACACTTGGATCCAAATTCTGTCTCTGATAGTATCTGTGTGACCCAGACCAAACCATTTAACCTTTTTCTGTCTTGGACAACTCCCCTGGATTTAGAATTGGGATCTGATCTGGCAAAAGGAGTTCCTCGTTCTGACAGCATCACAGATCCTTAGTGTTTTTGCATAGATTTTTATCATCTTTAGGCTTATCTAAACCCTTCTTTCATTTATTTATATCTTAATCTTAATCCCATGAGGCATTAATAAACATTTGCTATTTATAAGACATCGAGTTAGCTCTGGGGAAATATGAGGGAAAAGACAGAGAAATACTACAAATATAAAAAAAAAAACCAAAGATAGTATTTCTCCAAATCTAAAAGGGGTGATCAACACAGATTATTGGTTGTGTTCTAATTTGTATTTTAAAAAAAGAGTAGGAAGTGAAATGAGATCAGATTAGGGAAGGTTTCATGGGAGATATGGCAGATGAACTATGTTTTGAAGGATGGATAATAAAAATAATAGTTAGCATTTTTCTAGCACCTTAAGATTTGCAAAGTGCTTTACAAATATTATCTCACTGAATCCTCCTTGGAGGCAGGCACTATTATTATCTCCATTTTATAAATGAGGAAACTGGAGTACAGAGAAGCTAAATGATTTACCTAGGCTCACACAGCTAATGAGTATTTGAGACAGAATTTGGACTGAGATCTTCCTTACTCCAAGCCCAGTATCCTACCCACTCTGCCACTTTGCTAGGATGTCAAGAGAAGGAGTTGGTGAGGGGGATAATCTTGGAGTTTTAAGACCCGGCTTCAAATGTCAGCCCTGATATTTATTACCTGATGACCTTGGGAAGTCCCTGCACTTTTTTGTGCCTCTGTTTCCTCACCTGTAAGATCTAGTCCCGAGGGTTGGACTAGAGTCTTTCCAGCTCTAGATCTCAGATCCTTAATTCCAACTTATTAGGATCAGCCCACCAGCCTCCTCTTCTAGGATCTTCTCCAGTCCTGTCACTCAGAGTGCCATCTATCCTTCCCCAGCCTTTTGCCATCTGCAAACTTGACAAGCACTTAGTTTAGTACCTGGCACATTGTAGAGAGGTAATGATAAATGTTTGTTCACTGACTGACTATATTTGGAATTTGACCATTGATTAATTCCTGAATAATAATAACAAGTTAGCATTTATATAGCATTTTAAGATTTATAAGATAGGTTTCCCGTATGTCATCATCTCATTTGTTCTTCACATGTGTCCTATTAGGTAGGTACAATAAATGATTCTATTTTACTGTACAATTGTTTAGCCCACATCTCTCCATCTTGTCTACAAGAACTACATGGTAGACTTTGTTACATCTAGGCAAACTCTATCTAGAGCATTCCCTTGAGCTGAGTAGTAGCCTGCCATTAAGGAAGTCAGGTTGATCAGGTTTGACCTCTTGATGAAGCTATGCTGGCTCCCTAGTTCCTTTTCTGGTTGGTCCCAAACCATCTCTTTTATTAATGTTTTCTAGAATGTTGCCAGTAATTGAAGTTAAGCTCAATGGCCTAGGGTCTTCAGACTTCTCATTTTTGTTCCTTAAAAAAAATTGAGTCAGTATTTGAACTTCATTTACGCCACCCTTCTCCTGTTCTTCAAAATCTTTAGGAGATAATGACATCTGCTGAGCCTTTCAGTTTCTTGGGATAAGATTTGTAGTCAATTATTTGTTCTTTATTTCCTTAAGTTTCAACTCTCTTAACCTTTGTTTAAAAAAGAATTTTTAAATTTTTTTTTAATTAACAAAAATCTCCTTCTTACCCCCCCCCCCATCGTTGAAAACAAAAACAAAACCTTTGTAACAAATATACATTGTCAAGCAAAGCAAATCTCCCTTGACTTTCTAAAGAAATTCAGATTTCATTCTATGGTGGATAGAGAGTCCATCATGTCTCTGTGAGGAGGAGGTGGGTAGTGGGTAGTGTCCTTCACCATCCATTCTCTGGAATAATGGCTGGTTATTGCATTGTTCTTATGGCTTGCAAAGTTATTCATTCTATCCTTTCCAGTCCAGAGATTACTTGTGAGGTATTTGTAAAGTGTTTTACAAAGCTTAAAGTCATATGTAAATGCTAGCTATTAATATTACTCTCAGAGGACATAGAAGAGTTCACAACATGAGTTGTGAGAGTGCCACATTTTGTCATCTGTTATCACCATTTAATCGCCCCATGTAGAGCTTCTGTCTCCTTTTTATCCCCCTTTATCTGATGTAACTAAAAAAAAGCTCTTTTTTTGTCCTTGATATTCACCACCAATCTCCACAAACTAAACCTTGATGCTCTTGACTCATGGAGGTCTGTGCCTTTGTAAGCATCCTCTATTACCTGCCTTTGCCTTCATTTTCTATGTATGTCTTAAAAGTTTAAGTTGGCTGATGAGTTCTCTGTCCACCTGCATCAGTTTCTTTAGGCAGGTTTCCCCCTTTCTTCTTTATTGAAATTGTTGGTGTTTGAGCCTCAGAATTTCATTTTGGAAAGCTTCCTATTCCTCCTGGCTTAATTTATTCATGGAGAATTTTAGGCCATTGGAATCAATCCTTTGAAGCCTACCATGTTAAAATCTATAGTGTAGATTGGATTATTCCTGCCTTTCCTCTCTTTCTCTATCATAAATTCTAGAATGCAGTCATTTTTCCCCCCATTTTCTTTAGTGATGTATTCTTTTATCTTACAAACACCTGACATAGGTTAGAATTTCTTTCTTCCTCTTTGTATTTTTTCTTCTTCTTTGTTTGTAATTCTGTCATTCTTTTCAAAGAATAATTAATTTGTTTTGTCTGATAATCTGGAGAATAGAGAAACATCCGTCTGTCTCCTTTACCTTTTCTTCTAGGAGCAAGACCAGTCTATACTTTGAAAATTCTTAGCAGTTACTTGGCAATAACAGAAAGACAAACATGCATTCTAGGAAAGTTACTGCAAAATTCCCCATGGCCTCCATAAATCCTCTGTAAGTGAGATTCACAGTCTAGGTCTAGTGGCTATTAACCATAGCTGTCTTTCTCACTGGTGTCTCTACCCACTCTACTTCTTTGTATTTCTGTTTCCTAAAGCAATGTTGACCATGAAGACAGCTCATATAGCAGCAATGTAACCTGATGTCTTGGAAAGGGCATTGTGTTTGGAATCAGGGAATATGGGTTTGAATCATAACTCTTCCAACTGGTGTGATCTTTGGCGAGTCAGTGAACCAGCCTGGAGGTCAGTTTCCTCATTTGTGACTAGATGGGTATCTTCCAGCTTGAATCCTGAGATAAATATTCAAAGGCAGAACATGTCATTCCCTTAAATCATTGTTATTGCCATATTTTCTTCATTATTAACAATACAGAGTTATTTAATGTCTACACAATAAATATCCTATTCAAAATGTTGGGAACATCCTTGTTTCTTTCTTTCTGAGATGACATAATAGAAAAGATATGGAAAAAATAATTGGCAATATAAGACATTATGTGACAAGGGTTAAGTCAGTAGACTAACCTAAACATAGTTTCTTTAGCATAGGGCATGGTTTCCAAACTTATCAACTTGTATGGCTCAAGTTTTGCTTTTGATTGTATGACCTCTATCTTTGTTCTATTAAATTGAGTCTGGATTTTTTTTTTGGGGGGGGAGGTCTAGCCTCTTATGCCATATCCTCCATAAAGCATGAAATTATGTTGTTTTTCAATTATTTCAGTTGTGTCCAACTCTTTGTGACCTCATTTGGGATTTTTTTGGCAGAAATATTGGAGTGGTTTGCCATTGCCTTCTCTGGCTTATTTTACAGATGTGAAAACCGAGGCAAACAGGGTGAAGTGGTTTGCCCAGAGTCATATAGCTAATAAGTGTCTGAGGACTCACATCTTCTTGATTTCAAACCCGGTGCTCTATTCATTGCATCATCCACTCTCCCCAGTACTTCCTACTTATAGCATCCCTTTTCCAATGAGAGGTTTTTACGACTGAGTTGGAATTAATACAATTACTTTACCTGGGAGTTGTGGGCATTTTCTTAGAAAGGCCAGTAGCCTCATGATTTGTACAATATATTTTTTTTCGTCCAGTGAATCCAAAGCATCTCAAATTAACTTTTCCTTGGGCATTCGTCTGCAAAGATGTTTTCTGGACATTTGTTCTCCCTGCTGAGGATCCCCTTGTTGACTTTTTTCCTGCTTTGAAGTGACTTTAATGCTACTTCATTTCTTCTATGGTGTGAAAGAGGTACCTCGGGACCTGAGCAATTTCACCGAATCACTCCCAGAGAGAGAAAGGACAGTCCCAGAAAAATCTGAGTTTGGGGGTCCTGTTTTCAGTATTCTTATGAATAATAACCCTGAATTCCGATTATACATTATATGACTTCTTTGTTTTTGGCTAACTTCACAAAGTGGGTTACTGTATCTCTTTATTTTTCAGATAGGGAAATTGTAGCTCCTAATTTCTGTGAAGGAAATAATTTTCCCAGTATCATGAAGCAAGTTAGTGGCAGGTTGGAGGTTACAGTGGAAGGCTTTCCAAGCTCCAGGGCATTGCTGAGCTAATAAGTCTTCTGCTCTGCTAGGTCTCACTAGTGTAAAGCATTGACTAGGGGGGAACTTCCCTCAGGGCTCACAGCTGCCTTGGAGTTGAGCCAGGCTGCTTCCCTTAGTGAGGTTGAAACAGGCTTATGTTGCCTATGGAAGTGTATCCATGTATAAAGTATAAAGTGTATCAATGTTTCACTCTATTTGGTGGGATCGATCTTGGATTTTAGCTCTTTCCAAAGCAGGAAATTTTACATTCATTTTGAGAGACTGGATGGCTTGATAAAAAGAGCACTGAATTTGGATCAGAAGTCCTGGATGCAGACTGACTTTGTCGACATTTGCAAGTCACTGAACCCCCTCTGTAAAATGGGTATAATAGTACCTACCTAATAGAATATTTGTGAAGGCAACATTTTGCCAAACTGGAAACATGATTTACATATAATTGTTTTTTTACCCTCACCTTTGATTATATTGTTGTAGGGAGCTCTCAGTGAGGAATCTCCCTCTGCCAAACAGATTGTTGTTCTTGAGTTATTTTTTAGTTGTGTCCAGCTTTTCATGACCCTATTAGGGTTTACTTGGCAAAGATACTGAAGTGGTTTGCCATTTCCTTCTCATTTTGCAGATAAAGAACATGAAACAAATAGGGTGAAGTGACTTGTCCAGAGTCACACAGCTAAAAAGTATCAGGAAGAGGAGTCTTCCTGGCTCCAGACTTGGTGCTCCATCCAATGCACCACTACTGTGGGTGGACCTATTTTGGTGAATTAAGGGCAGAACATGGATGAGAATGGTAAAGGATAAGCATGATGGATGAGTTATGAGCCACATTGTTGGAAGGTACATTTTTGTCAATGAGATCACAGAATCATAGGAGTGAGTATTTAATTGTCATATAACTATTTGTGGATCCACGAATATACATTTCTTCATAGGGCGTGGCCAGCAGACAAGATCAGATTATTGTAAAGGTCAGAAAAATGGGAAACACTAGGTCTCCCAGAGAATATACAGATATTTGTCCAATGGTTGGTAAGGTAATCTACATTATAAAAGTACTTTTCTAAGGAGGAGTGTGGCAGGAGATGTGGTGAATGAATAGTTGTGGGAGAGAAGAGTACTTGTTTATGTGGAAATTCTGCTTAGTAGTTTGACAACAATATTCATACTTTTCTTCTGTGGAAGTAATTAATTTTTGATTCCTAGGAAGTGATCTGGGGTATTACTAAATGTTTAAAAAGGGAAGTATGTATGTATGTACACATACTTTAAGTTAAATTTGCATCATTAACATTTTCTTAAGTCTAGACAATCAACAAAATAGCTTTGACTTGTAATGATTTATAGTGACCTCAGGTATAAATGCACAAACTGAAATTTTAATTATGGTTAAATGAGGGTTAGGTTTCAATTAAATTCTCAAATAGATTAGAACTGGCTCCAGCACAGGCCCAGAAGTGATCTTGGAATTTCTGCATGGAACGGTATTGCCATAATTCTAGAGAGAAATGGAGCATTTCGTGCATTTCTGGTGAGTCTATCAGGTGAATTGATGTGAAAATTTTACTTCATCAAAGCTAGAGGGAATTGGGTAGAATTTCATCCACCCTGGACATCTTAGAGCATCTTGACATTTCTCTTCCATTTTTTCTGCTCCATTCTCCACCTGGAATAATTCTATCTGTCCCAGAAAACATGCTTCCCTACCTAGGGGAATTAATTCACTTAGTTTGGACTTCCATCCTGTAGCTAAGCTTGATTGACCAATAAGTGAATGAGTATAAATAGACCCTAGATCATGCCTCACATCCATTCACCTTGAACATCTTTGGATATCTTGTCAGCTGCCTTGTTGTCATAAAGTACCATTGTTCCATCCCCTCCCCTTCCCATCCCCCCACTTTCTACCTCTTGCCTTGGGAACAGTAATCAAATTAAATCAATACTACTATTGCTTCTGGAAAGGACATGACAGTTCTGATGCCCTGTGGTTCCACTCGAAATTCCTTTTACTTTCTAGACAAAATCTTGCTTTTCTTGTCACTATTTCTCTAGATGTTTTGACTTTTCCTAGTAGAAAGTAAGGTCCTTAGAAAGAGATATCTACTTTTTTTCTTTTTTAAATCCCCAGCATTCTGTATAGTAGATACTGAATAAATTTTCTTTCTTCCATCCTCCCTCCCTCCCTCCCTCCCTTTCTTCCTTCCTCCCTTTTTCTTCCTTCTTTCCTTCCTTCCTTCTTTTCCTTCTTCTTTTCCTCCCTCCCTCCCTCCCTTCCTTCCTTCCTTCCTTCCTTCCTTCCTTCCTTCCTTCCTTCCTTCCATCCTTCCTTCCATCCTTCCTTCCTTCTTTCCTTCCTTCCATCCTTTCTTCCATCTTTCTTTCCTTCTTTCCATCCTTCCTTCCATCTTTCCTTCCTTCCTTCCATCCTTCCTTCCATCTTTCCTTACTTCCATCCTTCCTTCCTCTCTTCCTTCCTCCTTCTCTTATTCCCTTCCTCAAAGGGAATCTATCCCTTATTTTTCCTAGCCACCTGAATTTCTCAGAGTATTTCATTATACCAATTCTCTTTTTGTTCTTCCCTTTTGTTCTCCTTCTCCTCCTCTTCCTCCTCCTTCTCTTCTTTCTTTTCCTCCTTTTCCTCCCTCTTGCTCTTCCTTCTTCTTTCTCATCTTTTTTTTTCTTTTTTTACTCCTTTTCCCCCTTTACCTTCTTCTCCTTCAGTTTAGGTACATTTCATACAGTGACATCCAGCCTGGGCTTTGAAAGCAAGGTTTGAGGGAGAGAAGGAAAAATTCTTTTCTGTTTGACACAATACAGAATCTTTTTCTTCAGCAGGAGGAGTAGAGTGACCAGGGGTCCTCAAACTTTTTAAACAGGGGGCCAGTTCACTGTCCCTCAGACTGTTGGAGGGCCGCACTATAGTAAAAACAAAAACTTTATTTTGTGGGCCTTTAAATAAAGAAACTTCATAGCCCTGGGTGAGGGGAATAAAAGTCCTCAGCTGCTGCATCTGGCCTTCGGGCCATAGTTTGAGGACCCCTGGAGAGTTTATAGGAGGTGGAGTCATCATGCTCATAACTGATCACTGGAATCCAGAGGATTTTGGTCTCATCATAATTGCCCATTCTCCTCTTGTGCTGTAGCTGTGTGTCAAGTCTGCTAATATGTTCAGATCATTTTTATTTATCTGGATAAGGAGTTAAGGTTAGGATTAGATGGACAAGTTGGAAGTTTTGTACAGACTGTAGTGAACCTAATTGAAACCTAACCCTCATTTATCTGCCAGTGAGTAGGGGGAGCAGAGATAGGAATGCTGTGAGTTCATTTTCAACCTTTACTTTCTAGCTTTAATACTCTCTCACTTTCTTTGTCTTCCAACCTCCTTTTCCACTTTCCCGTCTTTCTTCTTCTTCATCATTATCACATCTTCTTCCCCATCTGGAAGATCACAGGTAGCAGACTCTTTTTCTGGAGGAAATTCCTGTGGGTTTCTTTTTCAGCATAAAACCAATGTATGTCCCAACCAGACAGACCTTTGTTTCTTCCAGGGCCTGAAAGGGATGAGGGTCTAGTGATTAAAGAGTCAGAGGGGTGACCCAGAACATTTGTTTTCCTTTATTTATATCTCTGCATGGCAAGGAGTGGCATAACTCATTAACTGAGCCCCAGTGGTTAAAATGGTGCTGATCGGATTTTTTGCAGAAGCACTGTTGAAGAATGCCTGACCCTATCGACCCTGTCTCAAGCTCTGTTTAATTAAACTGTCAGGACTGGACAGAGGAACAAAGATTTTTTTTTCACTCCTCCCTTCCCTTTTCCCAGCCCCCAATATGGGCAGGAGGACATTGTCTTTGGTGAAAAGAAGAGCTGTTAAAAATGGATCTTTCTTCTCTTTGATGAAAATCATCAATGGCAGGCAGGAAGGTGACATCCACCATCATGGCACCATGATACCGCAGAGTTAACCCAGTCACTCAAAGGCCTGCTGTTTAAGCAGCCAACCATTGATAGCAGATGGATCCTATCGTGTTGTAGAAGTCCTTTAGTAGAAGACTGGGAATGAGTTAGCTTCATAGGGACCTTGACCTTGTCTATTTATGCAGCTTTGAGGAATGATCCTTGGCCCAGGAAGTCACACATGGAAAAACTGTTAAACTTGGAAGTAAGGTAATGGGAAGATCCCAGGTCTTCTTTATTCTCTCCTCCCTTCTCCTTCAGGTGCTTCCCTCATAAGGGAGCAATTTTGCATGCTTGTCACTTAAAAGCCTCATGATAAACAAAAATGTTTAAAACAAAACAAAAAACAAAAATAGTGAGGTGTCCTCTGAGAGTATGGTATCAGGAAGATAGCCATTCTTTTGTTTCTTGGACTTTCTCCTCAGAAGAGAGAGACTTCAAAGGCAGACTGGAATATGACAAAGGCTAGTTTGTATGGAGTAATGATTTACGAGGGTATAAACTCCAGAAAAGCATAGATTCTTTAAAAAAAAACTAAACAAAACATATTTCTACCTTAGTCATATTGTGAAAGAAGAATCAGAACAAAAGGGGAAAATCATGAAAAAGAAAAAAAAGTGAAAATGGTATGCTTTGATCTTTTGTCCAGACCCCTTGTGATAGCACTTTCCATCATAAGTCTTTTGGAATTATCTTGGTTCATTGTATTGTAGAGAAAAGCTAAGTCTATCAAAGTTGATCACTGCACAATGTTGCTGTTACTGTGTGCAATGTTCTCCTAATTATGCTCCCTTCACTCAGCATCAGTTCACGTAAGTCTTCCAGGTTTTTGTGAAATCTGCCTGTTCTTCATTTCTTATAGAACACTTGTATTCTGTTACAACCATGTACCACAATGTGTTCAGCCATTCCTCAATTGATGGACATCTCCTTAATTTCCAATTTCTTGCCACCATAAAAAGGACTTAGTAAATTCTTGTTCAGGTTACCCTGCCTGGTCTTAGATTTTTCTTTCTGGCTATTACCCCTAATCCTCCTTTATAACTATATAGCTTCTTATAATTACCCAAGACTTCAACCCTTTCTCCTAAGTACCAATTATGGTTCAGTCACAGAATCCTGTATTTAGGGCTTCAGAGAGCCTTACAGATTATCTAGTCCAACCCTTTCATTTTACAAATGAGGGAACTGAAGTCCAGAGAGGTTATCTTACTTAAGGTCCCATAGATAACAAATGTCAGACATAGGATTTAAATTCAGGTCCTAAAATTCAAGTCTAGTACTTTTTCCACTGTAACCTACTTCTTCCTTCCTCTCAGTGAGCCCAGTCGTACTTTGATGATAACATGAATGAAGTCGTTAGTGTTTAAGATATTTGGTAGCAGATATATGTGAAAAGCTGGTTATTCCCTATTCTCTTGTCCATTT
Source organism: Sarcophilus harrisii (assembly GCF_902635505.1). NCBI lineage: Eukaryota > Metazoa > Chordata > Mammalia > Dasyuromorphia > Dasyuridae > Sarcophilus > Sarcophilus harrisii. Next base: position 590,634,930 of record NC_045427.1, on the reverse strand, counting down.
TCCATTCCCTGTTCAACTCTTGGTGAAACTGACTCTTTGGTCCACTCCCACCAGTTCTAATCATTAAGCATTCCCTTGGACTGACGGTTCCCTCATATACCAGTGGGGATAATAGCTGATGTGAAGGATGAAGTCAGCAGTCTGGGGTCAAGGCTGCTGGCTAATCTCACTGCTAGAAGCATTTATAGGAGATAGGGGCTATTCTTGAGAGTTCAGAAGCAGGGACATGGTCCCCTTAATGCTATTCAATTGAGGTGTTTATATGGTGTGTCCTGGGGCTTGTCCTTCTTCAGGCAAAAACTTCAATTAATTTTTGCGTGTGCTTAATCTTTATCATGATTTTAGAGCTAAATTTTTGTATAAGAACAGTATTAAGTAAAAAAAAAAAATTAAAAGAAAGGAAAAGAAAAAGCTGAAGAGGAGACTGTTAATCACATAGCAGCCATGCAGAGAACAATTTGGGAATTATGATTTAGCAATTATGTAGCACTCTGCATTCTCAAAGTGCTTTACAATCATTAAATCTGAGCCTGCCGTCAGGCCCATAGTGAAGAATGAGAACGTCACACTGGGATAGACACGGGAGGTCTGCGCTGTGAAGACAGAGCGGTGGCTAATGATGCTCTGGATTGGCCATGCTTAGAGTCTTTGCATGCAAAACTGGACCTGGAGGCAGAAGCACAGCATGGATTAATGGTCTGAGTGCTGGACTATGAGCCAGAAATTTTGATTTCCAATTCTCACTTGGCCACTGATTGGGTTTGTAACCTATAGGACTTTACAAATGTGGATGGCAGAATAAAGGGCCCATCAAAAGGAACAGCAGGAAGAAGTTAGCCAATATCCAAATGCAGATTCATGCATGTGCATGTATGTGTGTTTGTGTGGGGGAGTGTGCCATATTAAACTCTGTAGGGGAACACAAAATAATTAGCATGTGCAGGTCCTGATCCAGTGGGTGCAGTGCAGAAGAAATACACGTTTATAATAACAGGTTTCATGTTAATATGGTGCCTTTCCCCCTGAGGATTAAATAAGAGTGGATAACTCTCTGCTTCAGAACTTCAAGCTACCAATAAACATTTCTTGTTATTTTTGCAAAGTGTTTTCCTTGCAAAAAATTTGTGGGGCGAGTAGACAGTGTCCATAGCCCCACTTGGAGGAATCAGATGCTTGCAGTAGCTAAGTGGATATTGCAGGATAGAGTTCAGATTAGGGAACCTGTAGGATCTCTTCCATTTCTGAGATTCTGTGATTCTAAATAACTTGCTTGTATTCACATGTCAAATATAGTCTTCTCACTTCAAGGTCTGTTCTTGTTCTATTTAATGCCATGTCTTTATTGATTAACAGACCAACAAATGAGAACCAGTATGGTGCAAACTGAACTAGCCGTCAGTTTCTAGATGGTCAGGTATAAAACTTTTTGTAACTGTGTACAGCAAAAACTTCCCTTTTTAAAAATCACAAGTATTGAGAACCCATTTTATCTTTTTGTGCCATCCCCCCAAAAGATTGGTAGAATAATCAAATAATAAAAATATAATAGAATCATTTGAACATAATTGGCTATATTTTTGGAAAAGATAATACTCAGAAGTGGAAAGGGGAACTTTCATCCTCATTAAATCATGATGTATATACTTATCTGTTTATATATGGGGTATCTCTACCCCATACAGTAGAATATTAACTCTTCAAAGGCAGAGACACACTGTTTTTTGTTGCTTCACATTTTCATAGCCTGCATCAGTGACTTGCAAATACTTCTTGTTCAGTTTTTTGATCTATGTTTGACTCTTTGTGACCCCATTTGGGGTTTTCTTGGCAAAGATACTGGAGTAGCTTGCCATTTTCTTCTCTAGTTCATTTTACAGATGAGTAAACTGAGGCAAACTCAGGGTTATCTAGAAAGTTTCTGAAGCCACATTTGAACTCAGGTCTTCCTAACTCTAAGCCCAGTGTTCTAGTCCATTATACCACCTAACTAACAATTGTATTAGAATCTGAAATAATGAGCTTTGACTTGTATAATAAATAACCATTAAAACAAAACTCCTCATACCTTGCTTGGTCACCCTGGAGAGATGGCAAATAGAGGCAGAAGTCAGGAAGTCTTATTTTGGGGAGCTTAGTTGGACTCTCTTCATCACGGCTAGATCTCTTTCTTTCTTGAAAAACATGGTAAGCTTTTTACTCCCAGTGGGAATATATGCTCCTTGAGGGCAGAGAATTTAATTTTAATCTTATATGTTTAGCACCTAGCACAGTGACTTGCAAAGGTCATACAATATTAGTACAACAGTCCCACTAACATCTCTGGCTCTTAGTTTCCTCTTTTATAAAATTACAACAGTAGTTCTAGATAAGGTCATTTTGCTTTGAAATCTTAGGATCATTTAGGCCAATTTCTTCATCTTATAAATAGGAATAATAAATATATACACCATACAATGTAGTACAACAACCTTACTATCTACTAGGCTGTCAGCAGCCCAGCAATATAACTTTGGTGACAGTTTTACCCTCCTTTCTTGTAGGGGATGATAGGATTTGACTGACATTAAACCCAATAAGCTAAACTCTGATGATTTTTATATTGGGATAATATCAAAAAATATGATGGCGCAATGAATTTAGTGACCTGAAAGGAAATGAATTGGCTGCCTCTTATGTCACATTGTGGAAGGCCAACTGAGCAATTGCAATTAATCTTGTATCTGTGCTTCATTGCTTAAGTAAAAATTTCTAGAAAAGAGAGAAAAATTTCTTGGGGGAGTACAGAAGTTGACATGAGAGCCAACTAAGCAAATGTGCATTGAGGGCAGAACTTCTTTTATAACACAAAAGGGCTCCCAATCACAGCTGGCAGTCTTGCCAGATGGTATTTTATTGGGAACTGGCAGCTTTTTCTTCTGTAGAATATTTGATATGAAAATCATCCTGCTGATATTTTAACTAAATCATCATTTGCTTTCATCAATTTTTCTAAAGCATCTTTCTGAGAATTTTTGGAAACTGCAGCTTTTGTCTGCATCAATTGGAGCTTTTAATGAAAGGCTGTACCTAGTTTTAGGGTAATTTTCAGCAATTTTTTCCCCCAAAAGTCCTATGTTGAATAAATGGAATGAAGAGTAAATGTGATCTAATAATCTCATGAACTATGTATTAGCACTATGAGATCAGATTGGCCAAAAGTGAAAATTATGTTCTATAGGAAGTGTATATAAAATTTGATTATCAAGGTTTTAAATTCATGATTATACAAACATTCATAGTATTTTTCTTTCATATTTCATCTGTTATCACACATCTTCTTGCTATAATTATATGCTTAAGCCATTTTCTCTAAAATAGATATTAATAATTGGCCAGACCTTTTCTTCTAGTGTTCTTCATGTCTACAATGTTCAGCAATATCTCTTGGACAACAGACATTTGTTTTTCACCAATATATTTTCTTTTTTGTTTGTTTTTGCTGAGGCAATTGGAGTTATGTGGCTTGCCCACAGCTAGAAAGTGTTAAATATCTGAGATCAGATTTGAACACAGATCCTCCTGATTTCAGGGCTGGTGCTTTACCCACTGCACCACCTAGCTGCCCCCACTGATATATTTTCACATTACTAATGTTTATGCTCTAAGAAATAGATTGAGAGGATAATCTATGTTTTTAGTGCTGACTTTAGACATTTCTAAGTACCTCATGTACTTCTTTCCTGAATATACTTTCCATGATGTTAATGAAAGTATTTAAAATCTCTTTTTACAAGTAAATGAATCCCTGGACTAGGATGAAGGATAGTGAGGATAATAGTTAGTATTTATATAACATTTTAATGTTTGTAAAGCTTTTTCAACTCATTTGTTTTTCATAACAACCTTGTATGGTGGGTGTTTTTATTATCCCTATTTTATAGATGAGGAAATTGTGGCAAAGAAAAGTTAAGTGATTTTTTTTTGTTTGTTTCACATAGCCAAACAAGCATCATTTCTTCCTGACTCTTAAGTACTGGATTTTGTCCATGTAACTGCCCATGGTTGAGAGGGGCAAGGGAACAATTAATATTGGGTTTATTTGTGAGTGAGGGAATCATATAAAACAGATCCTCAAAGGATTTGGACCATTCATGCCCTGATTTTGAACCAAGAACTGAATCTCTTTAGTTTTTGCTAGATACATTTAAGTTCTAATTCCCTTGAGATGGGGCTTGTTGATTGAGGTGTGAACATGGAGAGCTACTCAAACAGATGACTTCTTCATGTGTGTATTCATGGGTGTCTATATATTTAAATCCAGAAACCATTAGGAAAGCTTCATTTTTGAGATTTAGCTCCTAGGGAAAGAAAAACTTCAGGGTTGCAGAGTAAGATTTTTGGATTTGTCTGATTTATATTTGGGTTAGTGGCATTTATCATTCTTGCCAACTTTACCTTTAGAAGGTTAGTAACATCCTTTTAGATACTTTGTCTGAAGTGAAGATACACATTCACCAAGTGAATGGCAGTCCCTTAGTAATGGCCTTGTAGTCTCAACAGCCAGACTTATTATAGAAGTGGCTAACAGAGGAATTTTCATACTTAGCTATCAATTTTCATTTAAAAAACCAAATAAAGCACCTAAACATAACCATTAACCAATATTGGTCCATATTCTCTTAAAAGACACACAGCTGGAGCAAGAACTATGGAAATAAATACCCAAGTCGAATTTGATACCTTTCTCACTAATTTAATCATCATTTAACCTACTGTTGGTTTTATTCTTAGCTCTGAGTAGAATTAACTTACACTAAATATCTAAAAATATCTGAACATCAAAAGTAAAAATACACTGAATATAAAAAAATTCCTTCTAGGATGAAAAATGAGTAATTTTAATGGCACAGAGACAGCTTGGCAAAAATCATTTTCAGGGACTTGAAGCCATTACATCTAAATCGGGGGCTCTGCTCCTCATTCCCTCTGCTCCTCAGCTTTCACTTAAATTACTTGATTTATCAAAATAATTTTCAGTGTCATGTGTGGCTCAGCCATGGTAGGAGGATTTTAAGGTGAAGTCTAGACCTAAATAATTCTGTTTATTTTATGATTCTATATTAGTCCCACTTAGTAGTTTCCTTCATAGGAAGGTTGTCCTTCCTGTAAAGCAGCAGAGAGCCTTGGTTTTAATTTTATTCTAGACCTTCCTAACATCTCTGATCAGCTCACAGAGCCTTGGGGCTTCCTCCCTTTTTCTTTACAAGAGAAATAGAGATGGATTATAGTCACAGAGCAGGTCCCTTTTGAGAGCAGACTGAAGGCACATGACACCCTTCCCAAAGCAGAACGAGCATCCTTAACTGCTAGACTAACTCATTCCAAGCTTCCCCCTCCCATCAGGGATCACCAGCTGCCAGGTGTTGCTTGATGAATTTAAATACAATGATTAAATTTATTCACTAGTCACTTCTTGTAGCTAAAATGCACAAACTTGATTCAAAATCAGACTATTTCAGTTGCAGAGCTTGTTGTTACCCCCCCCCCAACAACAAAAAACTCTCCACCCCCCAAATTTATGCCAGAATATAAATTTTTGGAGAGAGGAGGATGCGGGAGGATGGGAATAAGCAGAGAGGGTCATATGAATGAGAAAATTAGTTTCATGATTTCAAAGATCTCTGAGTTCATCCATTTACCCTTGCAGATTGTGACCTCCTCATGCTTTAACAGTTTAAATAAGTTGCTGCGGTCAAAAGGAAAGCATCATTTGTGGCCAAACTTCCATTGAGAAGCCTCCCTGAATTAGGTTGGTTCTTCATGACAGACAGGTCATGTCTGTGTTCAAAGACTTTTCATTGATTAGGACCTTCCAGAGCTTATTGTTCTCCTGACTTAGCTATATGAATGAATGAATGAAAACACATTGATTAAGTGCTTACTATATGCTAAGCACCAGGTTAAGTGCTGGAGTTAGAAAAGTAAGAAAGTCTCTCTTCAGAAGCTTACATTTTAAACAGTGAGACTACATACAGATAAGGCTGTGATATTCTGATCAGAGTAGGATCATGCTAGGGACTATCTCCTGCACTTCCAGCCTGGGTGAGATACTGAGACCCAACATTTTTTAAAAAATCCTATAAACAATAGCAAATATTTAAGGGACTGTAGCCGATCTTCCCTCTCTATTTGTTCCTGGCCATGAGCAAGGTAGTACCTGTATTTGGCATTAGGAAGCCTGGATTCAGATTCTAGTTATGACATTTCCAAGCAATTATATTATGAGTAAGTTAGAGTTTCCTGATATTTTCCTAACATTTGCTCCCCCTATCTCACAGAGTTATGAGGAACCTGCTTTGTAAACTTTTAAACATAACATAAATATGTTAGTGATTTCCTCAAGAGAACATCGTTAATAGAATTTAGTTTAGTATCAATCAATCGAGGGCTTAACCCACTCAAATGCCCTGGGAACACAACCTAGACAGTGAAATCGAGTCAACAAATATTTTTTAAAATTCAGCTTTCCAGGCCTTGTACTAAGTAAGTGCTGGGGATACGAAGGCCAAAAAAATCCAAACCCAAACCCCACAAAACTCAGAAGTTCACAGTCTGATGGAAGGAACAGTAGAAACAATTCTGTACAAACTATATATTCAGAATGAATTGGAGATAATTTCAGAGGGAAGGCATTAAAATTAAGGAAAACTAAGAAAGGCTTCATACAGAAAGTGAGATTTTAGCAAGGACCTGAAGGAAACCAGGAGACAGAGACAAGGAGGCAGAAAATAACAGAATTATGGGAGAGTCTGGACACTCAGAACTGTCTTGTGTAAGGAACAGCAAGGAGTCCAGGGAATCACAGAGTAGGTGGAGGGGAGGAGAGCATAGGAAAACTAGAACATCTTATTGGAATGCCAAGCAGGATTTTATATTTGTTCCTGGAGTCAGAGTCAGTGGAGTTCATGGAATGGGGGTGAAAGGTACATTGTGATATAGTCAGATCTGACTTTAGGAAGATCTATTTGACAGCTGAGTAGGGGATAGATTGGACTTGGAAGAGACCTGAGGTAGAGAGAGACCCTTCAGCAAGCTACTGTAGCAGTCCAGGTATGAAATGATGAAGATTGTGAGATTGTCAGTGTCAGAGGAGGAAAGAGGGATATATCAGAGAGGTGTTATGAAGGTGAAAATCAATAAATCTTGGCAATTAATGGAGGGGAAGGGAGAGAAAGAGACACACACACACACAGACACACAGAGAGAGACAGAAATAGAGAGAGACAGACAGAGAAACAGAAGCAGAGAGAGAGAGAGAGAGAAAGAAAGAGAGAGACAGAGAGACACAGAGAGAGAGAGACAGAGAGACAGAGAGACAGAGAGACAGAAAGGGAGGGAGAGACAGAAAGAGAGAGACAGAGACAGAGAGAGAGACAGAGACAGAGACAGAGAGAGACAGAGAGAGAGACAGAGAGAGAGACAAAGAAAGAGAGACAGAGACAGAGACAGAGAGAGACAGAGAGAGAAAGAGAGAGAGACAGAGAGAGAGAGAGACAGAGACAGAGACACACAGAGAGAGAGAGAAAGAGAGAGAGAGAAACAGAAGCTTGCTTTGAGCCTTGGTGTTGGAAAAATGGTGTTCTTGATAGTAATAGGGAAGTTAGGAAGAGAACTTCATTAAAAAGCAGGGCAAAGTAGACAGCTTCCACTTATCTTAGGATAGTGACTGGTCTTTATTTATTTGACTGGTCTATTTAAAGTCTCCCCTAACTTCTGTTTAATCATACCTGACTGTCAGGAACCCAAGAGGGCTCTGTAACCACAGAAGGCTGTTTGAGTATCCCAATGATGTTCTATGCTCTGGCTATCTAGGGAATGGGAACTTAAATGGGAGGCAGGAAGGGCCTCTATTAGGTCCTCTTCTAGGTTGATTTGTTATTGCCCACTTCAAGATAAATGGGTATGCCATTATAAAGGGGACTGCTACTATCCTCCATTGGAGTCTTAACTATAATTTATGGTTTGTTTTCTTCTTAGAAAGTAAGCCTATCTAGGAGGGCTACACATTAGCCATATATATAGTCACTTTTGTTTCAGGGTGAGTAACTTCATCAGACCCTTTCCATAGACTAAGTTTTGATAGAGGGTGGGTTGAAAGAATATGAAAATAGTGGAAATTAGCAGAAAGTGAGAGAGAAGACGAGACTGCAGAAAGAAACCATGGGGCAGTAGAAAACTAAATTTACCTGGATTCAATATGACAGTAGTGTTAGGTGGGTTTATTGCAGTTGAATGATTCTACCTAAAGAATGTTGGCTAATAGATTAATTTAAACCGGGAAAGAAGTCTCTGGTAGACCGCCATAAGACTGTCATTGGTCTGCTCTTGTTCAACATTTTTATCTAAAGCTTAGTTAAAGAGATCAATAAGATATGTTTGCCAGATTATAGAAAGCTGAGAGGGACAGAGTTAAGATTTAGAATAATTTGATTGACTCAAATAAAAACCAATAAGATTACATTTAATAAGGAAAAATGTAATTCCTGCATTTAGGCATATTAGGTAAATATGCTATTTAGGTATAGCAACTCTACAAGCCCCGGGTTGGGGGAGGCCTAGATTAATATTGTTCTTGTGAAAAAGAACTGGGAGTTGTAGATGAGTCAGTATGAACCAGTGTTGTGCTGCTGCTAACAAAGCAAATTCAATAATGATCCCATTATACTCTGCCCTTATCAAACTACATGTAGAATAAATTCTTTGTTAAATTCTGGGCAATTTGTTTTAAGAGGGATATTGACAATCTAACGTATGTCCAGGGGCTGGTGAAGGTCCTGGAAACCAGGTTCTGTAAGAAATAATTAAGGGAACCAGAGACGGTTAGCCTGGAGAAGAAAAGAAGAATTTTTGTTCACATGTTCAGTTATGTCTGACACTTTGTGACCCCAACAAGCGTACTAGGTCCTCTGTCTTCCAGCATTTCTCTGTCCAAGCTCATGTTCCCTGTTTGCATGACCTTATTTATCCATCTCATCCTCTGCTGCCCTCTTCTCCCACCAGGATCTTTTCTGGTGAATTTTATCTTCTCGCCATGTCGTCAAAGTAGTTCAATGACTCCATATATGTAGTAAAGGAAAAAGACTTTATTTTGCACCAAGGGAGCAATGGTTGGGTGGAAAGGAGCATAGTAAAGAACTTTATGACAATTATAACTGTTTAATGACAGTAGCCACCATTTACATAATGCTTTAACTTTTGCAAAGCACTTTACATATCTTATCATAATCCTTAGAGGAAGGTGCTATTATTGATCTTTATTTTACAGATGAGAATTTTGAGGCTCACAGCAGTTAACCACTTGCCCAGAGTGATATAGCTGCTAAGTATCTGAAGCAGGATTTGAATTCACATTTTCCTGACCCCAAGTCCAATCCTATCCCTTGGGCCAGCTATCTGCCATAATAGTAGTTGAACTCTTTTTATTTTTTTTTTTTTTGGTAAAGTAATTTTAAATTCAATCCAATTCTATCACATCAAGCCTTTGGTGTTCCTTGCCCTCTTTGGAAGACCATGAATTTTGTTCTTTAAGCAAAGTTCTCAAGATGAGTTTAGTCCTTTCCCCCCTTCACTTAATAGTATTTTATTTTATTTTTTCCTATTACATATAAAGATAGTTTTCAATCTTCATTTTGGTAAGATTTTGAGTTCCAAATCCCCCCCCCCCCTTCTCTCCTCTCCCCAAGACAGCCATCCATCCTATATATGGGTCCAGTCATGTTAAACGTATATCCACATTCATGGTGTTGGGAAACAGCAATCAGAACAAAAGAGGAAAACCAGAGAAGGAAAAAGCAGATTTTAGAAAGCAGAAGCGGCGTGCTGTGATCTGCCTTCGAGTCCAGGGTTCTTTCTCTGGATGGGGACGGCATTTTCCATCCCGAGTCTTTGGGAACTGTCTGGGATCCCTGCGCTGGAGAAGGTCTCTCACAGCCCATCGCCGCAGCGCCGATATCACGTGCACCACGTTCGATAAGTTCGGTTCTCGATGCCCTTCACAGAGGGCCACCACGAGATGTAGCCCCCTCCCAGAAATGACCTAATTTCTTCTTTGAAGTCCCTTGTGTCTGCAGGGTTCGTACCTCCTTGCTCCCTGACAAAGACCCTTCTGTCAGCGGAGCTTCCAGGCCCAACGAGGAGGGAGTCAGGAAAGGAAGGTATTCACGGAATACCAATAAGGAGGAAAAGTTTGTTTACCGAGGGTGAGGGGGGCGCTAAGGCCTCCCAGGGGCCCCACTTGTGCTGTGCAAACAGAGAGGAGAATTCCCTTTGGTTGATTTGTTTTCCTAAAAGCCCTGGGGCATGGGGAGGGGAGGCGGATGCTGGAAAGAGGGAGGAAGCATTTCACAAACGAGAATTTCAATTTTACTTTGGGAGGTCAGCCCCGAGCCCCCAGATGGGGAGGGCCCGGCCCCGAGGAGCCTGGAGCCTCTGCAGCGCAACAAAGGGCCAGTGTGGCCCGGTGACAGCTCGAGGAAAACCCATGGAAATTAACGAGGTAGTAATAAGCAGGGAAGTTACCTAGGAAAACACAGTCTAAGGGAGGCTGGCAGATAAATTATCCTGATGTGACACCTCCCCCTCCCCTTGGCAGGGAGACAGGGGGACCTCTCAGCCTTGTTCTCTCCCCCACCAATGGAGACTCCGGGCCCAGCCACGAGAAATTCTCCGGCTTTCAGAGAGGTGGCCAGGAGGAGGAAAGGGGGCGGGGCCACACTGGCCCTTTAGAACCCAGCAGGATTTGGGGGGAAGGAGGAGGGCACAGAAGCCCCTGGAAGTCAAAGCCCCGGGCCCGATGCCAGAAGCAAGCACAAAAAGTTTGAAATCGGTGAAACCCTCTCTGGTCCCAGATACCCTGGCGGCTTGCCCAGAGCCGGAGTGAAGAGGGAGGGCCCTTCCTCCCCCCCATCTCAGCCCTGCCCCAGTGTCCTCCGGCTTGGAGGTGTCCGGAGATGGCTGAAGAAGCCCGGAGTCTGTGCGAGAGTGGCCACAGGTCCCTTGTGCCCCTCTCTGAGCTGCCTAAAGAACCGCCATTTTCTCCACTTTGGGGCTCGGGGACACCCGCGTTATTTCTAAAAGATAACGTCTAACTCTCTAAAGCAAGAAGGTTGATTGGGTGACTTCCCAAGGCCATTCAGCCCTAAATCGGTCATTCCGAGATCGTTCAGAGTTTTAAACAGGTGTGTCCACTAAGAGCTCTCTTGGAAGAAACCACAGAACGGCCTCCTCCGGGAGAATATTTTGGCTTCTTGAGTAGAATCCAACAATCTCGTTTTTCTCCCAATTTCCTCTTCTGTTTGTCCTTCCCAGACCATTTATTTCAGAGGCATAGACTTGCAGATGTTTAGATGTGAAAGACACCTTAGCACTCACTGCCGAGATGTTGAGCTTGGAGGTAGAAGGCTGGGTTCCAGCCTCCTTCGGAAACCTGAATGTTATCTGGTTAGGTGACTGGTTAACTAATCAAGTGACCTGATCTTGGACAAGTTTTCTGTGCCTCAATGACCTCATCTGCAAAATGGGAGACTTTACAGTCTCTAAGGTCCCTTATCTATTTCTAGATTTATGATCCTATGGTTCCTCTCATTTTACAGATAGGGAAACTGAGGCTTAGAGAGAGGACGTGACTTCCAATGAGTTCTTTCTTTTGCTTTAATAAAAGACTATCTCCTTTCCCCCGCCCCCTCATTATTTGCTCTGTCTCTGCTAAGTGAGACACTTATTTTTGTACTCCTTGGACTGTGTTATAACTCTTAGGGAAGAAGAGAGTGTCTCTGCTGTTAGGGGATTCTTCTGAAGTATAATCTAAATGGACTTTGAGTCTTCACAAGGATAAATCCAATAGCAGCCTCTCACTCCACAGCGAGCTGGCAAAATCTTAATGGATTGTTAAATTCCCGTTGGCTGTGTAGCTTGGACAGCGGCTGCTTGTTCTCTGGCTCATTAACACAGGCGGTTTCCCAAGGAGAGCAGGCCTGCAGGCAGAAAGCAGGATGTTGAGGTCCTGCCCCAACTTTGACATGGGATCTGCTTTTCAAACATGACATGCCATTTAACTTTCCCTGCTCTATAATGAGATGAGATGTGTTTTCTGTTCTCTCTCTCTCTGTCTCTCTCTTTCTGTCTCTCTCTCTCTCTCTCTCTCTCTCTCTCTCTCTCTCTGTCTGTCTGTCTGTCTCTGTCTCTGTCTCTCTCTCTGTCTCTGGCTCTGTCTCTCTTTCTCCTCTTTCTCTCTCTCTCTCTCCTTTCTCTGTCTCTCTCTGTCTCTGTCTCTCTTTCTCTGTGTCTTTGTCTTTTTCTGTCTGTCTTTCTTAGCTTGGCAGTGTGAATCTAAAAAACCGGTTTATGGGTAGCATCCTGGAAAGGCCTGGTTTTAAGGCCTGCCTCTGTCCTGTGCTGGTTTCATGATTTGGGGCAAAGACTCATTTTCCTCATCTCTAAAATGTAAGGGGGAGAGGAAGTTGGAATAAATGATTTTTAAGGTTTTTTTTTAATTCTAAAATGAGCTATCACATTCCTGAAAAGTATATTGGAAAAAATACATCAGTTTTCTAAACTTTTTTTTTTTTTGGTCTAGCCCTGAGATTTCTTTCTCTCTCTCTTTTTTTTGTGTGTGTGGAAACGTCCTGGTGTTAAAAGTCCACCTGCCAATGTAAACTGGAGACTCATCTATAACTTTAGAGTCTTAAAGAGAGAGTTATTTCAGGCACCAGAATATGGAGTGGTTAAATGATTTATCTGTGGTTTTATAGATGACGTGTGCCAGAGAGAGAATTTGAACTCAAGTTTTTCACGTGCTTCTGTCCATTAACTTCATGCTACCTCTCAAAAAGTCCAATTAGTAGGGCAAAAATCCATAGCTGTGAGATGATACACTCAGGGGGGAAAAACCTTTTTCCCTATTTCAGGTCAGTTTATGGGAAACAAAGAAATCATTAAAAGCAGGCTCATAATAAACTGTGTAAGCAAGCATGCAGCTGAATTAGTCACTTATTGATTATCTTTAACAGCATCTTTCACAGTCAATTGGATATGGAATTTGAGGACTCAGTGCCTGTGGGAAGGTCATCCACACAACTGACTACCGTGGCTCATTCCCTTTGGGTTCCTGTTAAGTGCCTCTGTTGATTATGAAGCTAGTCTGCTAGTACCATCTGTACATTTCTTTAGGTGGAGATTTGTTTTTGCCCTTCTCAGGAATGATATAGCTCTTCTCTGAGGAGCACTGCTGCAGGGAAATACAGCAGTCTAAGTTCTTGGTACTGGAGCAATAGGAAATTAATTTTTCCATGATTATTAAGCGCAGGACAAACATAGATGTCAACCCACAATAGGAAGCCAGGAAAACATATTATGTTTTGAATCTTGTTGATTCAAACTTATGTTATTGAAGAAGTAATATTGATGGTGATGATGAGGATGATAATGCTTCAATATCTCAGGGATCTGTAAGTTCATAGGCAAGAGTTCTTCCATTGATGCAAATTTCCAGTCCTTCTATGATTTAATAGTTTTTAAGATCAATTTTTGTGATCCTCGCCTTTCCTAGTCATCTTTCCCTCTCTCCCTCACATCCAGCTGCTAGAACTTCTTTCCAAAAATTATTTTCCATCTTATTCTGTAGGTATTTTGTAAGCATATATTTATTTAAGTGCTCTCTCCCTCATTAGAATATAAGCTCCTTGAGGGAAGAGACTATTTTTTTTCAGTTTTCTTTGCATCCCTGCCTTTTAGCTCAGTGTTTCTATTGTGTTGTTGTTTAGTCATTTCAACTGGGCCTGACTCTTTGTGATCTCCTTTTGTTTTTTTGTTTTCTCCTCAGCAAAGACACTGGAGTGGTTTGCCATTTCCTTCTCCAGTTCATTTTACAAAACAGGGTTAAGTGACTTCCCCAAAGTCACACAGCCAATAAGTGTCTAAAGATGAGTCTTTCTGACTCCAGGCCTGGTATTCAATCCATTAAACCACCTAGCTGTCTAGTTGCCTGTAATACAGTAAATGCCTGATAAATATTTGTAACCAACCTGGAAGTCAGCTTCTCTGGACTTAGCTAGGTCAGTCAGTCCTCAGAAAGAGATGTATGGTCAGTCACTGACCCAATACAGAGAAAATCAGAGAAAACTGCTGGAGATTTTGCCCCACTGATGGCAACTTTGAGAAAACAACAATATCAGTATCAAATATTTATTATGTTCCTATTGTAAGCCAGGAATCATGCTAAGCCCTGGAGAGATGAAAGGAATCAATAAAAGGAATCAAATGCACTTACCTTCAAGGAGTTTATAATCTAATGGAGCCTATAGCATGATGAAACATCTGAGCAGGACTTCAGTCCTAATAATAACCACTCTCCTCTCAGTGTGGAATGAGCACTGGACTTAGAGCCCAGAGATTTGGGGTTAAATCCCAGTTTGGATATTCGAGTTTGTGACCCTGGTCACAATTCAGCTGGATCTCATTTGTAAAATGAGACAGAGATTCTTGGAGTCACAATACTGTTATGAAGAAGGTGCATTATCAACCTGATAGCTTAAATGACTTATTGCTACCTCAAGTGAAATGTTGTCATCAGAACATCATGAGTAGGTAGCCATAGGGCATTTGTCCCCATGTTTTCCATGAGGAAACTGAGGTTGAGAGATTGTCACTTGTCTAAGCCTGGATTATTTTCTTTGAGATATAGCTCCCTAGGAAGAAGGGGCCTGGAGAACCATTATCTCCATTCTACAGCTGAGGCCATAGGGAGGGTGGAGATCTGAGAAGTATTTTGTGCATGTGTCATAGCAGGAACTCAGACTCGGTTCTGATTCCAAAGCCGATGTTCTTTTGGATAGAACCTCATCTGGAACAGGAGTGAAGTCAACAAGTTATGTGTTGACTCTTATTATATCTCTTGTTATATGCTAGCTCTTAGCTTCAGCTTCCCTGAAGAGTTTTGTAGAGCTGATTACTGAAGAGATGGACTTCTGATTGGGCCCCAATGGAGCTTTTTTTAGTGCGGAGCAAAGGAAGATGATGATTCCTTGAGATCAAGGACCATATCTTATTTCGTCTTTGTGTGCCCTCTAGTGCTTTACACATAGGCAATCCAATTCAACCCAACTGGCATTTACCAACAAGACCCTTTGTTACCTGCCAGGTAGGGTCACCAGAACAAGACAAAAAAAAAAAAAAAAAAAAAAAAAAAAAGATTACCCCTCTCGGGGAGCTTACGTTCTCCTGGAGAGATATGACATAGAAATATCTAATATAGTGTGATTATTTGAGGAGGGAGACATTACATAGTAGGACACCTGATAAATATTTGTTGAATGGATAATTTACAAATTGCTCTATTTATAGGAATGATCCAATATATAGAAGTGGTGTTTTAATTGTATCCCACCATATAGTTCTTTCACTCTTTTGGAGAATGTCTTCATAAAGGCAGAGTCACCTTGTGAACCATTTCTTTTACCCTGCTGTATTGGAGAACCTGAACAATGTCATGGCTTGTTTTTGCCAATTTAAATTCTCAATCATAGCATCTCATGACAACTGAGATTCTTCAAGCACAAAACCAATTAAGAAGAATACATATATTACATAATATGTATATCAAAAGAAGGAAAAAAATTCTATAGTTAGAGTAGTCTGCTGATTTTGTGTTAAAAGGGAGCTCTACTAAATAAGCCAATGGACTATCACATTATAGTGTTGCTTTTGTTTATTATGTAGATTGTTAAGAGATGAGTTTTCATTATTCCGTTAACTATTACAAATACAAATTTTGGTTGAGTCTTTAGTTGCCCAGTTCCCCAGTTAACTCACTGAGAGGACAAATGCCTTTCTGAGTCCCAGTTTGTTATGTTTCCCTATTTTTTTGTATTTTTTCAATAGACAAAATATATCTATTTTCTTTTCCTTCTTTCTCTCCCTGGGGGGAAAAACAACTCTTATAATAAATATACAAAGTCAAGCAAAACAAATTCCCATATTGAGACATATTAATCATGTCCCTAAAATATATGACTCATTCTGCATCCTGAGTCCATCATCTTTGTGGTGGGAGAATGGGTAGGTAACATGGTTGGTTCATCGTCAGTCCTCTGGAATCACAGTTGGTTATTGCGTTGATCAGAATTTAGCCTTTCAAAATTGTTTGTCTTGACAATGTTGTTATTATATAAATTGTTCTAGTTATGTTTTCACTTTATATTAGTTAGAATACATTAGAATCTCCCAACTTTTTTCTGAAATCATCCCTTTATAATTTCTTATAGTACATTATTAATCACTTATTACATTCATATGTGGTAATTTGTTCAACAATGCCCTAAATGATGGATATACCTTTGATTTCCATTCTTTGTCCACTTAACACCTACCAAGAGCAGCTAAATATATTTTTGTACATATAGGTCCTTTTTCTTCCCTCCTCTGCCTTATTGATACCAGCTTGTGCTTGTGAGCACATAGGACCAAGCGTGGTTGCAATAACCTTGAATTATGTATGTTTTTAGTTGTTTCTGTCTGTTTATCTTCATCATTGTATCTTAGAATACACTTTGACTTTGCAAGAAGAATCTATAGACTTTATAGATTTTGGAATTAAACTTTTTATTAAATAGAGCAGGATCACTCATTTATTTTTATTTTTAATTTTTTTTCTCAATAGTATTTTGTTTTTCCAAACACATGCAAAAATAGTTCTCAACATTTCCTTTCCATAAGAATTTTCTCCCTCCCCTCCTCAAGAGAGCAAACAATCCTCTACGGTCTAAATATATCTTAAACTTAGCTCCATATTTGTCATGCCGCACAAGAAAAATCAGACCAAAAGGGGAGAAAAACATGAGAAACAAACAAACAAAAAAGTGAAAATATGCCTTGTTCAACACCTAGTTTCCACAGCGCTTTCTTTCTCTTTCTCTTTCTCTCTGTCTCTGTCTCTGTCTCTCTGTCTCTCTGTCTCTGTCTCTCTCTCTTTCTGTAAGGCATCTTCTATCCCAAGAACATTGCAATAATTCAGGTTTACTCATTCAAAGCTCATTGCTCATCTTTAAGAATATTTTCATGGGCACAAATAGTCTATTTATGTTTGCCAGAGAGAGAAAAGGTTTTCAGTTTAAGAAGGGAAGTGATCAGCTCTTTAGAATTCAGTTTCATTAATGAATTACACAATCACAATCACACAATAACAAATTTTTGTTTCTCTCCATTACTAGACATAGAAGCTGACATTTATTTTCCATCTATCTATCTACCTATCTTTATTTCTCTCTATACATCCATCTATCCATCTATCTATCTATCTTTCCATTTTTCTAGCTACCTATTTTTCTTTCTTATCTATTGTTCTATCTATCTGGCTGTCTGTCTATCCATCTATCTATATATCTCCAACCTGTCCAGTGACTTCACCTTTAAATTAAGCGCCCTTGTCATTAGCCCAAAAATCTAGGCAGTTAAATAGCTTGCTTTGTGGATTAAAGTGTATTGGGGGCCTCCTCACCATCCTTCCCGGAAGTCTTTCATCCTATTCATTGTATATGTATGTATGAGTGTGTGTGTGTGTGTGTGTGTGTGTGTGTGTGTGTGTATGTGTGTGTGTGTGTTTCTTAAACACAGGAAAAACTGGATTAATTTTTACTATGCCTAAGGGAAACATTTGTAACCAAAGACGGCCCCTTCTCATTTTTCTAGAAATGGAAGGCAGGAAGTAGTCATGGCTATTTAAATGGTTTTCTTCAGATTTCCCTCCTGCTTGCTGAACAATCCCTTTTGGGGAATACATCAGGGGCTGGAGCCTCAGCCTATTAGTCAGCAACAAGGAACTCGTCTTCTCTCTAAGAGTCATTTAACAAATATTTAGTGAATATCTATTATGTGCATTGCATTGGGATGACTGGTATTGGAAAATAGAAGGAAGAAGACAGTCCCTCTTTTGTCTTTAAAGCAGTCATTTTCTAGTATAAAATCTCAGAAATGCACACAGGTAAATATAATGCAAACTGGATTGTGAAAATATAGTAAGATAGGTAGGTACATGGGAGGTGCTGGGGGAATTCAGAGCTCATGTCCCTTGAGAGACTGATAGGATATTACCAAGCTTAGACTGAACTGTTGAACCATGAATGTCTGGTTTCTACATTAGGACTGGTTCTGCCTTGTTTTTTCCCAGTGGAGGTTTTGGCTTGTCAACAACACACACACACACACACACACACACACACACACTCACACTCACAATTTTGGGAGATTTGTTCTAAACTGAAAGTCAGATGATTAGAGCAGCTTCCCAACCCATCACCGATGTTCCTTCAGTAAAAAAATTCTCCTGGTATCCCATCTAGTTACTGCCACCTAGTAAGAAATTGATTCTATTATCCCGTTCACTGAGGCTTAGAAGAAATCGCTCCTAGTTTTCTAACCAATCACTGCCAGCCAATAAGAAATTATTTTTATTATTCCAACCAATCACCGGTACCTAATAAGAAATTGCTTTTAGTCTCCTATCCAATTACTGCTGGCCAATATGAAATTGTTTCTGTTATCTCAATCAATCACTGGTGCAGAATAACTAATTTCTTGTAGTCTCCCAAATAAGCAGTGCAACCAAGTAGGAAATTATTTCTATTTTCCCAACCAACCACTACTTTACTAGTAAGAAATTGCTTCAAGTCTCTTAACCAATCACTTTGTACCAGTTTAAGTTACTTCTCTATTTAGCCTTTGCCTCCTTATGGCAAACTATCGTGCCATGTGCTTATACCTCAGCTCTGTTTCCACCAGCTTTCTCATTCCTCCATTGCTTTGATGCTATAGGCAATAAACTTGCTGACATTCCATTAGGGGAGTCCTGTTCTTCTCCATCCCTCCCTTCTCCCACGGGAATTCTCATTGCCTGCTCTCCTCAGGTCAGTGACAGGTAGAGTGAGAGATTATATGCATAGAGCATATATAATCCTCAAGATTATATAATCAAAAGAACCCTGGACTTTGGGAAGACCTGGGTTCAAGTTTTTTTCTGCCAATGACTATTAGATGATTTTGACTAAACTTTATTTCTCCGAGCTTTCCTCAGTTGTTTAAAACAAATTGAGGTCCCTTCTGACTCTAATTGCTATAAAATATAAATATTCATAGTAGACCCATAAATGCTTATTGACAGTTGACTGACTGACAGATGCAAATTCACATATATACAAAGCACAAATATGTATGTAATATAAGTGTTCATCTACTCCAAGAGTCCATGGTTTCATGGACTTTTTTCTTTTGTCAATGAAGATTTCAACCCCTCTGCACCTTAGCAGAGCATTTTCTTGAGCTGCTATGGCCAAAACAATTCAGTATCCAGTGGCCAGCTCTTTGATGATGATTCTTTCTGAATAGGCTAGGTTGGCCTTCAGACAGCAGGCAGAATGTCTATTACTCAGCCCATATTTGAAGCCTTTCCAAGATGGTAGGATCTGCCAGAGCATTGGACTCCCCTGGCACGGCATTCATGCATTTACAGCATTCAACAACCCTAGTGAGGGATGCTGCCATACTATAATAAGGCATTTACCCAGGACTTCAGAGGGAGACATATGTCCGTAGACAAAGAAATGAAAAAAGGTGTGTCGGCCTTTTAATGTTAACATAATACAACTTTGCATGATGTCACTGTTTCCTCCCCTTCTCAGGAATGGTAATGGGTTTTTGCTGATCTTTTATGCCCTGTCACTTAATCCCCCTAGTAACTGATGGCATAGATTTATGGGGATGTTGGCTGGGGCTAGGGATACCATCTGTGGCCACAGATCTGAGTGTAACAAATTAGGCCATGTGGTAAATAAACAGCCCATAGCCTTGTGGGCACTATGTTTTAACCAACTGACCACTCATTGACCACAGGCATGGGGCCTTTATTACTCACATGGCCTTAGACAAGCCTCTTAACTCCTTTGTCAAAAGGAGATAATATTTGCACTACCCAGCTTAAGAGAAATCAAGGAAAGGTACTATTCAAATGGAAGGCATTGTTATTCTAAGAGGCCTCCTGGTGGAGTGGAAAGAGAACCAGGCTTGGAGACAAGAGAATTACAGGGTTGGGGACTCGATGAACTAATGTATGGAAAGTTCTTTGTAAAACTTGAATTGCTTTATTAATTTTGACTGGCTCAACTTAAGCAACTCACTTCATTTCCCAGGTTTTTAGTTACTTTGTACAATGAAAGGATTAAATGAAATTAAATCTTAATGATTATAGGATCAGTCGGTCAGCTTTTATTAAATGATAACTATCTGCCAGGCACTGAGCCTTAACTTTGGTATGCAAAAAAAGGCAAAATGGTAGCTGCCCTCAGGGAGCTTACATTCTATTTTTTTTTTCATTTATTAGTATTTTATTTTTTCTATTACATGTAAAGATAGTTCTCAGCATTTATTTTTGTAAGATTTTAAGTCTCAAATTTTTCTCCTTTCATCCCTTTATTTCCTCTCTCCCCAAGACAGCAAGCAATCTGATATAGGTTATACATGTACAATCATGTTAAACATATTTCTATATTAGTCATATTGTGAAAGAAGAATCACAACAAAAGGAAAAAAACATAAGAAAGAAAAAAAACAAATTTTAAAAAGTGAAAATGGTATGCTTAAATATATATACACACAGACAACATATATATGTATATATGTGGTACATATATACATATATGTGATTATACATGTATATATACATATAAATCTGAATCATTTGCATATAGTTTGAACACATGGAAGCTACTAGGATCACCAGGTGAGAGATTATAGAAATAAGAGGGCCCAGGACAGAGCTTTGGGGTTTGTTTGCTTTCACAGTAAGCAAGACCTGGATGAAGATTCTGAGCAAAGGAGACTTGAGGAATGGTCTGATATGAAGAAGGAGAAGCAAGAAAAAATAGTGTTATGAAAAAATAAAAGAATGAGGACTTAAATAGGACTTAAAAACCAAATAAGAATGGTTGAAGAAAAATATGAGCAATCCAGCAAAATCAAGAAAATTATGGGGAAAAGTCAATCAATTGGAAAAAGAGATCCAAAAACTTAAAGTAGTAAATAACTACCTTAGAGTTGTAGAAAAGATGAGATTAAAGATTAGAGAGTTTGGCTATAAAGGAAGCAATTTGCTGGAGAAGACAAGAGGGAATGAGCTGAAAGGGATCTCAGAAGTGTTCCAATCCTTCCTTTTAGAGATGAGCACCAAGTCCTAAAAGGAAGGT